>NC_141921.1:30233987-30538808 GCF_057802395.1 Ceratotherium simum simum
CCACCACAGCATGGCTCAATGAGCGGTGCGTAGGTCTGTGCTGGGATCCGAACCTGTGAACCCCAGGCTGCCGAAGCAGAGCATGTGAACTTAACCACTACACCACCAGGCCGGCCCCCAAGTTCCTTCTCTTTACGCCTCTGTTCCTGCATTTGCAAAATGAAGTCTCTGGATTCCTAAGTGTGGCATGAACAAAATGTTCAGGGGTGGCAATTATTTGGACAGGGGACTAGATGTCTTTCCTAGGAAGGCACACCCGCAGTGTCAGCGTCATCACAGTCAACAGGCACTACAATCCATCCTGCTGCTCCATCCAGAGAGCTCACAGGTTTTCTTTGTTTTTAATTTCTCTTGTGATGAAAATTTTGCCCTGGTTATTATTCCTGGAATAAAAGGCTGTGACTTGTGTTCACAACAGATGTAGCAGATTCCAAGTGCTTTGGCACTTCATCACGTTTCTGACAAGTAGAAATTTTACTTCCCTCTGGGAATTTGGAAAGGGCAATGTCCCTTTTCCCTTGAAGCTTTGCTCAAATCACCCCACCTTTGTGGGTCTCTGTTTTCACATCTCTAAAGTGGCCAGGTGTTGAAGGGGAAGTTGGACAAGGTAAGACTCCATGATCTCTCCATTGTAAGCTCCAAAAGGGGTGAGATCGTGTCTGTTTTCATGCATTCATTCAACAACGTGATTAAGCACTTACTATATACCAGCCACTGTGCAAGGAGCTAGGGGCACAGCAGTAAATAAAAGCAGCATAATCCCTATCCTTCGAAGCTTATATTTCAGAAATCAAAATAATTAAACCAAAAAAAATGTGCCATGAAAGAATAATAACATACCTGCTAATATTTACTTAGGCTTACTCTGTGCCAGGTACTGATCCTATGAGGTACTATTATTAACATACCCATTTTGCAGATGAGGAAACTGAAGGACAGAGTGGTTAAGTTAATGTGGCCAGGGTCACATGGTCAAGGAGTAGCCGAGCTATGATTCAACCCCCAGGCAGTCGGCCTCCAGAGCCTGTTTTCAACCATGATGCCATAGTGTTTTCCTAAAAATCATGGACAAGGAATAAACTGGTGATATGATAGAGGAGTTAGGGAGGGCTTCTCCTTAGGAGGTGACATTTAAGCTGAAACCTGAAAGATGAGCAGAAGTCAGTCACGTGGAATTGGGAAGAGATATTTCCCAGCAGAAAAAATAGTATGTGCACAGGTCCTGAGACAGAAAGATCAGTGTGTTCAGTGCCTAGTACGCCAGCAGGAAAATAGGGAGAGCTGAGTTCAGAGAAGCAGGCTGGGCCTGGAGGCCAGGGTGAGGATTTTGGATTTTACTCTAAGTGCAGGAGAAGCCTTTGAAAGGTTTAAGTGGGGATCAACGTGATCTGATTTGTTGATTTGTTTTTAAAAGATCATGCTATTTGCTGTGTTGAGAATGAACTGAAAGGGAGCGAGAGGGAATGAGGGACGACAGGTAGGAGATTACTGCAGTAATCCAGCTGAGAGAGGACGGTGGCTAGGCCACGAGTAATGGCAAGAGGTGGGAGGGGGGATGGATTTGATTTTTATTTGGCTGTGAACTGAGAGGACTTGTGGATGGATTAGTGTGGGGGTGAGGGAATGCCCTCTGGGTTTGTGGATGAAGCAGCAGAATGGATTGTGGTGCCCTTGACTGAGACGGGAAAGACCAGGGGAGGCACAGGTTTAGTGGAGAAATCAAGGTCAAGAGAGTTTTCTTCCCTAAATGATAATTGCTTCATTATAAAAATAAGAACAAAAAGAGTCTATAGTAATAGCCCATTATATTGTCCTAGTTTTTAGTCCAACTAAGAAATATTATACTTTGCAGAGGGTGTACATTCAGTTTTAAAGGTGGAAAAATTATTTGAAATAACTGGCATTAACACAGCATTCATGGGCTGGCCCCGTGGCTTAGCGGTTAAGTGAGCGCTCTCCACTGCTGGCGACCCGGGGTTCGGATCCCGGGCCCGCACCGACGCACCGCTTCTCCGGCCATGCTGAGGTCGCGTCCCACATACAGCAACTAGAAGGATGTGCAGCTATGACATACAACTATCTACTGGGGCTTTGGGGGGGAAAAAAATAAATAAATAAAATCTTTAAAAAAAAAAACAACACAGCATTCAGATAATATGGTTGGAATTACCGTGCACTGGAAAATGAACATCTAACTTGTAAAATCATGTGCATTAAGTATCAGTCTATGGAAAGGCAAAACTCAATAAAAATATAATACAGAGAGGAAAAAATATATTTCTAGTAGAGGTCTACATACATAGGAGATAGGTAAATTTTTGGAAAGAATTTTGGTTCGGACACGTTTGGGGAACTATTTTCTGTTTTTCTTCTATTTTCAATACTCTACTCACAGAATACTTCACTTCTGACACTTCTGGTCACCAAATACCTATGTGTTTTTCCCACACCTACCAATTCTCCGACACCAGCTGGGTGTCCTGCAATTCAGTTCAGCTCTGACACTAACCAGAGTTAGTGCAGACTGCACATGTTAAGGGCTCATTCCCACAAGACTGCTCCCCACTTCAGAACCCAACTGCAAGTAGTAGGTCCCCAGGTTACCCACAACTTCTGTCCAAATTGGCTACAAATCAGAGGTTGCCAGGACCCCCTCCTTAGATTCGATCATTTGCTAGAACAGCTCACAGAACTCAGGAAAACACATTTACCAGTTTATGATATAATAAAGGATATGATAAAGGATAGATGAGCAGCCAGATGAAGCAATATGTAGGGTGAGGTCTGGAAGGGTCCCAAGCACAGGAGCTTCTGTCTCCATGGAATTGGAGTGCACCACCCTCCAAGCCCCTGGATGTGTTTGCCAACCCAGAAGCTCTCCGAATTTAATAATAATAAAATCTCCATATTTTTAGGATTTTTATGGAGTCTTCATTACATAGGCACGCTTGCTCATTAACTCAATCTCCAGCCCCTCTCCTCTTCCCAGAGGATGGGGCTGAAAGTTTCAAGCTTCTAATCATGGCTTGGTCTTTCCAGTGACCAGCCCCCTTTCTGAAGCTATCCAGGAGCCTACTCTGAGTCACCTCAATAGAACAAAAGATGCTCCTATGACCAAGGAAATTCCAAGGGGTTTAGGAGCTCTGTGTTGGGAACTGGAGTCAAAGACCAAATATTAGAGCAAAAGATGCTCCTAGTGCTTCTATCACTTAGGAAATTAGAAGGGTTTTAGCCCTGTGCCAGGAACTGGGGGCAGAGACCAATATACATATTTTCTATTATTTCACAAAACCCAAGTTGGATATCCACGATAAGTAGGCAGGTATGTAGATGCTTCTGGAAGTCAGCACTGGAGAATCAGGCTGGAGATTTAAATTTGAGGAGTCATCAAAGTATAGATGGTACTTAAAGCCACGGGACAGGATGAATGGTCTCAGGAGAAAGTGCTGATAGAGAAGAGAAGCGGACAGAGGCCTGAGGCACCACATTTAGAAGTCAGGGTGATGGGGAGGACCCAGCAAAGGAGCCAGAGCAGGAGTGGTTGGTGACAAAGGGGGAAAACAAGAAAGCGGCTGAACAATAAATGGAGAGTGAGGAAGCAAACACAGCAAATGCAGACCACTCTCTGTGAAGTTTTGTTTTGAAAAGAAGCAGAGACAGGGGTGGTAGCTGGCAAGAAAGTGGGGCTGACCGGGGCACTGTAAGATGGAAGCTACTAGGAGCACCTTTGTAGGCTGATGGAGCAATCCAGCAGAGAGGGAAACATGGCTGTTCGGCATGAAGTGATAACCTCACGTGGGAGATTCTCAAGAAAGCAAGAGAGGATGGGAGCTCCAGCAAGCTCATTCCTGCCACAAGCCTTTATTAAACGCTTACTGTGTGCCAGACACTGTTCTAAATGCTGGGACATAGCACTTATGGGGATCAAGACTGGCAAGTCCCTGCCCTCTCAATCCAGAGGAAGAGTGGAAGGCCATAAGAATCAACACAAATACGATCATTTCGGATCAGGTTACATGCGTGCTTTGAAGGAAGTGAACAGGGTGATGTGATAGGGAGTAACCAAGGGGACGTACTTTAGAGAAGTCAAGGATGATGGAGTGGACAGCTGTAGTTTTTGCCTTCCCATCATCCATTTGTCCTACTTTGATAACAGTGCTTTTATATTTTGGGGGGAACTTATCCTACGTGCTCAATGCATATTTTTTGTGGGGTTGACCCCACCCCATCTCCAGAATGGGCCTGTGATCCTAGCCTGGCCAATGAAACTCAATACTAGGATGTTTGCTAGACCTACTGGGAAAGGAAAACTTTCTTTGCCTGGAAATTATTGACTGAGTAGACTATAAACCTGGAGCTCCAGGCAGTCGTCTTGCCACCACAAAGGAAGTGCCTGCCTTGCTACCTGGCAGGAGAGCCCAGAAACAAAGAAAGACCCGATGAGTGGGGAAATCACTTGAGCACCTGATTCCAGCTGTACCTGAAGGCAGTGTTACCCTTGGACTTTTCAGTTAAGTGAGCCAACAAATGCTCCTGGTTTTTCTTAAGCTATTTTGAGCTGGGTTTTCTGTCACTTATAATTGAGCAAATCCTGATTGATGAAGAAGGCCTGAAGGATGCAAAGGAGCCAGGCTTAGAAGTGCAAAGAGAAGCAATCCAGGAAGGAAAAGGAAGTGCAAAGATTCTTTGCCAAAGAGAGTTTGGCGCCTTTGGGGAACACAACGGAGGCAAGTGAAGCTGGAATATAATGAACTGTGGTGATGGAATGAGATGGGACAGAACTGCAGGAAGAGAGTTCCATTTCCAGCAAAATAGCAGAAGAGGGAAGCAGAGAAACACTTCCTCATATACAGCATTTTAAAAATTATGGTTAAATTTTAAAAATTATCTTTTCCAAAGCATCAATGAGCTGACTACAAAGTAAGAGAAATAGGAGAGGCCAGAAATGACAAGAAAGGGCAATTTCTTGGGTTAAATGAGTCTTGTAGCTGGTGTTTGCCCTGAAGGCACCTGTTGAACCTCGAGACCTAGACCAGTCAAAATTTTTTACCTCAACCCACTATGAGACATTTTAGAACAGTACCCAGTACACAGATGAAAGTTGAACAAGCAATAGTCACCCTAATTACAGGTGTGGCACACTGATGTTTCCCGGTCTAATCTATTCTATGCTATTCGATTTCCTTTTTTTTTTTTTTTTCTTTTTTTTTAATGCCAGTTGAGCTCCATTAAAGGATGGAGTGCTAGGAGTTGCAGAGTGTTCTATTTGGGGAAGAGAAGCCAAGTTGCAATCAACTGCAAGTTGCAATCAGGAAGCATGCGGAAGAAAGGAACTATTTGGGGCTCCAGCATTTTGTTGGATTTTTCATTTCTAGGGAGTTAAGTTTTGGCCACGTTGAGTCCAAAATGCCTGTTAAGTAGATATTCAAGCAGAAATTTTGAGTGGGCAGTTGAATTTGTGTATCTGGAGCTCAGGAGAGAGGCCTGGGCTGCAGATGTGAATTTGGAATTATCAGCGCATAGGCAGTATGTAACTGGATGAGATGACCATGGGATGAGAGAAGGCAGAGAAGAGGAGAGGACCAGGGACTGAGCCTGGGGCACTCAGGTGTTAAGCAGCCAGGGAGAAGTGGTCCACAACCTTTGCCCTTTTCTTTCTCCTTTTCTCTATCCTGCTGTCAGAAACGTGGATGTGGTGGATGCCATCAAGGACCTTAAGACAAGCACCTCACTGGAGGATTGGTAGCGCAGTGAGCTGCTGTCTGCAGTCTGTTGCTTCCAGCTGAATCTAATTCCTAACTGACACGGCAACAAAACTGAGAAACTCTTGGCAAGACTGACCAAGAAAAAAAGGGGGGGGGGGTGGCACAAATAAACAATGTTATAATATTTAAGAACTGGACTACTAAATTGCAGTTGTAGCAGAGATTTAACAGATAATTGAAGAATATTATAAACAATTTTATGACAACAAACTTAAAGCAAAGGTAAAATAGACAAATTCCTGGAAAGATAAAAATTTATATCAAAAACAGTCAACGACAGTATAAGAAGTAAAACTATAGAACAATGTTATTTAAGAACATAGATGTAAATGCCCTAAGCAAAATATTAGCAAGCAAATTTAGCAATGTATTTAAAAGATAACAAATACATCACGACCAAGGTGAGTTTATTCTAGGAAGGCCGATTCAACGTTAGAAAATCTACTAGTGTAATTAACCATATTAATATGCTAGAGGAGAAAAACCAAGTAAACATTTCAATTTATATAGAAAATGTATCTGATAATTCAACAATCTTTTTTTTTTTTTTTTTGGGTGAGGAAGATTAGCCCTGAGCTAACATCTGTTGCCATCCCTCTGTTTGCTGAGGAAGATTGGCCCTGGGTTAACATCCATGCCCATCTCCCTCTACTTTGTATGTGGGATGCCTGCCACAGCATGGCTTGATAAGCAGTGCATATGTCTGTGCCCGGGATCCGAACCCACAAACCCCGGGGCCACCAAAGTGGAGCACGCGAACTTAACCACTATGCCACTGGGCCAGCCCTCAACAACCTTTTATGTTAAAAATTCTTAGCAAACTAGGTACATGGCACCATTAACCAGATAAAGCGCCCCCTCCTGGAGGGTGGAGTATCTACATACACTTGGAATTCTGTAAGGAAAATCTCTCTTCTCTGCCATTTATTTATTCAATCATCTCTGATTTTAAAAGAAATTAAAACATTTCTGTGGGCCCCTAAAAATACTGTGGGTCCTGTGTGCTGTGCTTACTGTGCCCAATGGGTAAATTAGCCCAAACGATTAACACCGTTACGGGAATGACTAACACCATTTTCAGTATGGTGTTTTTTCTCTGGGTGGATGAAGAAAGGGGAGGCAACAGAGAAGAGCCATACAGAGGGCTTCAAAGGTACTGAAATGTCCCATTAAACTAGTAGTGAATGCCTGAGTGTTCATTTTACCTTTACTCTCCAATAGACACATGTATAAATATTTTATATGTATGTATACACACACATATTCTTCTACACGTATGAGATATTTCACAGTAAAATTTTTACAATAAAATGTGTAAGGACCAGGACATGTGGAGCCTTGTAGACCAGGGAAGGGCCTGGCCCACTGCAGGCACATCGTAAATGTGCACTGAATAATTTAATGACTGTCTGGCTCTGGATGAAGTCCCTCCTGCTCACTCAGGATGAGGCTCCAGCTCTGGCTGTCTGCCATCCCCCCACCACCACAGGGATGCCTGGCGGAGGTTCTGGGGATCCTCCCCGGGGCTCTCTGGCTGGGTCTGCAGCCTCCAGGCCCCAGAGGGACGACTGGGCTGGTTCCAGCCGCTCAGTTGTAAGATGCTGAGGAACAAGGACTTTGCTAAGGGACAGATCCCCAGACCCAGGGGCCAGAGGGACACAGGAGTATAGCTCCAAGACACACAACTGCCTAGGGTTTCTAGGGACCAGAGTGAGAAGCTCTTCCCCAACCTCTCAGATGGGGGTGGGGGTGACAGTTCAGGCTCCCCAATCTCAGAGAATGGATGGATCTAGGCCCTGGGTCTCAGGGGACAAGTGGCATTCAGAAGACTAGACCCCACATCCAGTGGCTCCCAGATCACCAGAGACTCCACGCCCCAAGCATGGCTGGCACTGAATAGCACAGTCCCTAGCCTGATGGGGTCAAGCCGGCGGGGTGACCAGGGAGGCTTGGTGACCAAACTGAAGGACCTTGTCCGTGTCTGGTTCTGTAACACCTTTAGGCCTTGGCCCAACTCTAGGGGCTGTCATGGGTTGAGAGAGCACAACAATAATGGAGACTGGATTTCCCACCAGCCAGATGGAATGAGGGCTCTGAGTGAATTTTTAAAAACAGCCTATTTCTTCCCTACCTGAATATGTGCGCCCATATTCATACCCACTACACCTGCTTCTGTCTTTTTTCTCCCTTCTGTCTCTTTCAGACTCTCTAGGGCTGTCTCTACCTCCCTCTCCAGGTCTTTCTCTAATTCTGCCTTCCCCTCCCTCCAACCTCCCTCCACCTCCCCACCCCCAGTCTCTCTCTAGCTGGCTTCCAGCCCTACTACTTAGCACTCTGGTTCCAAGGAAAAGAGGCTTTTGCTGTAAGTGCATCAGATGCCAGGACCTCCCTTCCCCCTCCCTCCATCTCGCCCTCCCCCGCAGGTGTGGAGGCCTGGACTCAGCACCTGCCCCCACGCCCACCCCCAGACAAGCTGGGAGGAAGGAACAGCAGGGCTCTGGCTGGGGTTGGATGTGGGGCTGCCCTTCCCTTCAGAGGGGAGGCCAGAGCTCAGCTGGCTCATGTGTTATTAAGCTCCTGTGCTGGCGGCTCCACTTGGCAGAGCTCTGGGAACCCTCAGCACCAGCCTAGAAGAGTGGGACAAACTCTAGGTCACACAGGCTGAGGCTGAGCTGGGCTGGTCTAAGCTCCCAGCCTCCCTCCTATACTCCCACCTGAGCCTCCAGGACTAAACTTGGCAATCCCCCACCCTTTCCCACTTGATAGGCAACCTGGCTCAGACTTAGCCATAGGTACCCCATCCTCTCCCCTGACCTTGACCTCTGACCTCTACACAGTTCCCCTCCATCCTTCATCCCTCAGACCTATGGTCTCCTGACCCCCTCAGACAGGGAGCCCCTCAGTCCAGAGGGCTGGACTCCACAGGGGAGGCCTGAGGGCAAGACTGGTGTTCTCTGCTCAGATTGGGGGCTCCAAGTCTGGGTCTGCCCATCCCCAGTCCATGTCACCACCTCTCTTTATGTCTCCTCACAGGGCTCTGCCTTCCTTAGGGGAGATGACACCAATCCAGGACACAGGAAGGGGCACTCTACAGCAGCTCCCACCCCAGCCTCTAGGTGCATCCCTGCAAGCTCAGGAAAGAGCCCTCCCCTCCCTCGCCTTCCCTTAGATTTTGGCAAGAACTGAACAGGGTGGAAAGAAGCCCAGGATGTGAGGAGCCAGATCTGGGTAGAATTACTTCCCAACTCTGAGCTTCAGTTTGCTCATCCATAAAATGGGAAGAATAATATCTGCTGACGGTCTTCCTAGAGCCCATTTGTGGGTCTGCTTTCACCCCTTGACTGCCAGCGCTGGAAGGCAGCCTGCCCAGGCTGGGGCCCAGGCAGGCCTCCACATGCTCCAGCTCCACCATCTTGTCTGACCAACTATTTATTCTTCTGTAGTCCTCCACTGGGAACCACTCCCGGAATCCCTCCCCTGGGACCCCAAGGAGCCCCGGACAGCCATAAGCTGTCACCTGTCATCCTGTGTTGGCACCTCTGGGTATGGTCTGTCTCCCCCACACACCATGAGTTCCCCAAGGTCACACAGTCAGGCTTATTCCTCTCTGTGTCCGCAGTGCTCAGACCAGGGCGAGGCACAGAGTAGGCGCTCAGTGATGCCCGGTAGGTGAGGGAATGGCCTGGAGACTTTTCAGGTTCTCTGCCGTGATTACTACTCCCTCCCTTTCCCCACTCCTACCTCACCATACATGCCAGGGACTTTGTGTGTCCACTGCTGCTGGCTCTCCCAGGCCCACTGTCCTCCCCAGTGTCTCCCAAGGAAGGTCCCGGGGCAGGATACTGCACCATCACCCCATGCCCTCCAGCAAACCCTGCCCTTTCTTCTCTACTCTTGAATTTCACCCATTTCTTCAGGCCACAAACCTGAGGGGTGTGCTAAACTGTTACACTGGTGGGCTCAACGAACCAGGCCTCCAGTTTCTGGGCCCTTGTGTGTTCCCTCCCATGTTGACTCTGGGCTTGGCTATGTGACATGCTTTGGCCAACAGGACATCAAGAAGCATGAAGCAAGCAGAGACTCAACGGGCACTTGCACAATGGGGCCTGTTCTCTCAGATGCCAGCTGCCACGCTGTAAAGAAGGTCAGCTAGACTTCTGAATGACGAGAGGCTGGGTGAAGAGGGGGCCCGGGGAGGAGAAGCCATCTCAGTAATTCAGCCCCAGCTGCTCCCAGCTGAATGCAGCCACAGAGTGACCCCAGGCAAAACCAGCAGAACTGGCCAGCTGACCCTGGCCAAACCATGGAATTTTTAGAAATAATATATCATTGTTGTTTTAAATCACTAAGTTTTGGGGTAGTTTATTTCTCAGCAATAGATAATTAAAACAAGGCCCATCCTGAGTCCTCTCCTCCCTTATCCTTCATGTCCAGTCCTGTGTGATCCACAGGCAGAATACATCATGTATCGGACCACTTCTCACCACATCCCCAGGCACCACCCTAGTCCAGACCACCATCTCTCACCTAGATTATTGCCTCAGCCTCCTCACTGGACTCCCTGCCTCCACTCTTACTCTCCTTCAGTCACCATACAGCAACCAGAGTGAAGCTGTTGGGGTACTGGTCAGATCAAGCCACCCCCTCTGCTCAAGACCCCTAGTCATCCTAGGCCTTGGAAGCCCTGTGTGGTCCAGTGCCTGCCGTGTCTCCACCCCCACCTCCAGTCACTCTCCCTTTGCTCACTGCACTCCAGCAACACTGGTTTCTTTTCTGCTTCTTCAACATGCCAAGCTTATCCCCACCTCAGGGCCTTCCCACCAGCTGTTTAGTCTGCCCAGAAGGCTCTTCCTCTAGGTCTTTTAGTTCTTGGTTTACATGTCTCCTCCTCAGGAAGGCTACTTATAGAAGATGAAAGTGAGGCTCAGAGAATTGAGGTCCATTTCCCAAGATCACAGTCAGGAAGAGGCTGGGCCGGGATTCCGTCCTAGGTCTGTGTGACCCCCCACTCCAGGGCTCTTTCTGCCACATCAATGGTTTGGGAGGGTGAAGGTGGTGGTCAAGGGCGCTGGAGGGGCTTTCTTCACTTACTCCTTCCACAAACACTCCCAGCTGTAGCCTTTGGACCCTGCCCTGAGCTGGGGACTCAGAGATAAATCACACCAGACTTTGCCCTCTGGGAGTTCCCATCTGGGGACAGTGAAAGCAGCAGAAGAAGTCAAGGCCATCAGAAGGGCTCAGACAGCTTTGAGTTAGCTCAGGAAGACAACCTTCTAGCTGGAGGCTCTCCAAAAAGGCTTAAAAGGGGATGTGAGGTTGGCTGGGGGTGAGGGCCAGAAAGTAGGGGTGGTGTTCAGTGGCCAGAGCTGCCTATTGTTCCTTGTGAGTGACCAGAAGACTCAGCATTGGCCATGTGTGTCCACAGCACTGTGTGAGTGTGTGTGTTTGTGTGTGTGTGTGTGTGAGCGCAAGAGAGTGAGGGAGCAGTACTGGGGTGAGGTGGAGGGTAGGCAAGAAAAGGGCTGAATGAATAAATGGATTTTCCTGATGTGGAAACTAAAGCCCAGAGAGGCTGAGGCACTTGCCCCACTCACAAAGCCACTAGGTGGTAAAGGCAGGATTTGAACCCAGGCCTATCCTGACACCACATAGAGCAAGGTAAAGGAGAAGAGGTCTACCTCCTCTAGGGCCCACTGCTTATTCACTACGTGACCTCAGCTAAGGCTATTCCCCTCGAGGCCTCATTTCCTCATCAGTAAATTGAAGGAGTTGAAGGTTCTTTCAGCACAAGGACTCTGCAGGAGATACTTCTACTAGAGTTTGAAACCAAATTCAGGACCAAAGAAGCAGCTCCTGCCTCAACCTGGTACAGGATGGGTCCTCAGCCTGCAGTTCCCTCCACGCCCAATAACTGAGTGCCATGCTAGCTAAAGCCAGGGAGCCCCAAGAATCCCTCAGTGCCAGGCGGACCTGGGGTTTCCCACCCAACAGCCCAACCTAGAGTTCCAGAAGCCTCTACAGCCCAGTTCCTTCGAATTCCAGGGCTCCAGCTGCACCTCTGTCCATGTCATTGGCGTAGCCCAGATCCCAGCTCACCTGCCCCTCACTCCTCAGGGTAACCTCCCGACTCCCCTGGTTCTCTCCAGCCTCCAGGACACACTATCTTTTGGCCAATGAAGGAAATGGGAGAGGCAACTCTGAATGGTCACTCGCCCATTGTCTGACCTGACCAATCAGAGGAGCTGAGATAGCCTGGACTCCCACATTCCAATTCTGCTCATCCTCCATCATTCTGTTCCCTTCCACTCCACAGGGTTCTCTTTCAGTTGGTTCCATTCCATGTATTCCATTCAGAATTCCAGGAAATTCTATCTGGGAAAGAGGGGTATGGTAGACAGAAGTGGAGTTGAGTACAGAATGGAATTCTTGAGGGGAGAATTGCCCATTCTGCTGGGGCCTGAAGCAACCACCAAGGCCCAGTTTCTGGGGTACCCAGAGGAGCCATGCAAAGAGCTCTGATTCTGAACAGAATAACTTGGGCTTAGCTCTGGACTCTGCCACTTACTAGTTGTATGACCTTGGACAAGTGGCTTAAATCGCTGAGCCTCTGTTTTCTTAGCTATAAAATGGGGATTTGGGATCTATTCAATGAGTTATTGTGAGGATTAAATGGAATAAGGCACATAATATACTCAACACATAGTAGTAGGTGGTCATGGTCAGTAGCAGCACTTGTTCTCCTGATTATTCTCAGAGGCAGTGGTCTTGCCTCCGAGAGTCCTGGTCCCAGAATGGCTAGGAGGGGCAGTGGGTGGGCAGGAAGAAGGGGTTAAAATAAAATAGCTATCATCTATTTAGCACTTACCATGTGACGGCCTCTGTTGTAGTCACCATATGAAACTATTACTATTTCCACTTTATAGACAAGGTGTCTGAGGCACAGAGAAGTTCAATAACTTGGCCAAAGTCATACAGCTAGTAAATGGCACAGTTGGGTAAATTCAGGCCCTCTGGCTCCAGAGTTCACGCTCTGAACCACTGTACTATCCTACTTCACATTAAACCCATTTTCAGATGAGTAATGCTGAGGTTCAAAGAGGTTAAGTTCACACTGCAGCTGAACAGGAGTGCATATAGGACACCACCTCAGATCCCGTGACTCTGAAGTTCTGGCAATTTCTGCTGTTGCCTGCTGCCCCCTAGTGTCTCCTATGGGAGAAACACACCAGAGGCGAGTGCCAGACACTCATGGATCCACGCTCCACCAGGCTCCCTTGACCCACTGCTCCTCCCCAAGCCCAAAGCTGCAGATCTTGCAGCTTCTAAATATCGCTCTGAATGTCATCCATATACAATCGTGACATTTCTTGGCTATCTCACAAATCCTCCTATTCAACAGGTCTAACACCAAGTTCACACTTTTATACCCCAAACTTGCCCTTCCCAGTAATCATCCATCCAGTAGCGCAAGCCAGAACCCTGGACATCCTTGACAACCCCTTCTTCTTCTCAATCTGTCACCCACCCAGGAGCCTGAATGGTGGCCGAGGAAGGAGACCAGAAAAGAAAACATTGAACAGAGCAGAGCAACACTGGTGGAAGGAGAGGATCAGGACAATGGCCCCTGGTCATGGCCAAGAGGCAAAACTGAGCTCAGGTGGCTCTGGTTAGAACGTCAGGTTGGCCTGTGGCGTAGCGGTTAAGTGCGCGCGCTCCGCTGCTGGCGGCCGGGGGTTCGGATCCCAGCAGGCCATGCTGTGGCGGTGTCCCATATAAAGTGGAGGAGGATGGGCACAGATGTTAGCCCAGGGCCAGTCTTCCTCAGCAAAAAGAGGAGCATTGGCATGGAAGTTAGGGGCTGAGCTTCCTCACAAAAAAAAAAGTCAGGCCTTTCTGCTTAGAAAGAAGCCCAAACATAGCTTTAAGGGCAGGGAGGAAGGGACATTAAGGAGCACTGTACTGGGGGCCAGAAAGACTGGGTTCCCACCCAGCTCCACGACTCATTCACAGCATGGCCTTAGGCAAATGGCCTAACTTTGATGTGCCTCAGTTTCTCCATCTGTAAAATGAATATGACAATGCCTACCTCTAGGGCTGCTGTAAGGATCAAATTAAAAAGTGTTTGCTTTGTAAACTGTAAAGGGACGTATGAATAATATTCTATTGTGTGTATATACCATATTTTGTTTATCCCTTTGTCTGTTGATGGACACTTGAGTTGTTTCCACCTTTTGGCTATTGTGAATAATGCTGCAATGAACACTGGTGTTGAAGTATCTGTCTGAGTCCCTATTTTCAGTTCTTTGGAGTATATACCCAGAGCGCCATTGGTTTTTCTATGGAGCCTTTCAATATGTACTGTGGCAGAGAGAAGGGCCCTTAGGAACAGGGCCCAGTGTGTTCAAGCGTGGGAGAGAGGGGGCAGAGAAGGAGAGAGGTTTCAGTGTGGCTGTGATTAGAATAACAGGTAACTTGTGTCTTTTGCAAGATACTCCACAAAGAACTCTAGAGGAAAAAACATTATCATGCCCATTTTACAGATGAGAAGGGAAGTGGCTTCTCCAAGGCTACACAGCTCGCTGGTGAGAGGCAGTGCTGGGGCTCCAGAAAAAGCTTCCCTCACACATCAGAAAATGCAGCCAGAGGTTCAGAGATCATGTTTTCCTTCCTTCCTTTTTTTCTTTCTACGTAAAGAAAGTAGTTCTGAGCTGCCTCAAGCATCATCTTTACTTATTAATCTACAGCACTTTAGGTACCACAGAATGAGAATTTTGTGTGCAGTTCTGCACGTTTACAACTAAAAGTACCCTAAGACCCAGCAAGTCCATTCCTGGGGTATAGCTACAAGATTGTACAACTAAAACTATGGAGACAGAAAATACATCAGTGGTTGCCAAGGCTGGGGTTGAGGGAGGGATTGACTATAGAGGGGTTTAGGGGAATTTTCAGGGGTGATGGAACTGAACTATATCTTGATTGTGGTGGTGGTTATGCAACTGTATGCATTTTTCAAAACTCACAGAACTGTACCCTAAAAAGGTGAATTTTACTGTATGTAAGTTATACCTTAATCTTTTAAAAAAGAATGAATAAAGGAACGGGAAAAAAACTAAATAAGACTCTAGACTCTCACATTTTTGCTACCTTGAGAACTCTGCAAGTGACAGTGGCCTTAGTTAGTTAGAGCATAAATTTCTATTTTTCATTCATTCATGATAAAATGAAAGTCCTTGAATCTACCATCCAACCCAAGACCCAGAACATTACTAAAAATTAAATCTACTTATGGGCTCCCCCCATCCCTGACCCCTACCCTTCCCTACCCCAGGTAATCACTATTCTGAATTTTGTGTTCCTAATTCTCTTGCCTTTTTTTTAAAAATAATTTTATTTATTTATTTTTTCCCCCAAAGCCCCAGTAGATAGTTGTGTGTCATAGTTGCACATCCTTCTAGTCGGTGTATGTGGTACGCAGCCTCAGCATGGCCAGAGAAGCGGTGCCTCGGTGCGCGCCCGGGATGCGAACCTGGGCCGCCAGCGGCGGAGTGCACACACTTAACCGCTAAGCCACGGGGCCAGCCCATCTCTTGCTCTTTTAATAGTTTTTTTTACACATAAATTGGGCAGAACCTTATGAATTTGCCACTTTTATAGGTGAAAACAGGTCAAAACCCAGCAATTTCATATGGTTGAACCCAATATCATGCCTAAACATAATACTTCTAGTTGCATCTGAACTTGATGTAAAAAGGATACCATTCCATATGTACTCTTCTGGGACTTGCATTTTTTCATTCAATATTAGGTCACCATAATTCAGCCATATTGCTGTTTTCCATTCTTTATCTCCTGTCAATGGCATTTGGGTGTTTTTGGTTTGAGGCTACGGTGAACAATGTTTCTACTACCATTCTTACACATGTCTCCTGGTGCACATGTACAATCTTGTAGCTATACCCCAGGAATGGACTTGCTGGGTCTTAGGGTACACAGATGTTCAGCTGTACACAATGACTCACTTTCTGAGCTCCAGGTGAGGATACAATGTGCCACCTGCCCCAGGTGAGAAGGTAGACAAGATGTGATGGGAGGGGCTGCCATGGAGGGTCTCTGGTGAAAATTGAACACCTACTGTGTGCACACGGTAGGGCACCTGTGCAATGAGATGATGGTGCCCTGAGAGGTGAGATAGGGAAGGAAACCCCCCAGTTGCCATGGGAATCATCTTCCAAGAAGTGTTCACCTTGGCTGGGCAAGGGGAGGGCTTGGCAACCCAAATAGGGCCGACCAAAAGGGTTCTGTCCTAATTGGCAGTATCTCCATCTGGGGGGTGGGGGGGCTGAAAGGGGGCTAAGCAGTACTGAATTCTTCCCACTTCACCAATCTGTACCCTAGTCATCTCTTATCTTACTTTGTCTCCATTATCTCTTTTAATTCTCCCAGTTGGAGAGAGGTACTATCATCTCCACAGACGAGGCTTAGAGAAAGAAAGTGCTGGCCCAAAGCCACAAGGTTTGCACCTGAGCAAATAATTTCTCTTTCCTAAACCTCATCTGTAAAATAGGAATGATAACACCTGGCCTGCCTTACAGACTAATGGAAAGACTAATTAATAGATGAAAGTAAGGGGTTTAGCACGGATCCTGGAGATGCTCCCTAAAAGTCACTTGTTTATTGGCGCTATTGTTGTTACTAAGTTATTAAGGGGAGCAGGAACCCAGGACAGTCTGAGCCCTAACTTCTTGCCACCCAACGATGTTGCCTCTTGCAGAGACCCCATAGGATGTGGTGATCATGGCCCATTTTAGCCACTTCTGCTGATCCGGGAGGTCTGTCAGGACTGCACAGCCCAGTCCCCTCCTCCACCCCACTCCCAGGCAGCAGAGCAGAGGTACTTGTCTTCTCCTGTCAATTTCCCCAAACAGAGAAGTTGAACTGACCAGTAAGCAGACGATCCCGGCCCCCAATTCTGCCTCATGGCAAAGGAAGAACTCGGAGCCCAGCGGTTTATTCAATAGAGAATATCTGCTGAGCACCTAGTACAGCCCAGTCCTGCACTGGGCCCCCCGAGCACTGGGAACAAGACCTGACCCTGTCCTCAAGGTCAGAGGCTAAAGGAGGAGACAGAAGATAAGAAAACAACGGTGTGCTGAGCATTATGATAAAGCAGGTCAGAGAACCGTTCTGTATAACAGACAACCAGACAGGCCTAGGGGTCAGGGAAGGCGTCCCAGGAGACATGCCCTTTGAGCTGGGCCTTTAATGCCTGGCAGGGGCTCCTAGGCGCTCAGAGACTGCTAGCACCACCCGCCCATTTAACAGAAGAGGAGACTGAGCCGCAGCGCCTCTCCACGTCAGGCCTCACTTACCCGGACTAGGCCAAGCACGGCTCTCTGTGTCCGCGAGCCAAGAGACCAAGCCTGACCCCGGTGTCCGCCCAGCGCCCGGGGCGGAGTCTCGGCCCAGGTGCGCGGCGGCGGCGGCGCTTCGCGGAGGCAGGAAGTGTGTCCTCAGCGGCGGCCCGTGCAGCGCTCCCGCGAGACGCTCACCTGCGCTCCAGGTGAGCGGCGAGGGGGGCGGGGGGAGGGGCCGAGCTGGAGGCAGCTCACCTGGCGGGACAGGTAAGCCTCGCGCAGGCCCGAGGGGGCGCGAACCGGGGCGGCACCGCTGTGGAAAGACCCCCGAGGCTGCGCCGGGGCGGGGGAGGGTCCCGAGACCGGTTCCTCGGGAGCCACCCTCCCACTTCCGGGGTGCGCGGGCTGGGCCGGGGAGCGGCCTGAGCGGGCGCCTGGGCTGGGCGGGCACACGGGGGGCCGTGTTCGCCTTTAGGGCTGCGCTGGCTTGGGGAGGGAGCCATGCTCGCCCGGGGGCAGTGTCGGAGTTGGGGAGCGGGCCGTGCTTACCCTGAGGAACAGTGTCAGGGCGGTAAAGAGGCTGGGTCCTCCGGCGGGCAGAGGGCCCCTGCAGCTGGAGAAGGTGGTGCTCGCCCAGAGGGCATTGCTAGTGTAGGGGCTGTGCTAGTCCGAGGGGCAGTGCTAGGGTCTGGTTCTTCCTTGTCCCCGGGACTAGGTGCCTGCGAATACGGGAGTCGCGGGCTGCCCCTCTGGGGCAGGAGGTCGAGGATACACCGATGCCCGGCGCTAGAGCCGACGGCTGTTTCGTGAGCAGGGCTGGGATGCCCCTCCCGGCCAGGTGTGCAAGACTCGGCTGGGCACGGGGGTGGGGCGGAGGCTGGTGCGGCTGGGCCTGTCCTGGGGACCTTGGGAGGAGGGGGCGGTATGGAGACAGACTCCTGAGTGTGTATGTTCTCAGGACTAAGGAGGATGGGGAGAGCATCAATGAGAAGTTCAGGGAGGATGCGCCTGGGGCCTGGGACCTTCTGATCCCTGGGAAGATACCTGCAGTGCCTTGGGGCGCCCAGTAACCTAGCCCCTCCCAGTTGCCAGGCACCCTGCTAAGCCCCCTGCACGCCATATCTCATTTAAACCTCAAGGTGGCCCATGAAGAATACTCATCTCTCCCCTTGTTAAAGATGAGAAAAGTGAGGCCAAGAGTCTTGCCCCATGCCACAATAGAAACAGGGACCCTCCCCCTCACTAAACCAAGTGACCAGTGTTCCTAGGATTTTGGAGGGGTGGGCAGCAGCAGTGAGGGGGAGACAGAGCCTGGACAAAATGGGCTGAGTTTGACTTCAGGAGGGTTCAGGGCCGAGAGGGGAGGGGGAGACTGAGGCCAGGCATTGTCCTTATCCCAGGTGTTGCTCCCCTTCCCTCCATCCCACCCCTATTTGAAATGCGTGGTAAAGAGAAAGCACATGGGGGGCCGGCCCCGTGGCTTAGCGGTTAAGTGTGTACGCTCCGCTACTGGCAGCCCGGGTTCGGATCCCGGGCGCGCACCAGCGCACCGCTTCTCCGGCCATGCTGAGGCCGCGTCCCACGTACAGCAACTAGAAGGATGTGCAACTACGACATACAACTATCTACTGGGGCTTTGGGGGAAAAAAGGAGGAGGATTGGCAATAGATGTTAGCTCAGAGCCGGTCTTCCTCAACAAAAAATAAAAGAGGAGGATTAGCATGGATGTTAGCTCAGGGCTGATCTTCCTCACAAAAAAAAAAAAAAAAAAAGAGAGAGAGAGAAAGTACATGGGCTCCAGAGTCTGGAGGACCACAGTACAAATCCTTCTTGCTCTCTTGGCCTCACAGTACACATCCCTTTCTTGCTAGGTGTCTCTGGTCAAGTCACTTCATCTCTCTGAGCTTCAGATTCCTGATCTGTCCAGTGGAGATATAATACTTACAGGGCAATTGTGAGTGTTAAAAAAAGTGAACGTCCTCTTGGACTGGAGCCTGTTTCTGTCCTGTTAACTGCTGTTTCCCTAGCATTTAGCATAGTGCTGGGCACATGGTAGGTGCTCAGTAAATATTTGTTGGATGAATTTAATGAATAGTAGTGAATCCTAAAGCCTTGAAGGCGGAGGAGGAGACAGTGACCCTATCATCAGTAACCCCTTGATGTTCTTACAAACTCCAGGGACCACAGAGCTCAGTATGGTTGAAACAGTGTAGATGTGTCCACCCTCCTCATCTAAGGCCTGAGCCAGGAAGACTCAGGACTCCCTACTTGGGCCCTCTTTGGGCACAGGCTTGTCCATGGAGCTGGCAGCTGGCAGCTTTGACTGCCCCCTTCCTCCCAAGTAATAGATGGGATGGGGTAGTGCATAAGAGTCTGGGCCAGGCTTGAATACAAATAAATGTGTGGCTTTGGACAACTTATTTAACATCTCTGTGCCTCAGTATAGTAATAATAAAAACAATAATAATAATAATGGCTACAAATAGGGTTGTGAGAATTAATTGGTTTAATACATTTAAAGCACTTAGAACAATGTAAGCCATCAATCATTAACTTTCACTAGAGTGCAAGCTCCTAAGGTCAGAGAATTTTGTCTGTTTTACCACTGTATCCACTGAACTTAGAACAATGTCTGGCACACAGTAGGCCCTCAATAAATATTTGTTAATTGAGTGAATGAATGAATCCATACCCACCCCCACATTGCTCAAACCAAGGCAAAGATTTTAACCACTTGCCTTTTTGGATTGTGAGGGACTTCAGAGTTCCCTATTGCAATTTCAGTTTGCACAGGTTTGGAGAGGGGATTTCCACCCCTCCTTCCCTCAGACTGCTGCTCCTTCTCCCGCCCCCCCACCCACCCACTCCCCCTCTCTGGTCAGCCTAGAGCCTAAGTCCTTTTTCTTTCCACCCAGTGGTCCTGGCTTTACCCTGAGGTCACACAGAATCTGTCAGTTCCCTGAAGCACTTATTGTACCCAACTCTGTTCCCCACGCTGAGGCAGAAAGCAATCAGACACAGTCCCTGCCCCTCGGGGTCATATAGGCTTATCTTCAAACTGACCCAGCTGTCAGAGAGCCTAGCAGAAGGCTGTAGGGAGAGGGGCTCCCATCTGACTTGGGGTTCTGAAGGTCCTTGGAGAAGGAGTGCTGGAGGAGTGGGTTGAAGAGTTGCAGGAATAGTTAATTCCTATATCTTCCTCATCCCCATTCACCATGGCTAACATTCCTTCCCCCACCCTTTCTCTCCCTACACATACACCTTCTGGTTTTGGGGGAACCTTTTGAGATTAGGTTGCAGACATCATGCTCCTTTACCCCTAAATGCTTCAGTGTATATTTCCTAAGAATAGGAATGTTGCCTTATATAACCCTAGTAATCAAATTCAGGAAATTTAATATTGACATAAAACTGTTAAATAATATACAGTCTATTTTTAAATTTCGCCAATTATCCACATTATCCAATTTCTAATTTTTCCTCTTGATCTAGGATCCAATCCAGGGTCACACATTGCATTTAGCTGTCATGTC
The DNA here is from genome assembly GCF_057802395.1 of Ceratotherium simum simum. Taxonomy (NCBI): domain Eukaryota; kingdom Metazoa; phylum Chordata; class Mammalia; order Perissodactyla; family Rhinocerotidae; genus Ceratotherium; species Ceratotherium simum. Next base: position 30,254,640 of record NC_141921.1, read on the forward strand.
CCTCAACTTGGGCTTGTCTGCTGTTTCCTCATGATTACATTCAGGGTATGCATTTTTGGCAGTAATATTTCATAAGTGATGTTGTATCCTTCTTAGTGCACAGTATCAGGAGGCACATGATGTCAGTTCGTCCCATTATTGGTAATATTAACTTTGACCATTTGATTAAAGTGGTATCTGCCAGGTTTCTCCAGATTTGTTTTTTTTTTTACGTTCTCACTGGCCACAGCTAGTAGAAAGGAATGGAGGTGGCCAGAATGGGGGCCTTGACTGTATCTGGGTGAGAGATGATGGTAGCTCTCTTTAGGGAGGTGGCATTGATTTGCCATATTGCCTACTAGGGCCAGATCTGGGACTAGAACACAGATATCCTAATGCCCAGTCCCAGGTTCCTCACACATCACCAGTTCTAGGACCCCAGTGCCTTTAAATCAGGGATAAAAAGATAAGGGATCAGTGTCTCAGAAAATCCAGGCTAAGGATAGTTACTGCCCAGTAAACCCCTACATGTGATCAAGGACCCTCCCAAATACATCACTTACATGATGTTCCCTGACTCCCTCAGGCAGAGTTATTTATTCCCGTAATGCCTCATATATCCTACATGTTCCATCTTATGAGCTTTTAAGCATCTTTTTCTCTACAAAACCATGTGTGAATCACAAGAACGATCTGTAGTTCATTCATCTTTGGTTCTACGGTGCCTGACACAGGGCCAGGCTCAGTGTTTATGGGATGAATGAAGTCTTAGTTCTGAGCTTGCTAGCAACTAAGTCAAAAAGGGAAAGAAGATGTATTTTGGCTTGGCTTTTTGTCTAATCAAAGGAAGCGAAACAGTGCTTGGTGTTAAATGTTGCAAGAAGAGCAAATCTGAGCTAGACTGACATATTGATGGGGGACCTGTTATAGTCTCATGTCTGATTTGAAAGAGGAGGAGAAGAAGGGGAAGGTGGTAATGATCAGGTTCTATAGCAAGTCCCATGGAAAGGCATTTGCTGAGCAGCCTCAGAGTCTCTGTGCTGGGTGGGCTTACCAGCAGTAGGAAGAAACTGGGGGAGACTATTCCCCAGAAAGTGAGATCCCAGGAGATTTTTCTTTTTATGTGGTAAAATATACATAACATAAAGTTTACCATTTTAACCTTTTTAAAAATCATTTTAACCATACAGTTTTATGGCATTAAACACATTCACATTGATTTGTAACCATCACCACCACCATCCATCTCTAGAACTTTTTCATCTTTCCAAACTTGAACTCTACCCATTAAACACTAACTTTCTATTCTCCGCTGCCCCCAGCCCCTGGCAACTACCCTTCTACCTTCTGCCTCTATGAATTTGACTATTCTAGATATTTCATAGAAGTGGGACCATACAATATTTGTCCTTTTGTGTCAGGATTATTTCACTTAGCATAATGGCTTCAAGGCTTATCTATATTGTAGCATGTATCCGAATTTCATTCCTTTTTAGGGCTCAATAATATTCCATTGTATTTGTATATACCACATTTTGTTTATTTATTCATCTGTCAATGGACATTTGGGTTGTTTCCACCTTTTGCCTATTGTAAATAATGCTACTGTGAACATGTTGTAAAAATATCTTCAAGTATCTCTTCTCAGTCCTTTTGGGTATAGACCCAGAAGTGGGGTTGCTGGATCATCTGGTAATTCTGTTTAATTTTTTTAGGAACTGCTATACTGTTTTCCATAGCAGCTGCACCATTTTACAATCCCACCAGTAATGTACAAGGGTTCCAGCTTTTCCACACCGTCTCCAATGCTTGTCATTTTCTGTTTTTTCAATAGTAGCCATCCCAATGGGTGTGAAGTCCCAGGAGATTTTGACATGTAGGTTAGACTGCAGAGAGAATTTCCTCTTTGGGGAGGGAGGGAACGCTGGGTTAGAGTTCCAGGGCATATTTGGGCCTGTCCACATCACAGGCCTCTCAGAAACCAGAAGTCTGAAGCTCCTCAGGTCAGCGCAGGAGCTTGCCCTTGACCTCTAATCCTGACTCCTTCCTGGCCTCACCCCGACAGGTGCCTGGCTGTAACAAACCACGCAATGAGCCATGCCTCGCCCCGGACACCCCCGCCCATCGTCTGGGCCCCCACGCTTGGGTCCCTGGGAGCGGCCAACAGAGCTGTGCCTGGAGACATATGATGAGCCATCCCAGCCCCCACCAAGCCGCCGCACCCGTAGGCCAGACCCCAAGGACCCTGGCCACCATGGGCCCGAGAGCCTTACCTTCATCTCTGGCTCTGCTGAGCCTGCTGCCGAGCCCCCAGCCTGCTGCCTGCTCTGGCGACCCTGGGTGTGGGACTGGTGCCAGGCTGCCTTCTGCTTCCGCCGCTGCCGGGGTTGCCTCCAGCGCTGTGGAGCCTGTGTGCGGGGCTGTGGCCCCTGCTTGTCTGCTGGGGACTCCCCTGAGGGGGCTGCCGAAGCCAGCTGGGCCAAGGAGCACAATGGAGTGCCCCCCAGCCCTGACCGTGCACCTCCCAGCCGGCGGGATGGCCAGCGGCTCAAGACAACCATGGGTAGCAGCTTCAGCTACCCTGACGTCAAGCTCAAAGGCATCCCTGTATACCCCTACCGCAGCGCCACCTCCCCAGCCCCTGATGTGGACTCCTGTTGCAAGGAGCCGTTGGCTGAGCCCCCACCCATGCGGCACAGCCTGCCTAGCACCCTTGCCAGCAGCCCCCGTGGCTCCGAGGAGTACTACTCCTTCCATGAGTCGGACCTGGACCTGCCTGAGATAGGCAGTGGCTCCATGTCGAGCCGCGAGATCGATGTGCTCATCTTCAAGAAGCTTACGGAGCTGTTCAGCGTACACCAGATCGATGAGTTGGCCAAGTGCACATCAGACACTGTGTTCCTGGAGAAGACCAGTAAGATCTCGGACCTTATCAGCAGCATCACCCAGGACTACCACCTGGATGAGCAGGATGCTGAGGGCCGCCTGGTACGCGGCATCATTCGCATCAGTACCCGAAAGAGTCGCACTCGCCCGCAGACCACAGAGGGGCGGTCAACCCGGGCTGCTGCCTCTGCTGTTGCTGCCCCTGACAGTGGCCATGAGACCATGATGGGCTCAGGACTCAGCCAGGATGGTAGGTGGGGCCCCATAGGGCTGAGGGGCAAAGTGGAGGAGGCTCTGGCCAGGGGAGGGTTGCACTGGGGTCTTTGCCACTGTTGGTCCACCCCTCAGCCAGGCCCTGCTCTTCCTCCTCCTTTTCCTCCACTCCTCCACGTTCCCTAACAGGCTCCTTCTATCCCCTGCTACCACCTGCCACAGTAGCTTCCAGGCCGAGCCTGGTTAACAGGACCCAGGAACCTGTATGAATTTGGATCTCTGTCGTGGCCTAACCAAAACCTCACCACACAAACACACACACACAAGTTGTCTGTTTCTTTGTTTTAAACATTGTTTCTCTAGCCCAGCCCTGGGGTGAGTGGCCCTTCCCTCACTGGGCTAGGGGCAGAAGTAGGGAGTAGAGTTGAAAGAATGTGATAATGACCACTGCCCCCTCATGTTCCCTTCCTAGAACTCACAGTGCAGATCTCCCAGGAGACAACTGCAGATGCCATCGCCAGAAAGCTGAGGCCTTATGGAGCCCCAGGTTTGGTCCTGACCTGATGAGGAGTGTGGAGAGGAGAGGGGACTGTCCTAGGGGCCCCCCATATGCCCCCACCCAGCTTTCTCCTGGGGTGGGTGAGGATGGGCTCAGAAAGGGACGAGAAGCCTGAGCAGCCACAGACCCCATCCCAATCTTGCAAGCTGGCTTAAAGGGTTCAACTGGGAAAGATTCAGGGGGCTGCCCCTGAACCAGCAGGGGGAAGGTGCCCAGAACCAGCATCTAAGCCCAAGTCGCTGGGGAGGAAAGTGGAGGGTGGGAGGTCATCCACTGGTGCTGAAAAGGCACCTTATGTGGTTTCTATTACTGTCTTCTTGGCCTTCACAAGCCCCTGGGAGTGGGGTCATTACCTTTTTACAGAGAGCAGTGCTGGGGCTCAGAGAGGTCAAGACACTGAGTGGGTCACCCAGCCAGGATCAGATTGATCCAGGCTCAAGTCCTGCTCTGCTCCTTCTCAGCAGGCTTCTCCCTGCCCATGGACCTGGATGAGCCTCTTCCCCTCTCTGAGCCTCTGTTTCCTCCTCCTTTCCCCCTCAGGATTCCCAGCCAGCCACGACTCGTCCTTCCAGGGCACCGACACAGACTCATCAGGGGCACCCCTGCTCCAGGTGTACTGCTAACCCCTGCCGGGCCTAGTGGCTGCAACCCCTTCTGAGAGCACAGCCTACACCATGAAGAGGGGGACCAGGACCCCCTTTTGGGGAAGGCTGGCCACAAACCCAGAAGCAGTACCCACTCTGGCTCCTCCCACTTTGGCTGACTGGTTCCTGGACTATGTGCATTTCACTGGGCCATGGTGCCCACATCCTCCTGGATCCCCAGCTGGCCTGACCTCTGCCTGGGCCTATTTCTTCCTGCCCAGGTGGCCTGGGTCATGGGAAGCACAGACTTAGGGGTTACCTTCTGGGATTGAATCCCAACTCTACTACCCCCATAACATACCCCCATAACCCATCATGCAAACGTCCTCCTCCCCAAGATGGGGGGAAGGGGGTGACAGCTAAAAGAAGCTTGTCTTAAATGGATTGGGTTGAGGGGCAGGCAAGGCCTGTGGAATTCTGTGGGCAGTGCCCACTCCACATTATGTTCTGTTGAGCAGTTTCATTCTTGGCTGATATTCTACACGCTAACATGACCATAGTTGCAAGTACAAAGGTAACGGACGTCTGCCTGGTCATCTCGGCTGTGGTACTGTCCTTTCTGTCCCATCTGCCTGACTGCTGCCTGGAGCAGGAGACAGGATAGTGTCCAGCCTGGCTTAGTGTTGTCAGAAGGCTAAAATGGGAACAGTAATGCCCACCTCTCAAGTTCACTGTGAGTTCCAGGATGTAGAGCCAAGCAGTGTCTGTACCTGAGAAAGGTCTCACAAGTGGTTTCTGTCACTGTGAGGTTCTTCTAGGCAGGCTGGTCTGGACACCCCCTGCTGCCCCAGTTCACTGCCAGCAGGCTGGTCTGCTTCTGCCATCCCTGCAGTTTCCCCAAATCCCTGAGCGCTTTGTTAGCCCCCACCCAGCCTCATACCTCTTGCTCCCTCCACCTCTCCCTGGTGCTGACACAGCACTATGGTTCACTGTTATCTTTTTAGCTTTCCCAACAACCCTGGCGTGGGGTCACTCTTCTTTCACAGAGGTGGCGGCTAGGGCTCAGAGGGGTCAAGGAACTTAATGGGTCACGCAGCTGTTAACTGTGGCTCTGGAAACTGGCCTGTTGGCAATTCTGCCCCAAAGCCGGCAAGCTGATCTGCTTGAGGCAGAAGCAGGGTCTCCTCGTTTGGTCACTGGAGCCCAGCTGGGTTCAGAAGGATCCTACTCATCTCCTCCTCTCACACAGGAGTGTCTGTTAGTCGTCTTCCAGCAGTGAGGCCAGAGCAGGCCCACCAGCCCATTCTTAAATGATGAAAAAGCTGGAAGGTATCCAGGATCCCCTCTCTGCTCCCACCTCACCTGCAGCCCCACAGTCCTTTTTCTTGTCCCCATAGGGACCCTTTGGAAAATGACAACTAAAACTGTACTTGTCTATCCAGTTTCCTATTGGACACACAGGATGGTCCCTTGAGGCTATGAGCATAGGGCCCAGTACCAGTGATAAAACTGGCCCCTTTCCTTAGGCTCTGCTGTGTCATCCAGGTCAAGGCCTCTCCACAATGGAAAATCACCACAGGGCACTGCAGCCCAGGGATGTTGCTGGACAGAGTAGCAGAGTGGTGCCATAGTCCCTTCACCCTTGCCTTGGCCCTAGAGCACTATATTCCAAACTCAGCCTTGAAAATCACTACTGGCATTCCCAAAAAAAGGAGTTTATCAATTTTGGAAAACTGACAAAGCTAGGTACTGCATAGCTTCTTTTAAGTCCTTCATAAGCTGTTCTGAAATGTTGAAAGGACATGCTGTATTCCAGAAATTCAAGGGTCGCCCTCAGCCCACTGACAGAACACTCTGGGCAAGTCAGTCTAACCATTCTGACGGTAACCATAACCTCCGAAGTTCGGCAGGGGTCAGCCGTGGGGGCTGGATTTGGGCAGAGGCAAGCACCCCTCCAGCCCTGGCACTGCCTCCGCAGCTGACTCCGAGAAGCCCTAAAATCTGCAGAGGTCCAGGTCAGAGACACCAACAATAGGGCCCCACTGGACTTTACCCTGCCTCCCGGCCAGGTCCCTGCATCACACACACACACAGCAGGTCTGAGGCCTGGGCAGTCCCCCGAGCCTTTGCTGCCCTCTGCTCCTAGGAAACAACAGTATGTAGTTTTAGAAACAGTTGATCCAGGGCTGGAGAACAGACCCACCACAGAGGGAAGTTGTCTTAGAGAGGAAATCGGAATCAACTAGTCCAGCTGGTCTTACACTTTGCTGAGTCATGGGCCCCTTTGAGAATCTGACATATGTTCAGGTCCCTGTAGCCAGAAAAACTCACCTTTGCTCAGAATCATAAGAGACTAAAAGTCTTGTTTTAATCTTCTCTTTAAGTAATGAGAAGGAGCCCCAGAGAGGGACAAAGACTTGCCCTAGGTCACATGGCAGAATCTGGGCTAGAAGCCAAGCCCCCAGCTCCCTGGAGCAGCCATAGAGGCCTGTACTCCAGGGAAAGGCCAGAAGGAAGAGGACACAGGGAGAACTGGGTAAATAGTTTTAATGTGTAACAATAAGCCAACTGAGGACAAGACCCCTCAATGCCCCAGCCCTTCTCTCATGATACCCTGGGACCTGTGTGCCTGGGCCAGTCCCATGCCTGCCCAGCCCCGAGCCCCCCAAGTCCCAGGGAAGCGCAGGGGGGAAAGAAGGTGGATGGCTAGGGGCTCAGCCTCAAGAGTTCAGGGAGGCAGATATGGGTTAGTTGAATTTGGCCTTGGAAAAATCCATCTCCGGATGCTGATCCATGAACCTGGGGAGGGAACAGGAAGGAGGTGAAACAGGCCATCCCTCTCTCCCAAAGTTAGTCCCTTCCTCCTAGCCCCCCATGTGAGGTCTAATCTCTTTAGAACCCTGAGCAACCTGGAGCCAGGCTGGGCAGGGGTGGGGCCCCAGGGTCTCTGAGGCCCATTTGAGCCCGAGGCTGGGAAGCTGAAGTGCCAATACCAGCACTGTTTTCCTGTGGGTGGCAATGGCCGCCTGTTATCTCTTCCTTCCTACCCGGAGGTGGCCTTGCCCTCAAGATGACCTCAGCAACTGATCAGGGTAGGCCAGCCAAGGCTATAAAGCCATAAACTTGGCTGGCTCATCCTGGAAGGTGCAGGGCAGCTCCTGTGTCCTGCTCAGTGACCCACTCACTGCTGTCACCCAGGTCCCAAGCCCCAAACACCCCCCAAGCCCCCAAACCCACCCCTGCCCAAACTACTTACTTCTTCAGAATCTCCTGTTTCTTCTGCTCATCTGAAGTGGGCAGCCCCATGGACTTCTGTCTCTGGTCATACATCATCTTTTCCACCATGCTGCGGGTCTCACTATCTAGGTCTGACAGCTAGGGGCAGGCAGTGACAGGGATAGTGAAGCTCTGGGGCCTCCTAGGCCCCTTACCTCCCAGCGAAAGCTCCCCCAAGCAGCCAGGGCTCACCTTGGAGTTCTCAGGGTTGATCTTCTTGGTATTAATCTCAGGGTCACTGGACACCAAGCGGCTCCACCACTCCATCTTGTTGATCTGTGAGGAAGAAAGAGAACCACCAGAGGATAGGAGGCAGCTCACTGTGCCCCAGGAACCACCCCCAACCCTTCCAGAACCAAAGTCTCTCCCATGCACATCCTGCACCTGGGATCCAGGCAGGCCTGTGCTGGGACCTGGGGGAAAGATGAGCAAGACCTCTGCCCTCCCCAGCGGCAGAGGGACAGTACAAAACAGCATGATAAGGGGAAGAATAAAGTGTAGAGGGAGATATATTCACCTAGGGTGGAGGGAGAGAAGTTAGAGTGACACTTGGGCTGGGCCTTAAGGGACACACAGGACACCCAATTAAAAAGCAGGGAAGGACATGCTAGGTGGGAGGAAAAGCAAGTGCACAGGCATGGACGGGTGAGTGAGAGGCAGCCCCGCCATCGGGGTAGGCTGGGACAGGCCTCATGTGCCACGGGGAGCCTTCCTTGGACCCTTGGCACTTCACGGAGACCACGTTTATTTACTGGTGTCCGTGTCCCATCTCTCTGTAGGGAGAGAACGTAGGCTTCCTGAGGGCACAGAGTTTACGTGTTGTTCTTGTTCTCTCTCCAGCACTCACAACAGTCTCTGGCACATAGTAGGTACGCAGGTATTTGCTGAAGTGAATGCCTGTACAAGCCTAATAGGAAGAAAGGCTTTGGGACCAAAGACTGTTTCAATCCTGACTCCACTCCTTCCTAGAGGTAGGAGCCTGGCCAAATCTCTGAGCTGCCCTTTTCCTGACTCTAAAATAGGACAGACCTACTTTAAAAAGTCTTGTTGTGAGGATTAAATAAGATATGCCCACCAGGCCCCCAGCATGGTCCCCGAATGAGCAGACGCCCTCCCCTCTTCCTCTATCGAGATGCAGGCCAGGAGGCCGGGCCTCTCGCACCTTCTCCAGATGCACCGTCACCACCTTGCCGTCTTCAATGAGCCACGAGCTCTCCTCCACCTTCACCTCATTGTAGAGCTCCCCGTCAATGATCGCCGGTTGTCCCTTGAGCCCCACCCGGAGGTGCCGCCGCTGGATGTCCACCACCACGTCCTTCCCCTTCAGCCGGAAGTTCACACAGAAGGGCACTGCCAGCTGCATGGGGCAGGAGCAGTCAGGAGGGGCCCCAGGCTGGCTCCCTAAACTCCACCCTGGTCCCTGCCACTCACGTCCAGCTCTGACAGGGTCTGGGTCCAGCGGTAATTGGGCAGGTCTGCCCCGTTGCCGAGGTTGGGCTTCAGTTTCCCTTTATCCTTCTCGTCCTCCTCCTCTTCATCCTCCTCCACCTCCTGCTCATAGTTGGGGTGCTCAGCTACTTACCTGACAGACACAGACTGAACCCCACTGGGCATAGAGCCACAAAACGAAAAAGACCTGGTCCCTGCCCACTCTATGGCCCACTGGGAGCCAGCAGTTAAACCTGGTTCTGATCTCTGCCTGAGAGCTCAGACTGTTATAGCATATGACAAAGAACCCAGCTGGGGGACTGTGACAGTCATAGATAGACCCATAGGATCCAGCTGGGGGTCCAAGCCAAGGGACTCTGGAAGAAGGCCCAGCACAGAGCAGAAGGTCACAAGGTGGCCATGAGCAGGGTTCTCCTAAAATAAAACCAGGCTGCCAAATGACCAATTTCCTTTTTCTATGTCTATAGAGTTGAGACCCCTAGTCTCAGATCAGAACCTCTGGAAAGCTAAATAAATGCCCCAAAGATTGCTTGGGAAGCTGGACTCGAGTCATCGGGAGGAGCACTGCAGAGCATACCCCAAGATGTGTCAGAGTATTCCACCATCATAAAGGGCCAGGCGGGGCCCACAGACCCCAGCCCACCAGGCTGGTACCTGTACCAGCACTGCCTCTGTGGCTCTTCGGATTTTCTGCCAAAGCTTAAGGCCAGTGGGTTTTGGGTTTTTTAACCCAGATTCTTTGGTCCAGTGTTTCTGAGTAGGATAGGATCCTCAAAGCTGGGAGGGGGGGTGTGGACGTAGCGGAGGGCATTCCAGAGAAAGGGAAAGGCTGGAGAGTCCCTGGAAGTTCCCAAACCTCTGGCTAATCCCAAGTACCCCAGTCCACCTCACCTGCTTCCCTGATGAGCCAAGGCTGCCATTCTTGAGCTGGGCCTCATGATTCTCTGCATCCTTTTTCTGTGGCAAAGGGCAGAGCAGTTGGAAAGAGCATCCCCACTTCCAGTGCCAATAGGAATCAGGGAGGCAGGGGAAGGAAGTCCGCTCTTACCCGGTCAATCTCCAGCTGTAGCCTCTCTGCCTCCTCATCTGTCAGCTCCTTGATCTGGGGCCCAGAGGTCTCTGACTTGGCCTCCTTGGCCAGCCTGGCTGCCCGCTCTGCCTTCTCCCGCCGCTCAGTTTCCTGCCGAGCTCTCTTCTCCCGCCGGGCCTTCTGTGCCAGTTGGTTGTGGTGGTTGAAGGTCTGTGTGATAAGCTAGGGAAGGAAGAGAAGGCAACGAGGCGTCAGGGCAGGGGACAATGTCCCAAGGCCTGGAGTCCAGTCCCACCTCTATCTGGGTAAGGCACGGCCCTCAGAACCTCAGTTTCTCATCTATAAAGTAGGAGTAATATAGACCCAACTCACAGAGTCGTAATGAGAATACCTGCGCAGTACTCGGCTCAATAAACAGTGGCTAGTTTAAGAAATATCACAGTCTAGTGACTAAGAGTATGGATACTGAAGTTGGACACCTTGAGATCTAATCCAGGGTTTGTCACATGCTAGCTATTGTATTTTTGGCAAATTCCTTAACCTGTGAGAGTCTCAGACTCCTCATCAGTGTGAAGATCAAATGAAAAGTGCTCTAAAAGTCCTCCACTACAGAGCGAGGCTGTCAGAAGCAGAATTCCAGCCTCAACCCGTCTGAGAAGCCTTTCCTGAGCTCTCAGGCCCACCCTGACCTGCTCCCCGACTGGTCTCTCTTACCTGTGTACCTGACTCCTGACCGCAGCCCTAGCCGTGCAGCACTCAGGACCACGTCCAGAACTGCCACATTAGCAGGAAACCAGAGAGAGCTTTCTTAAGGGAAGAGGCTAGTCTCTTCCTCTCCTCAGCCTGCGAACTATCAATTTCAAATCCTTTCTCTCCCACTATGCCTTCCCAGGATGTTTCCAATCCACATCCTGATAGGTGGCTTCCCTGCTGCCCAAGAGCTACCCCAATACTATTGTCACCTGTCACTATCCGGCTGTGTGGCCTTGGACAAGTGAACAACTTTGACATTTTCTAAGCCCCCGTTTCCTCACCTGTCATGAAGATTGAATATAACAGACACTTGTCAAGAGCCGGGCACAGTCCTTGCCACATCACTGCCACATATAAAGTGATGGCTTCCCAACACCCCTTGTGTGGCTGAGGCTAACCCAATGTCAACTGGTGGGGGGTGGGGAGAAGTAATTTCTCTGCTATAAAAATACAATGGGAGGGGCCGGCCCAGTGGCATAGTGGTTAAGTTCGTGAGCTCCGCTTCAGTGGCCCAGGGTTTGCAGGTTCGGATCCCGGGCGTGGACTGACGCACTACTCATCTAGCCATGCTGTGCAGCATCCCATATACAAAATAGAGGAAGATGAGGACAGATCTTAGCTTAGAGCTAATCTTCCTTAGCAAAAAGAGGAGGACTGGCAATGGATGTCAGCTCAGAGCCAGTCTTCCTCACACACACACACAAAAAACCAATGGGAGAGATGGCTCTACCCCACTGTTTATACCAGTAGCTCCAAAGTGTGGGTCCCCCGACCCGCAGCATCAGCACCACCCAGAATTTGTTAGAAATGTTATATCTCAGGCCTCACTCCAGACCTACTGAATCAGAAATTCCAGGGGGGAGGTGGAGGGAGTAGCTCAGCAATCTGTATCTTTTTTTTTTTTTTTTTTTTATTCATTTTTTCCCCCCCAAAGCCCCAGTAGATAGTTGTATGTCATAGGTTCACATCCTTCTAGTTGCTGTACGTGGGACTCGGCCTCGCGTTGGACGGAGAAGTGGTGCCTCGGGGCGCGCCCGGGATCCGAACCCGGGCCGCCAGCATCAGAGCGCACGCACTTAACCACTAAGCCACGGAGCCGGCCCAGCAATCTGTATCTTTAACAAGCCCTCCTGGCCAATTCTCATGCATACTTGAGAATCACACCTAGATTTGAGTTCCTGGTCTACTCCTACCTGTGTGACCCTGAGGTCATCTCTCTGTGCTTCTGTTTTATTATTTCTGAAAGCAGTCTTGCATAAGCTGTTATTTGCCTAGAATGTCCTTGTCCCTACTCCCAGGTCACCTGGCAAACTCCTACTTATCCTCTAGGACCAGCTCAAATGTCTCAAGTTTCACCTCTTCACCGTCAGCAGGCCCAGGAAGATACCCAAATTAGCAAAGCCAACTCTTTGTTGACCCACACACCTGGAGGAAGTCTCGCAAGGTACTCACCACGTGATCAGTGGTCAACAAACCATCTTTCAAGCATCTCTGAGCCAGAGCTGGAGGGACGGAGGGGTCTGCAAGAGCTGAGGGGCCTACGTGGGGCTCTGGGTCACTGAAGTCACCCATGGGCTCCCAGACCTAGGGTTCCACCAAATGCCCTGTGGCTTCTCATTCATTTGATGCCAATTCCTCCCACTACTCCAAACCCCTAACCTCATGCCACACTGCAGGAGCTCCATACTCTACAAGATTAAAGGGCACCAAAAGCGCCCCCAAACCAAATGGGTTAACAAAATGGGGTGTATGTGAGAAAGAAATGAGCCACCTGAAGGCCATTCTGCTGTCAACAGAAAGAGACAATTATGCCAGCAGAAGCTGTTCTACCACAGGGCCTTCATCCCAAGTCCCTAATCAGGAAGACCTTGAACTCAAGCCCTTTGCCAACCAGTGGCCAAGGGGAGGCGGGAGCAGGGCCCTCCCCTCTCCCAGCTCCAGTGAATCATGTTACATCCCATTTGTTCAGTTCCTTCCTAGCTCCTGGAGGTTATTTGAGGGCAGAGCTGAACCACCAGACAAAGTCAAATCCAATCACAGCAGCCTCTGACCCCTCCTCCCAGTCTCCTCCCACCAGCTTTACCCAGGCCAAGCCCCAGGCAGAGACCCCTGGGAGTGTGTAGCCTACTCAGAGGTCCCAACTGGCAGGCTACCACAGAGTCAAGCTTCTGTCACTGGGAACCACAGCCCAGCAGAGTGGGGAATGGGTGAGAAGGGCTGGGCCAGTTTTAGAAGACAGGCCCCAGACTGCTCAGTGGGCATACCTAAACACAGGCTTTCCCTGACCTAGGCTGGGTGATGGGGGAGTAAAGAGTGGTTCCCACCAGCCTGGCCAGGGAAGACCCTGAGATATTTAAATGGAATCCAAAAGCACGAGGTCTTGAACCTGACCATGGTGGGGGCAGGGGGGATAAGGGTGTGTGCACCCCCAACACATCTGAGAAATGACACACTCCTGTTCTAAAACTTCATATAAATGGAATCATTCAATATGTGCTCTTTTGTGTGTCTGTCTTCCTTTAAAAGGCTGAATAATATTCCATTACATGTATATACGACATTTTATTTATTCATCCGCGTCAATGGACGCTTGAGTTGCTTCCACCTTTTAGCTATCGTGAATAGCAGTGCTTATGAACACGGGTGTACAAATCTCTCAAGACTTTACTTTCAATTCTTTTGGATATCTAGAAGTGGGATTGCTGGATCATATGGTGGTACTATTTTTAATTTTTTGAGGAAGTGCCATACCGTTCTCCACAGCAGCTGCACCATTTTACATTCCCACCAACAGTGCATAAGAGTTCCAATTTCTCCACATGTTCTCCAACACTTGGTGTTTTCTGGTTTTTTTGATAGAGGCCATCCTAATGGGCGTGAGGTGATATCTCACTGTGGTTTTGATTTGCATTTCTCTGATTAGTGATGTTGAGCATCTTTTATAATAAGTTTTTAAAGAGCTACAATATTTCTCTTTTACCAGCAACATCTGAAGAGTATCCTTTTTTCCACATCCCTGTATGTAATGTTGTTTTTTTTACATTTTGTCAGCTTGACAGGAAAAAAAGGGCATCTCACTGTTTCTCTCGCCTAGATTTCCTCGATTACTAGTGAATTTGAGCATCTTTTCATATGCTCTTTGGATTTGCTCTTCTTAGAATTGCCCATTTTTCTGTTTATCCTTTTCTCAACAAGAGTTCCTGAATATTAAATTAGCTATTACGGGGCTGGCCTGGTGGCGAGCCCCATAGTAGTTAAGTTCACATGCTCTGCTTGGGCGGCCCCGGGTTCGCAGGTTCAGATCCCGGGCAGGGACCTACACACCACTCATCAAGCCATGCTGTGGCAGCGTCCCACAGACAAAATAGGAGGAAGACCAGCATGGATGTTAGCTCAGGGCCAATCTTTCTCAAGCAAAAAGGGGAAGATTGGCCACAGATGTTAGCTCAGGGCCAATCTTCCTCACCAAAAAAAATAATAATAAAAATAAATTAGCTATTAAATTTTATCTGTCCTCTGCATTGCACATTTTTTCCAAATCTAATATTTTTCAATTGACTTTATATGTCATTATGTCTCTTTTGCCATACACAAGTTCTCAATGTTTGAAGAGGCAAACAGCTACCTTTGCTTTTATAGCTTCTACTTTTCTAATCTTGCAAGGCCTCCTCCACACAAAGATTATACATAGTTTTCTAGCTTTCCTTACAAGACTCTTCTTTTTTTTTTTTTTTTTTAAATATGGAACGCTTCACGAATTTGCGTGTCATCCTTGTGCAGGGGCCATGCTAATCTTCTCTGTATCGTTCCAATTTTAGTATATGTGCTGCCGAAGCGAGCACAAGACTCTTCTTGATCTGCAATTTATTTTTACATATGAGTAAAACAGATAGTACATTTTTGGTTTTTCACAAACAGCCAGTTGTAGCAACATGACTTATTAAATCATCCTTTGCCTTATGAACTAAGTTACCATATTAGATATATTAAATTCTCATATAGTCTAGACTTTTTCTAAGTTTTTCTATTCAGCTTCACGGGCCCATTCGTCTCTTTCTATGTCAATAACATACTGATTTGATCATTATGGCTTTACTCAAATCCACAATCCCTTATTCATAATTCCTAGCCCCAAAAGCTATAAAAACTAGAAGTTTTTTTTTTTTTTTTGCAGGTAAAGATTCACCCTGAGCTAACATCTGTTGCCAATCTTCCTCCTTTTTTTTCTTTTTCTCCCCAAAGCCCCAGTGCATGGTTGTATTTCCTAGTTGTAAGTCGTTCTAGTTCTGTGTGAACTGCCACCACAGCATAGCAACTGACAGATGGGTGATGTGGTTCCACAACCAGTAAACAAACCCGGGCCGCTGAAGCAGTGAGGGCCGGACTCTAACCACTAGGCCATCAGGGCTGTACTTTATAAGTTTGTAGCATGAGGTTATTAGTCTTCATATCTCCTACTTGGTATGAATATTGATATACATTTCTCTGCAGAAATATTAATGTTTCATTACAGGATGCTGTTCATGACCCCTGGACTGGAGTATTGTATGTAATGTACAGTATATGCACTGTAGTGCCTAAAATCCAAAGAATTCGAAATCCCAAAACACATCTGGCCCCAAGAGGTTCAAAAAGGGGATCGTGAACTTGTATTCTCACATGCCAGCCACTTCATTTATACCACCTCCTTTTATCCTCACAACAGCCCTGTGAAGTGAGGATTACCCCCGCTTAAAGGTAAAAAAAATGAGGCTCAGAAAGAAAGTGATTCACCCAACACCACACAGTTGTCGAGCCGGGAGTGGGGGGAGACCAGGATTCGAACTCACATCTGCTAGACTCCAGGGCCCATGCTCTTAACCACTGCACTTGGAAATGATGTATCTGGTGGCCCTGCACACAGCAGGTGCTCAACACAAAGGAGTTACTGTGTTACAACTGGAGACCAGGTGGGAAGGCTGGACAGGTTTCTGCCTACCTGAGAGTTTGACCAACCTACTGGGAAAGAACTGACTCTAAGGGAACATAAAGAGCCAAGGAACATGACAAGGTCTAAGAGGGGACCAGCTGACATCCAATATATGGCAGCAACTATCATCCTCATGATACTTCTGAGAGAACACTTCTTAATACTATCCATATCTCTCTTCTTCCAGCTAGCTTACTCATCTTTCATACCTTCCTCAGGAAGTCTTCCTTCAGCCCCCAACCTGGGTTAATCCCATCATTTTATGCTCCCAGGGCTTCTGCCCTAACATCCACCAGTTACTCATTATCTTTTTTTTTCTTTTTTGGGGGGGGGGGGCTACCCTGTGAGATCCATGAAAACAAAGCCCAGGTCTGTATTCACCTCTGCAATCTGGAAGGGTTTGGCATAGTACCTAACACAGGCAAAGTGTTAGGTGTTCAATAAATATTCATTAAATGAATGAATGATGACTGCTGATATTATAAGGCAGTCAGGCCCCCAGAAAAACAAGAGGTGCTAATGCTAATAGAGAAAGAATATTTGAGCCAGAAGGACGGGTCCTACAAGTCAGTGAGCCACCTTCTTCCATTTTACAGATGTGAAGATTGAAAGGACCAAAGAATTGGTAGGAAATCAAGGTGGCCATACAGTTAGACCAAGAACCTGAGACTCCTACTCCCAGGCCAACATGTCTATGACAGAGTAGCCTCGGATTATCAAGGAACATTACAATGCATACCAGCTTGTTAGAATCCCAAAACCACAGAAAGCAGTTTGCAAAACGTCTCCTCCTTGTTACTATTTCTCTATGTTTACTACGTTTCCTTATTACTATGTTTAAGTAAAAACAAATATCAAGGTTATAAAAATCATAGTTCAATGAGGTGACATCTTCATGATTTACCAATCTTCAAAAATGTAATTACAACCTCAGTACACAGCAGGAAGTTCAAGGTCTCAGAACCTGCACCACAAAACACCATTCCCAAATCCTTGAACTTTGGGTCACAGCATGTGGGAAGACTGGGACTGTTGTCTTTGAGTTTTCCTATATTTGTCTTCTGAGCTCAATTTCTAACATTTACCTACTCTCATCTCCCAGCTAAGTAATTAGATAAAACCTCCTCAGTGGAAAAGGAACCAAGAAGCATGGTGTCAGGGGCAGAAGGCAGTTTTACAACAGACTCTGGTTCCAACCCTGGCTCTCCCACAACTCAGCTCAAGACTTTGGACAAAGTGCCAAACACCCCCAAGCCAATTTCCTCATTTGTAAAATGGGGATAGTAACACCTGCCCCTCTTGAACCACTGAAGGGTCATGGGAGACATGGTAGATAAAGACCTGGCAAGAAGAGGGGCTTCAGGGGCCGGCCCCGTGGCTTAGCGGTTAAGTGCGCGCGCTCCGCTGCTGGCGGCCCGGGGTTCGGATTCCGGGCGCGCACCAACGCACCGCTTCTCTGGCCATGCTGAGGCCACGTCCCACATGCAGCAACTAGAAGGATGTGCAGCTATGACATACAACTATCTACTGGGGCTTTGGGGGAAAAAATAAATAAAATTATTAAAAAAAAAAAAAAAAGAAGAGGGGCTTCAATAAATGACAGCTTGTTTCCCCTCCCCAACTTCTCACCCTGAGCATTTCACTTCTGCTGAAGATTATTATTATTATGCCAAAGGAAGGCCAGGTGAGCTTTTCTTCTAAGAGCTGCCCAAGGGACAGTGGCTCCCAACACTCACCTTTTCTGCTATCCCCTCTTCTCCTCCAACGAAAAAGTCTGTTTTGCGCCGAAGAAAGCTGAAGAAAGTGTTCACAAGCTGCAAGAAGACAAAGAACACTGTGGAGATGCGATATCGGGAGCCCCTCAAGTGCACAGAAGCCAACTTCCTTACCCTAGGAGGAAACTCAGGACTTGACTGTTTCACACCTGAGCCTCCCAACTAAGGAAACATCCTCCTCAACAGGCCCTACTTTTGTCACTTCTGCCAGGAAGTCTTACCTGACCTTATCTAGATCACATGAAGGGCAGATTTCTCATTTCTTGTTTGTATGTTTGTGTTTCATATTCCTTGTGGCGCGAGAAGCAGCCTGAAGGTATGGACCACTCCTCTGCATCCAGGGCTTGAAACACCAGGGCCCACCTTTCCTCTCCAGATGGTAAACAGCCTATCCAGAGGGGCAGTGGCCGAGTTAGTGGGACAGAGGTAGGAGGAAGGGAACAAACGAAGCCACTTCAAAGAAGATTAAGACCAACTAACTCTGGCTGGGTACCAGTCTAGCCAAGTGGTTAAGGGCATGTGTTTTGAATATCAGACTGACATACATCAGCTCTGTGACCCTGAAGAAGTTTCTTAATTCTGCAAAACAGGACAGCAGCAGGACCTACTTCTACAGATCTTGTGAGGATCAAACGAGGTAATGGAGGTGAGATCCTTAACAGTCTCTGGCCCGGAGCAAGAGACCCCCTACCAAAGAGTTAACTCCTCACAAGTAGGCTTATTCTGTCTACATCCCCAATGCCTGGCACCAGATCTGTCTCAGAGTACGTGCTCAGCAGAATTTTTGCTGAATGACGAGAATGACGAGATCTAGTGGTGACCTAGGGCTAGCACATATAAGCCTTTTTATTTGCCCAAGTGAGTGGTTCTAAATCCGATGCTAGAACTTATCTCAATGGTTTCAATTCCTGCTTCTAGGCATTTTTTCAATTCACTCAAAAATGAACTCACTCTCAAATCCAGTTTTGTGTCAACAATTTAGGGGGTGGGGGAGGGAGCCTTTCACACTTGCAAATTAGTAACACTCTTCCCACCCCAAAGGGCTTAGGAGTCCTTGGTCACCACAAGCACCTGAGTGAGAGAATGAGAAGGAAAAGCTCAATAAAAACTTGTCCCCAGCGAGACACAGAATGGGCAATGGACTGTGGAAAGCACGCTGGCCTAAGGAGTCTGGTCCCCTCTAGGTCAAGAGCCTTCTGGATGATCTCGGGCAAGTTCCTTCAATTTCTTTATAGAATGACACTTCTAGACTTATCTTGATAGGCTTTTCTATGTGTAACCTTCTGTTTCTGATCCAAAAACCCAACTCCAGAATCTATACTGGTTGGTCCTTATCGTTCATACACTATGTGTGTCTGGTCACTATGCATGAATTATGCTTTTGAAAAGCTCTTTCTAAGCTCCATCAGGGCAAGGACAGGTTTCTGCTCATGTCTGTATCCTCACATATCCCCAGACACCCAGTCCAGTGAGTGTCTGGTACACATCAACCACTCAACAAACACTTGAATGAACACGCCTGACTGCCGAGAATTCCTCAGTGTTCTCCACTTCAAGACACTACTACTACTGTCCTACAAATATTCAGGAAATAGGGCTTTGTAGCTCTATCTCAAAGAAACCGAGGCTTGGAGATGTGGAAAGGTCCCAAGTTGGGAGGTGGTGGAAACCAATTGTGAACACAGGCCTCCTATTGCCCCATTCAAGGCCTAAAAAGACCATGTGCTACTATCACCCCGCCCGCCCCTCCCCCCCCACGGCACACATTCTTTGCACCCATTCTTCGGCTCGCTCCAAGTCGTGGTAGATGCAGATCTCAACGTCTGGGATGCTTCGTCCTAAGGGATGCTCTTCGGGGCGGCCATCAGAGGGGAAATGGAGCCGGAAGGGCAGGAACGGGGTGGGTTGCAGGGGTGTGAATCCAAAGACTCTGAGGGTTTTCCAGGGACGGGTTCAGGGACGCCGGAGTTGCTAAGATAGGAACTACTACTGAGGAGCGCCGGAGGCCCAAGACTGATACGAAGGGGGCAAGTCGTGCAGCGCGGAGGCCAGACCGGAAGCTGGGATGCGGTGAGAATGTGGCGGGATCCCAGAAGCCCGTGAGGCCCAGGGGTGGGACTCAGCCCTCGACGGCAGATTAGGGCGGAGGGAGCGTGGCTCGGGACGCCCGAGCGGGCAGGCGCCGCTGGACCAGGCCGGACCGACGCCGCGCGGGCCGTTACCTCCTGCACGCCGCCCTCGTGCTGCTGCGCCATGGCCAGCAACATGCCGTCGAATCGCTCCTCCTCCTGCTCTCCGCCCATCGCGCCGGCCACCAGGCACGCTCACAGATCCAAGCTCTTCACTCGCGTCCCGCGCTCTCCCTGCTCCTCCGCGTCGTGTCGGGCCCAACGGCTCCGATCCTGCGCCTTCCGCAGCGGAGCCGGAAACACGCAGGCGCCCCGCCGCCCAGCTCCGCCTTCTCGCCTTCTCTTCCCGCCTCCCTCCGGGCCCGTGGCCATTGACCGCGCGGCAAACAGCCCGCTCCACCGGCCATTGGTCAACTTGGTGAGCCAATCAACGAGCGCGTCCGTGAAGCGGTGGGAGGAGCCGAGGGCCCAGGAGTTTGGCGTGAGTTGCTATGGTCACTGGATGCTTTAGAGCCTTCCAGAAAGCTCTGGGCTCAAAGCTAGCGGGGTTGGAAGTTGCAAAGGTATGAACTTTGCTCCTACTCCTTGAGAGTAACCTCCCAGCTTGTAGAAGGGTGAAGCTGAAAGTGTCCTTAGTCATCTCTTCCAATCCTTTATATGAAGCAATTGAGGCCCAGAGAGGAGGAGGGACTTGCCCAAAGGACAGCCTACCAACCGCCTCATCACCTACTCGACCAAGGCGGGCTTCATGGGCATACAAACTGTGTGGTCCTGAGGGCTGGGGTTAGAAGGGCTGCGTGGGGCCGGCCCAGGGGCGCAAGCGGTTAAGTGCACGCGCTCCACTGCGGTGGCCCGGGTTCGCCGGTTCGGACCCCGGGCGCGCACCGACGCATCGCTTGTCAGGCCGTGCTGTGGCGGCGTCCCATATAAAGTGGAGGAAGATGGGCAAGGATGTTAGCCCAGGGCCAGTCTTCCTCAGCAAAAAAAAAAGAGGAGGACTGGCAGATGTTAGTACAGGGCTGATCTCCTCACAAAAAAAAAAAAAAAAAAAGAAGGGCTGGGTGCTTGGTTTAATACTCTTCTGCTGCAGTCCTAAAATTCTTAATAATTTTTGAACCAGAGACCCCCACATTTTCATTTTGCATTGGGCCCTGTAAAGTATGTAATGAGTGGGATATTCGACCTTCACTCGTGTTAACGTGGGGGGCACAGATCCCAGCTATCTAAAGCCAGCCCCTCCCCTCTTGCAGTGAATTTCAACATCTTTGCCTTTTCAAGCATTCTGTCCTTGCAATTATCCTTTTTTTAATCTCCTGAATCACAAATTTCTTTCTTCTGGATCATTCTCTTCAATTTACAAACTTGCTTTAATTTCACTTATTTTTTTACTATTTTGTGACTCTACATTCTCCACCTACCACCCCAATTTCCTTTTTTTTTTTTCTTCCTCAAAGTCCCAGTAGATAGTTGTATGTCATAGTTGCACATCCTTCTAGTTGCTGTATGTGGGACACAGCGTCACCATGGCTGGAGAAGCGGTGTGTCGGTGCATGCCTGGGATCCGAACCCGGGCCACCAGTAGTGGAGCGCGTGAACTTAACTGCTAAGCTTCGGGGCCGGCCCCCGCCCCAATTTTCAATTCTCATTCTCAGCAAACCTTGAAAAGATTGCTATACTTGTTTCTCCACTTCCTCACTTTCCATCTCTCCTCAATTTAATCAGCCTTTTCTTAAAAGACTGACCAAGGTTACAATGACCTACATGTTGCCAACACCAGTGGACCACTATTGTCTCACTGGACTTCTCAGCTGCATTTGACACAGTTGACCCCTTCTTCCTTCTATAAACAATTTTTTTCCTTAGGCTTCTCTTATGGATGGAATTGTGTTCCCCCCATATTCATAAATTGAAGCCCTAACCCCCAATGCGGCTGTTTTGGGAGATAGGGCCATTTAAAGAGGTAATTAAGGTTAAATGAATTCATAAGGGCGGGGTCCTAATCCAATATGACTAGTGTCCTTACAAGAAGAGGAAGAGACACCAGGAATTTGTGAGCACACAGAGGAAAGGCCGTGTGAGACAGCTATCTGCAGGCCAAAGAGAGAGGTCTCAGGAGAAAGCAAACCTGCCAACACCTTGATCTTGGACTTCCAGCCTCCAGAATTGTGAGAAAATAAATTTCTGCTGTTGAAGTCACTCAGTCTGTGGTATTTTGTTATGGCAGCCCTAGCAAACTAATAGAGCTTCTGTGTCACCACACTTACCTGGTTTTCTTCCTGCCTCACTAACACTCTTTCTCACATCCTGTCCTACCCACACTTGCAAATGTTGGGGGCTCCATCCTTTGCCCTCTGCTCTTTTCCTTTCTCTCTGCACTTTCTCTGTAGGTGATCTCATGACATCTCTGGCCCAGACCTTTCCTGAGCTCCAGCTTCATGTATCTACCTACCTCCTGGACAGACATCTCAAAATTCACATGGCTTTGGGAAGATGTAAAAGTTCTGATGATGGATGGTGGTGATGGCTGCACAACAATGTGAGTGTATTTAATGCCACTGAACTATACACTTAAAAATGGTTACATGGTAAGTTTAATGTTATGTATATTTTACCACAATAAAAAAATTTGTAACTTTATGAGACACTTTGAACTCTGACTAGATATTTGATTATATTCAAGAATTATTATTTTAAAAAAACTAACATGGCCAACACTGATACTCCCACACACACATTAAGTCCTTCTGAAGTCTTCTCCATAGAGTTAAATGGCCCCTTCAAGCAATGATTGCCAAAGCCCAAACCTCCACTCATCTACCCATTTGCACAAGCCAAAATCTAGCCTTATCTTATCCATTAGTAAGTCCTGTCAGCTCTCCCTCCAAAATATATCCTGATTCTCTCCACTTCTCACCTAGCCATGCGAAGCAAGGTGCTGTTACTACTCCAGTATAAACCAGCATCATCTCTTGCTCGAACTACTCCTACAGCTTCCTAGCTGGTCTCCTTACTCCTTTCTTGTCCCTTTGTAGTCCATCCTCCACCCAGCAGCCAGAGCAATCCTTCTAAAGGATAAGCCAGATCTTGTTACTCCCTTGCTTAAAATTAGCCCTTCACGGATTGCCATTGCATTCAGGATAAATTCCAAACTCCCAACCATGGCCTCTGAGGAGCAACACTGTCAAGGCCCTGCCTACTTCTCCAGCCTCATCTTGTCCCACACTTGCCTTCACTCACCAGGCTCCCTCCCAACTGGCGGCTTTCACTTCCCCAAATGCGCTGTCCTAGTTCCTAGGCCTTTGCCAGCCAACTTGTTTTCATCCATCAGGTCTCAACCCAAATGCCCTTCCTCTGTGAGGCCTTTACTGACCCTGATATACAGAGTAATTCTCCATCTCCATGTGTTTACTTTCAAAGTGCCTTGTGCTCATCCTCTGTAATTACTTACTACAATTGAAATATATGATTAAGAAATTTTGGTTCTACATCCATCTCCTCTCACTGGAATATAAACGTAATCAAAGATAGAGCTTGTCTGATTCATCCAAACCTTCAGCTCAGAGTCTCAAATGTTGTAGACCCTCAGTAAATATCTGGAGAATGGACAAATGGTCTTTGCTTGATACTATTGCATCTCATTACATAACTTATCAATAAATATTGGTAAAATTTATTGACTTATTAAGTGCCCAGTAGTGTACCGAACATTTTACAAACATTACTTGACTTAACACAATGCTCCTATGTTATTGTCCCCATCTGAGAGATGAAAAAACAGGGACAGACAAGTGAAGTCTTGTGCCCAAGGTCACAGAGCTGAAAAGGTAGGACCAGGATTCAAACCCATGCAGCCTGTCTCCAGAGTGCACACACTAACCCACTTCACCTTAGAGCTCTGTCTCCCTGAATTGGCATTCTGATTTTATACATCAGCCCCAGACGGTTATTTGATGTGACTCTTCCCTGAGAAACCAAGGCCTGATCTTGGACCCTGGTGAATTTACTAAGATAATGAATGTCCCCCTCTTGGTGACCAATCAGTCTCCCCTAGTGACCTCTGACCCCATCTACATTTGAACACCACTAATGGCAGGCAAGTGGCTGATTACACCAACCGTGCTAAGTGCTCTCTGAAGGGTGTGGACTAGATGACAGGGAACTCAGGGAGGGAGCAATTTATTCTTCCCAACAGGTGGAGAGGGCAAGACAGGAAACCTGCACTAGAGCAGTAATGTTTGAGCTAGACCATTAAGGGTGACCAGGAGCTTACCAAGGAGACAGGGTAAGGGAAAGGCATCCCAGGTGGGGGAACAGCATGGGCAAAAGCTGGGAGGCACAAAGGTGCATGACATGTTCAGGAAACGAAAAGGTGCCCAGTGCTGGCTCTCTGACTCCCAGTTCCAATGCTTAACCCATGCCCCCTGCAGCCCAGGATCTCCCAGCTGCCCCTTCAATTAGTCTGAGGACTCTGTGCACAACAAAAACAAACGTGCACCCTGGGCATAGGATTGCAGAGCATTTTCACATACATTATCTTATGGAGTGTCCTTTAATTTTACAGATAATGCAGTGCTTGACACACAGTAGGTGCTCAATAAATGTCACTTGTTATCATTCTTAGGATGTTGATGATTGTTGTTCCTGCTTGGACAGTAACACCCCCATCCTATTGTTGCATGTAGATTAACTGAAATAATTGTTGTGAAAGTACTTGGTAAACCGTAGAGTGCTGTACAGATGGGAAAGCGTTGTCATGAACTTTTCCTCCAGAAAGGCTTCCAAATTCCAGCTCCTTAGCCCCCCGTACCATTTGAGCATTCCCACCCACCACTGATGTGGCGTCCTGGCTCCCTTGTTAGAGCTACTGAGAACGGGGCTGTCTCTCCCTCCTCAGAATGGGGCCTCCTCAGGGCTGGCCTGTGTCACCCCAATTAGATTTGGGGTTCCCAAGGGCAGAGCTGTGACTCCCCCTTTAGACTGGGGTCTCCTGAGGGTTGACCTATGTCTCCTCCTTTAGACTGAGGGCAGGGCCTAGGCAGAGGGCAGCTGATGGACCATCTTCTCCCACAGAGGCCTCCTACTTCTCTGAGTGAGTGGCCCCAGTCAGGCTCTGGGCTATAGAGATCCCAGCTGAGGCCTTTCCTCACCCTCCAGGGCCTCCAGGACTAGCACCCTGGTCTTCAGGCCATACACAGGAATCAGAAAACACAGTTCCCCACAGTGCAAAAATCGCAAGACTTAAAACCTGGGGACATAGCTTCCAGCCCAGCCTTACCGTGACCCCCACAGAGGGGTCTCCTCCCTTCTCTGGGTCTCCTCCTCTGTAACCTCATCCTCTAGGAAATGAGGGTAAAAAAGCAACAACAATAATAGGGACAATTGCCCTCCTTTATGGAGCACTTGCTGTGTGCCAGGCACGTGTGTCCTCACAAACACCTCACTTGAGTCTCACTAGCACCCAGGAAAGGCACTATTAGAGGCAGATTTTCTGTGAGGCTAATGAGGCTTGAATTCCAGGACCTGCACGGGCCCATCCAAGGCACTGGGAGAGACCCCAGCAACGTCTTCTTAGGGTCAAATACATATATATTTTTTCTTTTTAATTTGCAAAGATAAAATTTTAAAACTACAATTGTTTAAAACCACTGTTTCTTCCCACTCTATCCCACTTCCCAATATGAATTATTCCCAAGACACCTAGAATTACGTGCGTGGTGGAGGAGAAAAAAGATTTGTGTGGATCAAGAAGCCAATCTGTGCAAAATTCTTTCAATCATCACGAAATTGTCATTTCATGTTGACACCAACTCAAAAAAGGAAGTTCTCTTGTATAAGAAATATGCAGGCTATGCAATTATAAATGCTCCATGCATGTTTTTCTTTTTTGATAGGAATTACACAAAGTAGAAATTATCAAAATTCCTACTACAAACCTATAAGCAGCACGACAAGTAGCAAATACATCTACATGTGAAGTGGCATGTCTTATGTATCCTAACTATCAGGAATAAAACTTTTTTGTTGATCAACCATGGAAGAGGAAAGACAGAATCATTCTCACTAGAATTCTTTTTTTTTTTTTTTTAATAATTTTATTTATTTATTTTTTCCCCCAAAGCCCCAGTAGATAGTTGTATGTCATAGTTGCATATCCTTCTAGTTGCTGTATGTGGGACGCGGCCTCAGCATGGACGGAGAAGCGGTGCGTCGGTGCGCACCCGGGATCCGAACCCGGGCCGCCAGCAGCGGAGCGCGCGCACTTAACCACTAAGCCACGGGGCCGGCCCTCACTAGAATTCTTACTGTAGAATTCTCACTGTTGATTCTCACAGTAGAATCTCACTGTATCCTCACTGTAGAATTTTATTTTTTTTTTTTAATAATTTTATTTATTTATTTATTTTTTCCCCCAAAGCCCCAGTAGATAGTTGTATGTCATAGCTGCACATCCTTATATTTGCTGTATGTGGGACACGGCCTCAGCATGGCCGGAGAAGCAGTGTGTCAGTGCACACCCAGGATCCGAACCCGGGTCGCCAGCAGCGGTGCACGAGCGCTTAACCGCTAAGCCACGGGGCCGGCCCTAGAATTTTATTTTTAAAAATCATTGACAGCTCTACTTCCTCCTCCTCCTGAAAATTTCAATCCTAAAACTATTAGCAGAACAAGGTACAAATATGCACCAGAAGAGAGAGGGAGCCACAGCAGCCCAGAGCAGAAGTTAGAGCTCCACCAGGGTGTGGAGGGCGTCCACACAGAGAAGCCACCTGGTGTTGGGTGACAGATCCCCAGCTGCGTGAAGAGGGCGTCCCCGAGTGGGAGGGGGCACCTGACACAGGTATCAGAGCCCAAGTGGGGTGGGGAGACATCTCACAGGGGAGGGGGCGACAGTGGAGATGGAAGATTGGTTACAAACGGTGGCTTCATCCAATAAGTAAAAAAATTAAGAATAATGGAAGCCAGATTTCTGAGTGTCGGAGAAGGGAGGTGTAAATACAGAAAGGGCGAAAACTAGAATGAACCTTGTTTTAGTGGATTAGAACTGCAGATAATGATCTGAACTCATGTTTTTTAGTATATGTATAAATAAATATAGAAATAAATATGTGTGTGTGTGCGCGCGCGCGTGTGTGTGTGTGTGTCTGTACATTCCTTAGCTCTGGGACGGCCTAGGAGCAGTGACACCCTAATAGCAATGAGCATATCTTGGTTTTTAAATATTATTCTAGTCCCCAGATTATGGTTTTTAAATACTCTTCTCCACTAGAAGATTGAATCAGAACTTCTTGGAGTACTGGTTGATTCCAGGGGCTTGAAAAGTGGTATCTTCTTATACCAGAAGACAAAGGATGTTCAAAGAATGATGGGGCATGTCAAAAAGACACAGACTCCGGCTTGAAGGGGCTCCCATTGGCCAAATCTGTGACAATTTTAGCATCAAAATAATGATAGTAACAGATTGCAAGCCACTGAATAAAATAGGAGCCCTGCGTTCCTAACTAAATACATACATACATACATTCAACGTATGAGGAGGAATATATAGATAGTTTTAAAACACATCCTCACAGGGCCGGCCCGTGGCTTAGCAGTTAAGTGCACGCGCTCTGCTACCGGCGGCCCAGGTCCGGATCCCGGGCGTGCACTGACGCACCGCTTCTCCAACCATGCTGAGGCCGCGTCCCACATACAGCAACTAGAAGGATGTGCAACTATGACATACAACTATCTACTGGGGCTTTGGGGGGCAAAAAAAAAAAAGGAGGAGGATTGGCAATAGATGTTAGCTCTGGGCCGGTCTTCCTCAGCAAAAAGAGGAGGATTAGCATGGATGTTAGCTCAGGGCTGATCTTACTCACAATAAATAAATAAATAAATAAATAAATAAATAAATAAATAAATAAATAAAAATAAAATACCTCCTCGTAAAATACTGATTCATTACAAAGAGGAAAAGATGAACTATAGTGGAGAAGCTTGGCAGCCATCACCTTAATCAAGTGACCAAAGTGATCAATGGGACAAATGGAAAAGTACGCTCCCTGATAGGATGTATCAAGAGGAACACAGTATCACTTCTGTGATATTCCTGCTAAAGATACATAGCCTGAGCAATCACAAGGAAGCTTCAGACAAACCCAAATTGAGAGCCATACTACAAAATAACAACTCTCCAGAAGTGCCAAGGTCGTGAAAGGCAAGAAAAGACCAAGGATACTTCCTGACTGATAAAGACTAAAGAGACATGATAAAGAAATGCAATGTGAGATTCTGGGCTGAGCTCCTCCACCACCACAATTTCACTGGAGCATTTGGTGAAACTTAAATGGGGTCTGAGATTAGATGTTAATTTCCTGATTTTTTTCCATGTTAATTTCCTGATGTCGATGGTTATGCACTATATATTGTGGTTATATAGGAGAATGTCCTTGTTTGTAGGAATTACACACTAAAGTATTTGGGGGTTATGGAGCATCAGGTTGGAAGTTTACTCGCAAATGGTTCAAGGTTAAAAAAGTTCTCTGTACTGTACTTGCAAACGTTGTTTGTGATGGTTTCAAAATAAATATCATTGACATGAGAAGAGGTGAACAAAGAGTGTGCAGCTAAAACACGTAGGTAAATATTGTCAGGCAATTGATCAGTAAAAGTACCTTGGTATTCTCCTGGGTTTGCAATGTTTGTGTTTTCTGTTGGCTTATTTTAGTTTGTAATTTGTAGAGATTTGTTTTTTCATTTTAATTTTTTTTATTTATTTATTTTTCCCCCCAAAGCCCCAGTAGATAGTTGTATGTCATAGTTGCACATCCTTCTAGTTGCTGTATGTGGGACGCGGCCTCAGCGTGGCCGGAGAAGCGGTGCGTCGGTGCACGCCCGGGATCCAAACCCGGGCCGCCAGCAGCGGAGCACGCACACTTAACCGCTAAGCCACGGGGCCAGCCCATGTTTTTTCATTTTAAATATTCACTTTCATACCTGATTTTCTATTCTTAAAGAAGGCCCTTCAGATTGTATAAGCTTCATACCCCATAAAACCAATATCCACTATTGGCCTTTCTTACCACCCTTTTAAAGATGAGGAAACTGGGCCAGCCCCGTGCCTTAGCGGTTAAGTGCACGTGCTCCACTGCTGGCGGCCCGGGTTCAGATCCCGGGCGCGCACGGACGCACCGCTTCTCCGGCCATGCTGAGGCCGTGTCCCACATACAGCAACTAGAAGGATGTGCAGCTATGACGTACAACTATCTACTGGGGCTTTGGGGGAAAAAATAAATAAATAAAATTAAAAAAAAAATTTAAAGGTGAGGAAACTGAGGCATCGAAATATAAAGTGACTTGCTCAAGGTCTCTCATCTAAGTGATGAAGCAGGATTTGGACCCAGGCGGTCTGACTCCAGAGTCTCCTTTGAGGGGACACTGTGAGGATTCAGTGAGATAAAAGGACATGAAAGGAACTTTGTAAATGTAAGGATTAAGATTATTGACAATCAAATGAAAAATGCATGCCCGTTTGTCTGCTGGGGCTTATTTCCTTAGGCAGAGGGAAGCGGGGGCAAAGCCCTCCTACTGTATACCAGAAACTGCTTGGAATTTGACATCCAGGACCTCACTTTGTCCTCACAGCAGCCCTGCAGGCAGACATTATTGTTCCAGGTGAAGCTCCTGAGGCCCACAGAGATTTGGGGATCAGCCCAAGGTCACACAACTAGAAAGTGATAGAGCCAGGAGCAGATGCCAGGGATGGTGATGGCTGCCCAATGGTGTGGTAGCAGAAGGCTTGCCAGGCTGGGCTTGCCAAGGTCCACAGATATGACACAGCCGAGGACCTTCCCACCCGCTTTCATAATCCACGCCCCACCGTCTGAGACAGATGCCCAGGACAGAGGAGTCATGTGGCTGGCGGCAGAGCAACGTTTCTACTCAGATTATAAGTGGGCGGCAGCAAGGTGGGGGCCCAGGTAGTCACCAGCTCTGGGAAACCCAGGCCACACAGCTCTGGCTACACAATTGGGCCAGTGGATCCAGAGGAACAAGCAAAGACTTTGGAGTCAGATAGATCTGGGTTCTGTCTCTTTTTAGTGGCGTGACTTTGGGCAAGTCACTTCACCTCTTTAAGTCTCAAAAAGTAAGACTCCTGCCTCATAGGGAAGCTCTGAATATTAGAGTGGAAAAATACCTGGCACATAGTGGGTGCTTAATAAACAGCAGCCATATTGTATTATCATTCTGGGAGGGCAGGAGCTCTAGGAATCCAGACTGGAGAGAGAGTTCTTAAGGACCTTATTTCTGCAGGGCCCCTCAAACTGGAGTCAGTCCACTCCTAGACTGCACAGTAGGCAAAGTCCTCTCAGCCTCCTGGGGTCTTGGCTCCCTTCCCTGCAGCCTGTTCCTTACCAACAACAGCAGCAGGGCCCCAAGGTTAGGCAAATAAGCCAGCGATAAGGCACTTCCAGGTTGGGCCTTGTGTTCAAGGCTTGTCCAGCTCGGGCTGGCTTCCCGGCTTAGCGAGAGTCTCACAGGCACCAATAGGGACACTTGCCATGGCCACCTGCTGATCGTGCACCTGAGGCCTTGGTGCCCTGGTACAGCCTGGGTTAATGACCCTGTTTATCCGCTTGAGTCATCCGATAAGGGGCAGCCAGGACAACGGGCAGGTGGCCCCATGCCCTGCACCGGCCACTTCATTGACTAAAGCAATATCAGGGCCACGTGGAGCTCCCAAGGCCCCCCCTGTCCCCTGCCACTTCCCCACTAGTCCTGCCAGGGTCAGTGTGTGTTTCTTTTTTTTTCAATGAACATGACTTCTGGAGTCAAGGTTGTTGGGCTGTTCCCTCCTCCCCACCATTGGAGATATAAATAGCACCCACAGCACAGAGCAGAGGGCGGGAGAGCTGGGAGGAAGGAGGAGCAGAGCCTCAACCATGAGCTCCAGCCAGCCAGGGACCTGCCCATGCCAGGGTGCTGCAGGCCGCCCAGCCATTCTGTATGCACTTCTGAGCCCCAACCTCAGGGCCAGGCCCTCTGTGGCCCCAGCCCGTGGCCACTGCCTGTGCAGGCAGCACCGGCCTGTCCAGCTGTGTGCTCCCAATCGCACCTGCCGGGAGGCCTTGGATGTTCTGGCCAAGACAGTGGTCTTCCTCAGGAACCTGCCATCCTTCTGCCAGCTGCACCCCCAGGATCAGCGGCGGCTGCTGCGGGGCTGCTGGGGCCCTCTCTTCCTGCTTGGGTTGGCCCAAGACACTGTGACCTTCGAGGTGGCTGAAGCCCCGGTTCCCAGTATACTCAAGAAGATCCTGCTGGAGGAGCCCAACAGGAGTACAGGCAGTGCCCAGCCGCCTGATCGGCCCCAGCCCTCTCTGGCTGCAGTGCAGTGGCTTCAGTATTGCCTGGAGTCCTTCTGGAGCCTGGAGCTGGGCCCCAAGGAATATGCCTACCTGAAAGGGACCATCCTCTTCAACCCTGGTGAGCTCCTAGGCACTCCTGGATGGGGGCTAAGGCTGGAAGGGAGCAGGGCCCAGCCAGGGAAGGCAACTTCTAAGGGCTTGACATCTGTTATCTCTTTGAGTCCTCATTATCACCAAATAGTTATCTCACAAAAGAGGCTCAGAGAGGCTAAGTGACTTGCTAAAAGTCACACAGCCAGGTGGGGGCAGAGCAGGGATGGGAACTCAGGTCTATTCCAGAGACTTGCTCTTGCCACTCTGCCCAAGAAACATGCCCTGACCCTCAGGGAAGGTGGGAGTGGGGGAGGGGAGGGTGGACAGACACAGCTGTGCCTCAGTCACAGGTAAAACTCTGTAGTTTCAGAAAGACCACGTAGAGAAGAGGAATGAAGACGAGGGGGTGTGGGGAGGAGAGGGAAGAGTCAACAGATAAAGGTAGTGTTCTTTGTAATCTGGAGAGCTTCTAGACGAGAATTCTTCATCAAAGAGCCCTCACAGAATGTGTAAACTAAAGTAATTAATTATAATAATTATACTCATATAACAGCTAATACTCATATAACACTTACCATATGTTAGGTCCAGTTCTAAGGGTTTTACATATACTAGCTCATTTAAACCTCATAACAAGCCTAGGAGATTGGTACTATTATTATCCCCATTTTACAGATGAGGAAACTGAGGCACAGAGATTAAGTAACTTGCCCAAGGTCACACAGCATGGAATTCAAACTCAGGCAGCCTGGCTCTTAACCATTACTCTATACTGCCTCTCCATAAATGGATGGATGAATAAAATGATAAATAAATAAATGGATGAGGTAGTAATGGGGCCTCAAAGGCCGAGCTGGTGGCCTCAGGTCTTGGGCCAGCCTTGCCCTGTGGTGTCTGGGAGTGGGGTGCTCACCAGCCCTCTTCACCTTCTCTGCCCGCAGACGTGCCAGGCCTCCACGCCACCTCCCACATCGGGCACCTGCAGCAGGAGGCTCATCAGGCGTTGTGTGAGGTCCTGGAGCCCAAGTGCCCAGCAGGCCAAGGCCGCCTGGCCCGTGTCCTCCTCACAGCCTCCAGCCTCAAGTCCATTCCGCCCAGCCTGCTTGGGGACCTCTTCTTTCGCCCTGTCATTGGAGACATTGACATAGCTGGCCTCCTTGAGGACATGCTTTTGCTGAGCCAACCTGCTCCAGCCCAAGCAGAGATCAGGTGTAGGGTGTGCAGAGGCTGGCAGCACTGATTTGGCCTGGCTGTCTGTCCCCAGGGGTGACCCAGTGCTCCCAGAGGATGCAAACCTGTACAGACAGCACTTGGCTCCCGAAGAGCAAGCTGGCCCTGGCCCAGCCACACCCCATCTTGGCCTTCCTTGGTTTGGACACTGCTCCAGCTGTCTGGCCGGCCCTTGGTGGTCCCAGAGCCTCTGGGCCAAGACTCCTGTCCCCTCCTGGGATGGGGATGAAAGCTTAGTCTGCTCATTGGGCCAGGAGTCCTACTGACTTTGTACAGAAACGACTTAAGTTATTGGTTTTTGTAATAAAAGGTGTGACAAACTTGGAGCTGACACTGTAGTTTGTGCCTGAGGAAGGAACCATCTCATCGCCAGCACCCACCCTGCCCCTATCAGAGGGAGCCCAAGAGGAAGGAACCATAAGGGGTGCAGGAGCCAGGCCTCAGGGAACTGGGATATTAATTTTTCAGAATGGAATGACGATTTCATTTCTGGGGATGAGATTTATTTTGCATGGGTCTGAATCCAGGGGATAGTATCAGTTCAGGACCCCCTCACCTCCTTGCCTTTATCTTTGGGGGGAGAGGGTATCTCTCCCTCTCCCCAAATCCCCCACGGACCTCTCTCTCAGCTCCTGCCCCAGGCTCCCTCTCACCTTAGTGAGAGTCAGGTCACAGCCAATGAGGAAAATGAAGCTGCCCATTCCCAAATTGAAACAGACAAGGTCATTGGAATTGCTGCAGTTTGGAATCATTCACTTCCCCCATTCCTGCAGCCCACAGAAGAGGGTGGTCCATTGTTCTCTGATCCGGAGGGGGCAAGGGACCCAGTGCTGGCCTGGCAGCTCCTTGGAGGCCAAGGCAGGCCAGGTTTAGCTGCCATGCCAGCTGGTGAAGTCTGAAACACTTTCATGATAGTTGGTTCACAGTCACTGCCCTGAGCCCCACCGAGCTCCTTCCACTGCCCCTCTGCCCCAGCCCTTCTCCTGGAATCCAATCCCATTGTCCAGCAACTAGAGAGGCAATGCTTGGGTGGCCACGGCCTCCAGGGCTGCTCCATTCAGTGCCTGGCTTGTGTCCATTCTGATTGGTCGATGTCTGTGCCTCACGGTTTGTTAAATATTTTGAATATCCCCCAGGTCAGGACGACTGAGCTGCAGGGTGGGCAGGAGGGAATGATAACACACATGCCTATAGGACCCCCTTTCAGGCCTCCTCCTTTCTCCAGCAATAAGGCCTACCGACCAGGCCCCAACCCCTTCATCACCACAGTTTGGATTCTTCTCATGGAGGCTAAGTTAATTATTGTTCAATGAGAGGTCATTCACTTGGGGACAACAGTCTAGGAGTCGTCATTCAGGCCTCTCCCTAAGGCCCCCAGGATAGGGACCACAATTGAATTGGCCATGTACCCATTATGGGAACCTAGTGCCAGCAGCAAGGGCACCCCTGTGCCTTACCCAATCACCCACTCATCACTCTGACACCCAATGAGACAGAAACACACAGCTCAGACCCCACAAAAAAGACACACGCAACTCAGATCTATGACTCTCTCATATACACACTAAGACATACAATGCAGATACACCTACACAGACCCATAAAACAGACCCTCCAGCTGTCCACACACAGCAAAGAAATGCACAGCCCAGGTACACTCACTCGGTGACATACAGCGAACTCAAACACATTCACAGAACAGAGACACACACCCAAGCCAGATGTTCACACATACTCCCCTGCGCCCAAGGGTGGGGCACACCACACGGAGGCACTCTTACACGAGGGCATGTTTTCCATCTTCTGTATGTCACAATAAAAGGAAAAGTGGCCCCCAAAGTAGGTAAATCTGTGTCTGCACATCTTCAGGGTCTACCCAGAGCCTGCAAATCCAGGTCAAACTGCTCTGCCTGGTGTTTGGGGTCCCAACTAACCAATCACGCCCTTTCCCCGTGGTGACCCCAATATCCACCCTCCTCTCAGACAGGCCATGCCCTGCTCACCAACTCCCCCCATCCAGGACCTAATCAAATCCCTAAATAGAAGCATCCGTTAGAGCCCAGAACAAGCCTGGGATCCCTTCACTCCCTCACTCCCCACCAGAACCCCCAGACCCAGACCTCAGGCCCCCAGGCACCTCTCCTTGCCCTGCCCCTCCCAGCACTGCGGCACACATCGCCCCATCTCGCCTTGCAGATGCCTAAGGTAACTCTTTCAAGAGCAGACACCTTGTCTCCCCATAGGAGCCAAATCCAGCAGACTCAGAGATTTCGGGTCATTCCATCTTTTATGTCCCTTCACTAACTGCCCCCATTAGTTTACTCTTGCACCTCTCTGAACCCTCAGACTGAGTCTTCCTGCCTCTCAACCCTCCCCTCCTCCAACCCTGAACAGCCATTGGAAAGCGCTTGTCTCTACTACCCACTCCAGCCTTTTCCCTCAACTTATCTAATGTTTCCATCATCAATAGCTTCCCTTCTTAGCCCTACCTTGCTCCATTGTAAATTTCTTCTCTACCCCTCCATATGGCCCAGGAGCTACACTTCTGTCTGTTTCTCGTCTATGTCTCTTGAGTCATCCTCTGTGCCAGGAACATAAATAAAGACAAATCTAGCACAACTAAAGAGAATTAGAGTACGATGAAGTTAGAGCAATATACTTTCTCCACGAGACTGCGGGCTTTCCAAAGGTGGGGGTTTGTGTCTCCATTATCAGCATCTTAGGAGTGGGACCGGTGTCTCAACAACCAGAGAGGGTAAGAGGAGGAAACAGGCTCAGACAGGGTATGCAACCTACTCAAGGTCTGGACAGATCACTATCTGTGCTGGGATTTGAACTCAGGCCTATGTGACTGTGGAGGCTGAGCTCTCACCACCAGCACAGGCTGGAGTGAGTCATGGCTAGGATCAGGCTGTCTGGAGCCAGCTCAGCCACTGTTTACTGACTGTCTACCTCTCAGCCATGATCCCTGTCCTCAGGCCCAGCCAGGGATGACTCACTAGGAAGCAGGAGAGTGGCTATGGCTCTGGGTCAGCCTCGGGTACCATTTTATTATCATCATTATCTCTACCTTCATTAGCCAAATCATTGACTGCTTATTAAGCAGTCAGGCCACTGACATGTGGCCTGTGCTGACACACCCTGCCCTTGGGGCAGTCACGTATCCTAGAACCTATGATGCCAGCAAAAAGCCATCACCCACCATCCATGCTTCCATTCATGCCACCATTCAACATCTCTCTTGACGTCCACTTGTACCAGATGCTGTGCTAGATGCCGAGGGGCACAAAATAGATATGATACTGTCCCTGCCTTCATCGAACATCCTGTCTATAACAGAGAGAGACATATAAGTAATTGTAACACCAAGTGATCTGAACTGTGATAGAGGGACGTACAACGGGCAGGAGGAGCTCAGAAGATGAAGTGATTAAATCCGCCTGGAGGTGAGAAAAATTCTTCAGCCAAGTGGTGACAGCTTTGAGCTAAAGAGATTGCTTGTCTTAAACTTTATATAAATGGAAACATATAGAATGTACTTTTTTGTGTTTGTCTTCTTTCACTCAATACTATGTCTGAGATTCATTCTGCAGCAGTAACCCATTCATTTTCATTGTTGTAAAGTATCCCATCACACTACTATTCATTTATCCATTATACTGCTGATGAACATTTGGCTCATCAAGTAATATTGCTAGGGTTATTCTTGCACACATTTTTTGGTGCACAAAGGTTTGTAGATCTGTTGCTATATAACAACTGGAATTACCGACTTGTAGAATGTGTGCTCAGGGCCGGCCCCGTGGCTTAGCGGTTAAGTATGTGCGCTCCGCTGCTGGCGCCCCAGGTTCGATTCCAGGTGCACACCGACGCACCGCTTCTCCAGCCATGCTGAGGCTGCGTCCCACATACAGCAACTAGAAGGATGTGCAGCTATGACATACAACTATCTACTGGGGCTTTGGGGGAAAAAATAAATAAATAAAATTATTAAAAAAAAAAAAAAGAATGTGTGCTCAACTTGAGTAGATCTTGCCAGTTTTTCAAAGTGGTTGTACCAATCTACACTTCCATTAGCAGATTTTAAAATCCAGATATAACACTGTCCTTATCCACAATTACCCAGATGCTCATTAGAACTGTTTTTATTTTTTTATTTCTCAAATAGATGTATATTTGTGATCACCACAAAGTAACCACTTGCTTTATTGCTTTTTGAAATATGAGTTATTTTCCCTTTTAAGATGTTTTTTATTAAATATTGAGTAAAACAAAATATTTATAAAGAATACATAAAGTATAAAGAATAACAGTACAATGAACCCTCATCATTGTTCTCTAGATCATTATTACCATCAACTTTGAAGTCCTTTCTAAATCTATCACCTCTCCCTAAGGGTAATAACAACTCTGAATTAATAACTACCCTGAATTTTGGATGAATCACTTCTTTACTTTTCTTTATGGTTTTAAAGCATACTTATTTATGTGTCCCTAAAAAATATTTTTTAGTTTGTATTTTTTGAACTTTATATAAATGGAATAATTCTGTTTTCTGACTTATTTTCTTTTTTAATAATTTTATTTATTTATTTTTTTTTCCCCAAAGCCCCAGTAGATAGTTGTACGCCATAGCTGCACATCCTTCTAGTTGTTGTATGTGGGACGCGGCCTCAGCATGGCCGGAGAAGTGGTGCGTCGGTGCGCGCCTGGGATCTGAACCCGGGCCACCAGCAGCGGAGCGCGCCCACTTAACCGCTAAGCCATGGGGCCGGCCCCTGACTTGCTTATTTTCAATCAACATAATGTACCTGAATAATAGTACTAAATGCCAATTTTTTTCTCTTACAAACACTGCAGTTATGAATATTCATATATACTGTCAAATAAAAAACATCTGGACTTAGTAAAGAGAGACTTTACTTGAAACGATTGTTGCAAGGGAGGAAAGGAACTATTGCAGTACGGAGAGAGAAGCTGTTGCAATGGGAGGACGCTCTGCCCATAAGACCTGCACATGTCTCAAGAATTAGGCAAAGAGAGTTTTTCTTTCATAGGGAGGTATAAACAAGGCTAGAAAGAACTGGGTGTGCGGAAGTGGGATGACCAGGGGTGGCACGATGGGACAGTAGATCAGAGAATGTTTTCCCTTGAGGCCAGCCTTTTCTCAGGAGAGGCTATTAAGGAGGGGTTGTGCGCTGGCTCAAGCTGAGTGGGAGGGGCAGGGGGCGCAAAGTTCAGGGACCTGGGGGAAAGAAAGCTCAACGAAAGTTTGGTTAACAAGTATTTTGTTCTGATTGATCAGTGGGGACAAGCAGTTCATCTACGCGTTTTCAAGGCAGAGAATTGGAATTTGGAGTTTGTGTCTAGCCTTGTCATGGGTAAACAAGGGGGCACCCATGAGTTTTATCTAAGTCATATCATGCAGGGTGTTTCTTTACAGTAATCTGTGTTCCAGAACACAAAAAGGTGGGAGGGGTTTCCTAACCTTGGCTCTTTTCCAGGATCACAGGGCTTAGCTAAAGTTCAACACTGTCAGTACATTTCCTGATAAACATATGCAAGAATTTCTTTAAAGTATATATCCAGAAGTGGAATTGGTGGGTCAAAAGATATGTGTAGTTTAAGGCAAATGAAACCGGGATCAAAATGAATAGGGAGGGCCGGCTCCGTGGCTTAGCGGT
This sequence comes from Ceratotherium simum simum, assembly GCF_057802395.1. Lineage (NCBI taxonomy): Eukaryota > Metazoa > Chordata > Mammalia > Perissodactyla > Rhinocerotidae > Ceratotherium > Ceratotherium simum. The sequence goes on from NC_141921.1 coordinate 30,292,594, forward strand.
TAAGTGCGCGCACTCTGATGCTGGCGGCCTGGGTTCGGATCCCGGAAGCGCCCCGAGGCACCACTTCTCCGTCCAACGTGAGGCCGAGTCCCACGTACAGCAACTAAAAGGATGTGAACCTATGACATACAACTGTCTGCTGGGGCTTTGGGGGGAAAAAAACTGAATAAATAAAATCTTTTAAAAAAAAAAAAATGAATAGGGAACCCACCAGCTGGGAAAAAATATTTGCAAACCATATATCTGACAAGGGATTAATCTCCATAATACATAAAGAACTCACACAATTGAATAACAAAAAAACAAACAAACCAATCAAAAAATGGGCAGAGGAAATGAACAGACACTTCTCCAAAGAAGATATACAAATGGCCAATATGCACATGAAAAGACGCTCAACATCACTAGTCATCAGGGAAATGCAAATCAAAACCACACTAAGATATCACCTTACACCCGTTAGAATGGCTATAACCACCAAGACAAAAAGCAACAAATGCTGGAGAGGCTGTGGAGAAACGGGAACCCTAATCTACTGCTGGTGGGAATGCAAACTGGTGTAGACTCTATGGAAAACAGTATGGAGATTCATCAAAAAATTAAAAATAGAAATACCTTATGATCCACCTATCCCACTGCTGGGTATCTACCCAACGAACCTAAAATCAACAATCCAAAGAGGCTCATGCACCCATATGTTCATCGCAGTATTATTCACTATAGCCAAGACATGGAAGCAACCAAAGTGTCCCTCAACTGATGAATGGATAAAGACGTGGTACGTATATACCATGGATGCTACTCAGCCATAAAGACAGACAAAATCGTCCCATTTGCAACAACATGGATGGACCTGGAGGGTATTATGTGAAGTGAAATAAGCCAGAAAGATAAAGACAAGCAGGGCATGATTTCACTCATATGTGGAAGATGAACCAACACACGCACAGATAGAATTGTTTGGTGGTTACCAGGGGCTAGGGGGGTGGGGGGTGGGCACAAGGGGTGGAGGGATGCACTTATATGGTGACTGATAAACAATAATGTACAACAAAAATTTCACAATAAACAAACAAACAAACAAAAGGATATGTGTAGTTTCACTTTTACTGGGCGATGTCAAATTGTTTTCCAAAGTACCAGTCTACACTTCTACCAACTGTATGGGAGCTCCAGTTGCTCCATACCTTCACCGACACTTGAGGATTTCAAAATGTTTGCCAATCTGGCGGACGTGAAGTGGGTCTCATCGCATTTCCTTGATTATTAATGAGACTGAGCATCTTTCATTGTTAATTCGACGTGTTTCTCTTCTGTGAAATGGCTTCGCCCCACTTTTCAAATGGGTTGTTTATCTTTTTCTTACTGATTTGTGGGAGTTCACCAATACGTTTTGTAAGAATAAACCGATGAACGACTGAAAAGCTATGAACTGAGATTAGGTTTGGGAGATCCCCAACAACTAACAATCTTAAAAACTGCCCCTCCCGAAGCTTCTAATTTGATCCTCTTTAGATCCTTATGAAAGGCTCTGTAACCCCATTTCTCAGGTGAGTTTTTCCATCATTGCAGGCTTCTCTCTGTGGGAAAGGGACCGGAACAACATCTTCCAGACGTTGCACTTCCACAACCCCGGCGGACTAACCACCGGTTACACAGTACTGTCGCAACGCGCACAACTCCGGGCTACTCGAGATGTTCTCGCGAGAGTTGGTTCCAGCTGATCATGTGACAACCCAAGATGGCGGTGCCCAGCGAGGCGGAGAAAGAGGCAGAAGTTTACTTAATAGTGAGCGGTATACCCTCGCAGTTGCGCTCTGCCCAGCTACGGAGCTACTTTAGCCAATTCCGGGAACAGCGCGGCTGTGGCTTTCTCTGTTTCCACTACCGGCATCGGCCGGAGCGGGCCCCTCCCCAGGCTGCTCCTGACTCTACCCAAACTCCTACTGGCCAGGTTCTCGCCCAGACTTCAGTCACCGATGCCCGCGCTCTCTCCAGTCGGCACTCTGCCCCCTCCCAGACCCGCACCTGCTGCTGCGTCATCTCGGTACAGGGAGCGGCTCAAGCTCAGAGGCTTCTTCGCATGTACTCGGGCCGCCGGTGGCTGGATTCTCAAGGGACTTGGTTGCCGGGTCGTTGTGTCATCCGCAGGCTTCGGCTACCTACTGAGGCATCAGGTACGGGTGAGAAAGACAATAAACTGAGCCTCCGGGCCCTGGAACAGAGGCATCTCTCCTGAGGGATGATGAGGACAAGTCACGTCTCTGGTTACGAGTCTTTAGTTTCGGTCATTTCTGGATAGAGCTTCAAGCTCAACTTGCACATTAGTTTACCTCAGGGAGAAACAAAACCAGAAAGAGGCTTATTCAGATGATCTTCTCCCGCCTGAGACCCTTTTCTCTGAGGGGTTGATTTTGCACTGACACAGAAGGGAAAAAAGGAAATCAAGTTTCTAAAAATCTTATTGTCTTTTTTTTTTTTTATTACGGAGGTAACACTGCTTTATAACATGATATTGCCGGGAAAGAGGGAGAATCCCCCCCTCTGCCCTTTCCCTTAAGGTTCTTCTCGCTGGCCAAATAATTAAGAAGACAGGTTCGCAGGAGAAAATAATACCAAGTTTAATAACATGCGTACAAGGGAGAAACCTGGGAAACTGAGTTTCTCAACACAATGGCAGAGATTCTCATCTTAAATACTATTTTAAGCTAAAGACAAAGGAGGATGTTGGGGGTGGGTTGTGTTTTGGGATTTCAGAGGGGAAGAAGACAATTTACATGAAGAGGGAAATGTAAATATTTGTCAGACAATGCTTTGCATGGCTACCTATAGAGAATGTGGCTGGAGAGACAGGAATTATAGTAATCAAAAGTATGTAGATTTAAGTCTTCTTCTTCCGTCCTGATAAGAGTTTTCACAGATAAGGTCATCCCCTGCTCTTCCCACTACATAGAGGGAGATACCTTTACAAATGTAAATATTTGGTAAACAGAACTTTGTTTAGAATGGGCTTAGCGAGGACCCTGCCAGCCTATCTACACCCAGAGTTAAATTCCTTTAGGCAGTTTGGGGGAGGTCAAATGTCCGTCAGAGAAAACAATCAAGGTAAAGAGATATATTTCAGGGTGGCCAATTTTGATCTCCCACGATATAAATTTCAGATGTACGTCATTATATTCCGATTTCTGTGTAGTCTTATTGTCCTTCTTTATTGCACTCTTTGTTGCTCACCACCCAGTCTTCTCTTGGCAAGATGCAAATGAAGAGACGCTGTCTTTTCTCACAACAGCTCCCATTTTCATGGGAAATCACTTTGATGGGGAACAGGAAACACAGTGCAGAGCCCTGTCATTCATTCATTCAATAAATCTAGCTTTTGTTGCTAGACCTAGTGTGACTCTAGCTGGTATGCAGAGAACAGTTGGACGCAGTCTGTGCTCAGAATCCAGAGGGGAAGACAGATTTGTAAAGAGGTAATTGTCACAGAGATGCCATTCTTTTTTTTTTTTTTAACTTTTTTTTTTTTTTAATTTATTTTTCCTCCAAAGCCCCAGTAGATAGTTGTGTGTCATAGCTGCACATCCTTCTAGTTGCTGTATGTGGGATACGGCCTCAGCATGGCCGGAGAAGCAGTGCGTCGGTGCACGCCCGGGATCCGAACCCAGGCCGCCAGTAGTGAAGCGTGCGCACCTAACCGTTAAGCCACGGGGCCGGCCCAAGATGCCATTCTAATTGTTAACATTTACTGAGCAGTTCCTGTGTACTTACTAGGCACTGTTCTAGGCTTTTCATTTCCTTATTGACTCCTCACAACAGTTCTCTAAGGTAGGAGCTATTCTTACCCATTTTATTTATTTTATTTATTTATTTTTTTTTTATAACGTTATTTGTTTATTTATTTTTTCCCCCAAAGCCCCAGTAGATAGTTGTATGTCATAGTTGCACAGCCTTCCAGTTGCTGTATGTGGGACTCGGCCCCAGCATGGCCGGAGAAGCAGTGCATTGGTGCGCGCCCGGGATCCGAACCCGGGCCGCCAGCAGCGGAGCGCGAGCACTTAACTGCTAAGCCACGGGTCCGGCCCTATTCTTACCCATTTTATAGGTGAGGAAACTGAGGGATGCAGAAGTTATGTTACTTCTCCAAGGTTACAGAGCTAGTAAGTAGCGGAGTCACCATACAAACCCAGGCATTTTGCTCCAGAGCCTTTGCTCTTTATCACCAAGTGCTGTGAGATGACAGAGAGAGAAACCAGTTCCCTAGAGGGATCAGAAAATGTGGCTTTTCACCTGGATCTTGAAGGATAAACAGGAGCTTGTAGGAAAAAATAGTGTTCAAAGTAAATGGCATGTGCAAAGACACAGAGATGTGAAAGCCCATAAAACTTTCAGGGCATGTTAAACTGGTTTGGTTGGAGCACATGGTGTGAGTGTTGGTAGCAGTTGAGAATTAAAAGGTCAACAGGAACCAGATCTGGAAGAAGCTTGTGTGCTTAGCTGAGGTGATGAGAAATGGCATAAAATTACTGGGTGATCTGGTCAAGGAATGGAGGAAGGGACTCTGGAGAAGTTTGAAAGGGAGGAACAGCATTAGGCTCAAGGATTTAAACCTTGACGGATTTCTGGCTCAGGTGTTGCTGGAGGCGTCTAGGTTTCAAGAGCCATTCTTCTCCCTTGCTTCCCAAGGTTTGGGCTCCTTTCCCTTCAAGACCCGGAAGGAGCTGCAGAGTCGGAAGGCTAAGAATGAAGCCTTCACCCTGGCCGACCTGAGGCAACTACCAGAGCTGAATCCACCAGTGCTGATGCCCAATGGGAATGTGGGGACTCCCCTGGGGGTCTTTTTGGAGTTGATCCGGGCCTGCCGCCTACCCGCTCGGATCATCACCCAGCTGCAGCTCCAGTTCCCCAAGACAGGTTCCTCCCGGCGCTATGGCAATGTGCCCTTCAAGTATGAGGACTCAGAGACTGTGGAGCAGGAAGAGCTTGTGTACACCGCCGAGGGCGAGGAAATACCCCAGGGAACCTGCATGGCAGACATACCAGCCAGCCCCTGTGGAGAGCCCGAGGAGGAAGGGGAAAAGGAGGAAGAAGAGTGGCACTCAGATGACGTGAGTACAGTGAGCCACCCTGTCCTTGCTGGCAGCTTAGAGGCCAAAGCATTAATAATACCACTCTTCAGCTGTATATACAAGAGTTCTAAACCTCGGGTCCTCAGGAGGGTTCCAGAGAGTTAGAACTCCCTGACATTGAGTGTAAAACTGCATTTACATGTGCAAATATGCGTGTCTTTGGGGAGAGGGGCCAGAACTTTTATCAGCAGATTCTCAAAGGGCTCTTCTTTTCATTCCCTCAGAAGGAATGTAAGGAGGCTCCTTTTCATAGATGAAAATCTACCAACCGTGAGATAAGATAATCTAAGGAAGTAGAGGCAAAGCTGGGATGTGAATCCAGTCCTCTTTGCTGCTTGTCTAACCTCTGTGTGCTTTCGTTACATGGCTGAGAAGTCATCTCTATTTTCTGAGTTTGAGTCTGTGGATTTTATCAGTGAACTACAGTCATGCAGCACATAACGACATTTCGGTCAATGACGGACCGCATATACCACAGTGGTCCCGTGAAATTAGTACCATATAACCTAGATGCATAGTAGGCTATACCCTCTAGGTTTGTGTAAGTACACTCTGTGAGGTTCGCACGACAAAATTGCCTAACGACACGTTTCTCAGAATGTATCCCTGTTAAGCAACGCGTGGCCGTAAACATTTCTTCTACTCCTTTCTCTGTACTTGGTTGTTCATCCATAAAAATCAGGAGAGATGTGATTTGTTGGGAAACTTTTGTTTTATGTATACTCTGGGTAAAAAGTAATCCACCTATGTCTTCAAAGCTCCCAGTCCAGAGTTGCTAACACATCTGGACTACATCCTTAGTCTGGTACTGTCCTGACTTTTCTCCAGCACCTGCTCTGCAGCAGTGAGTCCCGAGGCCTCTTGGAGTTTAACCAGGATAGGGGCCCCCAGGATTTCAAGCCAGGACTCATCCTATCATTCCGCAAGTCCAGTCAAGCAGTGGTAAACACGGGCTAGTGCAGGATTCCAAAGACATTCTAAGACCTATTTCCTGCCCTCAAAGAGCCTTAAATCTCCTTGGAGAGAGAGAACCAGCAACTGGAAAGGCTGTATGGTGTGGCAACCCAGGTTTGAATGCTAGCTCTGCCACTCTCTGGGTGTACTATCTTGGACAAATCACTTTACTCCTCTGAACCCAGGTTTCTTCATCTGTAGAATGGAAACAATGGTACTTCACGCATTGTTGGGGTGATTAAAAAAGCTGTTATGTGAAGGGCCTGACACACAGTAGACAATAGATATTAGTTCTTGTTCCTTCTGTCTTTGTGACATAATGTATAAAGGCCTAAACAGTGTGTACTGATTAGCACTGAGAAGTTCAGAGACAAGTGAGAGTGCTGTGGGCCTCAGTGTGGGGGGCTTCATGTAGGCTGTAGAACTGGAGGGATGAGGAGGATTTAAGCAAGTGAAGAAGAGAAGGTGGTGGGAGAGGAGGGCAGATGCTTCGGGCAGGGGGAACAACATGGCCAAAAGCACAGAGAGAAGAGTGAGTCAGGCTTGTGAGGGGAAGGAGCCAAGTATGTTGAGAAACAGGATGGAGAGATGTGTTGGTTAAGGCCTCAAGGGCCAAATATGTGCTGCTTCTCAGAGAAATTTGGAGGAATGGAGCTGAGGGCCCATCTCACAGGCCTCCTGTGCCTTGAGCTGCCCTCCTTGTGGGCATGAGGCCAAGAAGCTAGACAGACAGGTCACCTCTCCCCACCTTCTCCCAGGACGATGACCAGGGTGAGGAGTGGGAGCGGCATGAAGCCCTGCATGAGGACGTGACCGGGCAGGAGCGTACCACTGAGCGGCTCTTTGAGGAGGAGATTGAGCTCAAGTGGGAGAAGGGCGGCTCCGGCCTGGTGTTCTACACTGATGCCCAGTTCTGGCAGGAGGAAGAAGGAGGTAATGCTGGCACCCAGGCAAGGGCAGGAGGGATCCCTGCTGCATTCGCTCAGGACTGTCTGTTCCACATGGTGGCTTCCCTGGCAGTGAGCCTAAATAAAGCGCTAGGGAAGAGGCTTACTTTGATTGTATATGAAAGACCAGTCATCCTTTTTAGGGGTGGGGGATCAGTGGAGTGGAGAGAAAATGCCCTCCTGCAAATTCTGAATGACCCTCCCAGAGGAGATTTACAAATACAATCAAAAGCCACAAGTTCTAGAATGAATGTCTGAGTCTGGATTTAACTCTCAACAGAACTGAGTCCTTATCTCACTTTGCTTGATGCTTTCATATCTGCAGACTTTGATGAACAGACAGCCGATGACTGGGATGTGGACATGAGTGTTTACTACAACAGAGGTACTGGGCCAGGGGTTGCAGTACTGGGACGTGGAACTGGTGCCCTGGCCTTGCGGTGACACTTTACCAGAGCTGCTTAGCAGAGGCTGAGACAGGGGACCAGTTCCCTTGGTGTAGCCCACTGAGAGCATTCCTCTCTTAAAACATCTCTAGTTGAGTGCATTGAGTGCTGGTGTGGACAGAGCCTTTTTCCTTTCTTTGTGGAGGAAGCTGACTAGGGACAGCCCTCAGGGAGCTCTGGTTCTGCTGGGCAGGCCCTGGTAGAGTGGGAGGGTCAGGAGCTCAGGCTCTGGTTAAGAGTTTAGATCCTGCTGTCAAAAATGACCTGGGGGGACATAGGGGGTGGGAGGGGAAGACCTGGGTTCTAATTCTGTCTCTCATTTGTTGGCTCTATGATTTTTCTGCACCACAGTTTCCTCATCTGTAAGATGGGAGAGCCATGGCAAGCTTGGCATGCTCCAAGTCTAATGAGAGAGATAAAAATAAAGTAATAAAACACTATAAAGATGAATATGTAAATCTTGTGAGGAGGTCCTAGAAACCTGATTTTCCCCCTTTCTGCTGAAGAGAGACCCTTCCAAAAACTGGGCTCTGCTTCCTCAGGTGGTGGAGACAAGGATGCCCGAGACTCTGTCCAAATGCGTCTGGAACGGAGACTCCGTGATGGCCAGGAGGACGGCTCCATGATCGAACGCCAGGTGGGCACCTTTGAGCGCCACACCAAGGTGAGCACTGTGCCCAGCCCATTGACCCCTCTTTTTTCCTTTTCTACCCTTATTCCTTCTCTCCCCCCCCCCCCCCCCCCCCCCCCCCCGCAGGAGCCCTGTCTCTTGAGTCTTCTCCCTCCCCTCTGCAGGGCATTGGGCGGAAGGTGATGGAGCAGCAGGGCTGGGCCGAAGGCCAGGGCCTGGGGAGCCGGGGCTCAGGGGTGCCCGAGGCCCTGGATGGTGATGGCCAGCACCCCAGATGCAAGCGTGGATTGGGGTGAGTATGGCTGAGGGACTTTGCTGGGGGTCTAAGCTAGCCTTTCAGCTGTACCCTAGTTTCTCCCTTCTCTCTGGTTTTGGGATGGGTGCTGGGGACTCAGGATGAACTTCAAAGTAGAGTTAGAAGGAAAAAGTAGGTCTGGCGCTGGTTTTTTTTAGACCAAACCCTAAGGCTTGACTGGACCATGGATCTCCTGAGGGAGTCGTTCCCCCTAGTCTGAGGAGTTTCGACTTGATAATTGCCAGTAGGCAGTGACTGTGAGTTACAGAGTGGTGACATTTGTTCTAAACTTTGTGTACTATTTAAAACAAAAGCAGTGTGTGAGGCCCCTGGTTGCTAGCACTGTCAATGGATGGATAAGGGGGCTGGAGAACAAAGATCCAGATTTAAAGCTCTGTCTTTGAGACAAACCTAGTATGTAGTAGCTACTTCCCTGTCCTTTCCCAGTCCCCTTACTGGGGTTTGAGAGAGAGCAGCCCTCTCACTGAGAGCCCTTTCTAATCCAGGTACCATGGAGAGAAGCTACAGCCATTTGTGCAACTGAAGAGGCCCTGTGGAACTGGCTTGGGGCTCATCTCCACCATCTATGATGAGCCCCTACCCCAGGACCAAGGGGAGTCGCTGCTTCGCCGCCAGCCACCCACCAGCATGAAGTTTCGGACAGACATGGCCTTTGTGAGGGGTTCCAGTTGTGCCTTGGACAGCAACTCAAAGCCTGAGTGACAGATTCAGGGGCTTCCTTAGTTAGGATCATTCATTACTGCACAGTGGCAGCCCCCTGCCAGATCTCCCACCAGAGCAGAAAGAACTCTGGGAGCAGCAACCTGCAGGACTTGTTCAGGGTGTTTTGTTCTGAACTTGCCTTTAGGCTCTCTACCTCAAGGGCATTTTTACAAAAAGCCCTCCTACCCCTCTGCCCTTTGATATTAGGGCTTAATGACGTCTTCTCTTTGGTCTCCTAAGCCTAGTTCCTGTTTAGGCTTGCCCGTGGCCTCCCCCAATACCTTGAGAAGCTGGACTGACTGTGGTTATCAGCACAGCCTTCCTTGGAGGGTCACCATGAAGGCCAGAAAGGCGGGGGAAGGGACCTGGGGAAGGAGAGGTTTGTGGGGCTGGGAAGAGACGATTTGGGGGCGGGCCCTCCAACGCCTCTACGCTTAACCGCCTGGGTCCGGAGAGTCCGCGGGAGGTGGTTGGGTCTGCGACCTAACGGGACGATAAAGGTTTCCACGGGATTTCTCTTTCTCTCCTGTTTTGGGCCGGGAGGAAGGTCGGGGAAATCCCGGGGACAAGTTCCGCACAGCCGGCCCTTCCCTCGCTGGGGGAGACACGCGGCGCCACGCCCCCCGGCGCCTAGCTGCGTCACCACGGCCGGGGCGGGGCTTGCTCCGCGCGCCGCCGTTTCCGACGTCGTCCGGAAGTCGGTGCTGGTCCTGTCAGTACCGGGCCCTTCGCGTTCCGTGTCTTCCTGCTGTTCCTCGTTAGGCGACCCCGGGCCTCGCCGCCGGCTCCCCGGAAGTTCCTCGCTCTAGGCTCTGGCGCGAGTGCCCTCCGTTTCCCCACGGAGCTCACGTGCGGCCCATGGCGGGGGCCGCTCCGACCACGGCCTTTGGGCAGGCGGTCATCGGCCCGCCGGGCTCGGGGAAGACCACGTACTGCCTGGGCATGAGTGAGTTCTTGCGCGCGCTGGGCCGGCGCGTGGCGGTGGTGAACCTGGACCCGGCCAACGAGGGGCTGCCGTACGAGTGCGCCGTGGACGTGGGCGAGCTGGTGGGGCTGGGCGACGTGATGGACGCGTTGCGGCTGGGGCCCAATGGCGGCCTGCTCTACTGCATGGAGTACCTGGAGGCCAACCTGGACTGGCTGCGAGCAAAGCTCGACCCCCTCCGCGGCCACTACTTCCTCTTCGACTGCCCAGGCCAGGTGGAGCTCTGCACGCATCACGGCGCCCTGCGCAACATCTTCTCCCAGATGGCACAGTGGGACCTCAGGGTGCGTCTCAGGTCTGGCAGGCCCACTTTGCAGATGGAGGAACTGAGACAGAGAGAAGGACAGATACCACGCCCCCAAGTTACATAGCGAGGTAGGGGCCGAGTTGCTTTGCAGTAAAATAGGTGTGAGTTTGAATTCTGGCTCTGCCACTGACTCGCTGTGTGGTCTTGGATAGATCAGATTATTTCTATGAACCTTAGTTTTCTCATGTGTAAAATGGACGTGCTGGTACCCAACTTGGGATTATTAGAAGAGTGGAAGAGGTTATGTGGAAAATGGCATGGTGATTGTTGTTGTGACTTGGTGGGCAAAAGCAAGTGAAAGAATAGAGTTAGGTGCAGTGGGAATTACGGGCGGCCCCATGGCTTAGCGGTTAAGTGTGCGCCCTCCGCTGCTGGTGGCCTGGGTTGGGATCCCAGGCGCGCACCAACGCACTGCCCACATAACAACAACTAGAAGGATTTGCAACTATGACATAGAACTATCTACTGGGGCTTTGGGGGACAAAAAAAAGGAGGAGGATTGGCAATAGATGTTAGCTCAGAGCCGGTGTGCCTCAGTGAAAAGAGGAGGATTAGCACGGATGTTAGCTCAGGGCTGACCTTCCTCACACACACACACAAAAAAAGATGCAGTGGGAATTGAACATTTGCCCCCTGGGAGGCTCAGTGCAAGGCATCATGTAAGAAAAAAATGCCCCGTTATCTCTTAGGAGAAGGAAATGAGTGTGGCTGTTAGAATGAAACAGAAGCAGGAGACGACTAATGGGGAGGGCTTGCACTCTATCCTCAGAAGTCCCCGATCTGATGGGGGAGACATAGGCCCTAATGGTCCCTGCCTCCCCAGGCCACTCTCACCCCGTCTCTTTCTCCCCTCCCAGCTGACTGCTGTCCACCTTGTGGATTCTCACTACTGCACAGACCCAGCCAAGTTCATTTCGGTACTATGTACCTCCCTGGCCACCATGCTGCACGTGGAGCTGCCCCACGTCAACCTCCTCTCCAAGATGGACCTCATTGAGCACTATGGGAAGCTGGGTAAGAGTTCCTCTTCTGGGCAGGCAAGGAGTAGGGCAGTGGCTGGGCCAGAGTGAAGCAGAGATCTCAGCTGAAGGAAGTGGGCTCCAGGGACATGCATGGCCTGGTGATAGTAGCCACAGACAGGTCCTGACCCTTGCCCGTTTATTTTGTGCCACTCTGTGCCAGATACTGTTCTGGGTTTGGGGGACAAGGGAGCTACGGATGGTGATATGTATTACGAAGGAATTAAAGTGATGGGACAGTGAGTGGTTGGGAGTGGGGAATGAGCACTGCCATCTGAGCTGAGACCCAAATGGTGAGAAGGAGCCAGCTAAGGGAGAACTAGTCTAGGCAGAGGGACTGGTAGAGGTAAAGGCCCGTAGGGAAAGAGCTTTTTATGTTCAAGGAAAAGGGGAGGGGGGGAGCCCAGGGTAGCTGGGATAGTGGTCAGGGGAAGGATGGTAGGAAGTGAGGTCAGAGAGGTGGGTGGGGGCCAGAACCTGTACTATTGAAACCCAGAGGAAAACCAGTGATGAATATTAAGCAAGGGAATAGCATGAACTGAAAAGGTCATTCTGGCTGCTTTGTGGAGAATGAATTGAAATGGGTGAGAACAAAGACAGAGATCCTTCAGGTTTTTGCAGGAGCGCAAGCAGTGATAGTGGAAGTAGACAGAAGTAGATAGACTCAAAACTTACCCAAGAAGTAGGATTTGTTAGTGGATTGGACGAGGAGACAGAGGAAGTAAGGATGACTCTCAGGTTTCTAACTGAGCGAGGGAACGGATGAGGATGCCATTTGTTGAGGTGAGGAAGATTGAAGGAGAAGCAGACTGGTACAAGGCAGGGGAGTTGCCTAGGGGCCCAGTGGCCAGCATTTTTTCATGCAAAGTTAGTGCTCTACTGAGCTGGGGGCATTTAGTTCCGTAAATAGCATCTCCAGCCACAGAGAAACCTAGGGAAGAACAGCCAAAATGACCAGCCGTGAGTAGGAAGGGAGGTTGTGGGGGGAGTAACATGTCAGGGGCCTTGTCCAAGGAGGCCGACTGGCTGCCAGTCAGGACATGGAGGGGACGCCTCAGCCCAGAGTCCTGATCCATCTCTTGACAAACCCAGAGGCCCCATTTTATCTAGGTCCGGATGTGCAGTCCTCTGAAGCCCCTGTCCCCCTTCACAGCCTCCAGCCCAGGTGGCTGCTTTATGGTCCTCGACCTTTCTAGCTCTGACTCTTGCCGGTCATCCTCACAGGAGACTGAGGTGTAAACCAGATGAGGCAGTTGAGTCCCAAAGACATTACTTGAAGAGCCCAAGGTTAGTCACACAGCTAGTATGTTAGCTGAGGTGAAGTCTAAACCCAAGTGTACCTGGCTCCAGTTTCTTAATTCTTGGTAAGAAACATACCTGTCAGGCGATCCAAGAAGTTTGTCGGAATGCCCAGGACATTCTTCCTTGTAGGCCCAGGGTGTCACTTTCTATTTAGAGCTGATTAGAACGCAGGAGGCAGGGAGTGAGTTGATATCCAACAGCCTGATTCCCTTAGCTCACTTTGGAACAGACCTGCTGAGTAGCCCAATTGCTTGAGTTTTCCAGGCAGAAATAGATAGTGCAGAGAGGCCCACTTTCCTTCTTTTAGTGGGAAGTTTGTATTTATAGAACTGAGTCAGGAACCTCCGAGTCATCTAGTCTGGTCTCCTCATTTTACATGAAGAAGGAACTGGCCCAGAAAGGGAAAGTGATTTACCCACGAGGCCAGCCTGCTAGAATGTAGCATTCACTCAGTATCACCAGCATTTACAGAGTCCTTACAACGTATATGCTGGCTCCTGGGGGTACTCCCTGGCTGAGCTTCATGAGGAGGGGACCGAGCAGTGTTCTTGCTGCATGTTCGATATCGTTATTTACTACCATTGATCAGGGCCGGCCCTGTGGCTTGGTGGTTAAGTGCGCGCGCTGCGATGCTGGTGGCCCGGGTTCGGATCCCGGGTGCGCATCGAGGCACCACTTCTCCGTTCATCCTGAGGCCGAGTCCCGTATACAGCAACTAGAAGGATGTGCAGCTACGACATACAACTATCCACTGGGGCTTTGGGGGGAAAAATAAAATAAATAAAATCTTTTAAAAAAAAATACTACCATTGATCAAGGACTTCTCTGTATCAGGCACTGGGGTTTATAACATCTAATCCTTGCAAGAGCCCCATGAGGTGGGTACCTGGCTATATAGCTGGTAAATGGCAGAACCAAGTGTTTTTTCTTAGTAACTTCGTTTCACTGTCTCAACAAATATTTGTTGAATTAATGATTGAATGAAGGCAAAGGAAGAAGGAAAGAAAATATGGTCCCTGTCCTTGTGTCTTTAGCCTGATGCCAGCTGCTCCTGAGCACTGGTTTCTCTCCTTAGCCTTCAATTTGGACTACTACACAGAGGTCCTGGACCTCTCCTACCTGCTTGACCACCTGGCTTCTGACCCTTTCTTCCGCCACTACCGTCAGCTCAATGAGAAACTGGTGCAGCTCATCGAAGACTACAGCCTGGTTTCCTTCATCCCTCTCAACATCCAGGTACTGGGGACTAAGAGGCCTCTTCCCTTGGCTATAGGCTCTGACAGTACCTGGGAACTCACCAAGCCAAGGGTACAGGAGGCTTTGAGGGCTCAAACAGTGGTCTTTGTCCTTGGTTCGACTATCATTGGGGCCCCTTGGTTTTGGGACCAGGGGCTGTGGTGGGCAGGGTTCCAGTGAAGAAGGTGGACCAAACTTGGGCCTTATCTATTCTGTATTGCTGGGTTCTGTCTACACACATTCCCTCCTCAGTGTGAAAATGGATGAGTTCAGAAAGTCGCTAGCAAGGGACTTGATCAAGGCGAGGGGCAAGTCTTTCAGGCTCCTTTAAGATGGACAACTGCCTATTGACTTTGCAAAGTGGTACCCAACCCCTGTACCTCCCACCTTGCGTCCTGCAAAGGTAACCTGGGAGACACAGGTGCATGTTAGAGGCCTTTCTGCAGTGAGTGGACTTGAGCGAACCTATCTCTTCCCTTTTTTTTTATTTTTTTATTTCTATTTTTTTTAAAGATTTTATTTATTTATTTTTTTTTTCCCCCAAAGCCCCAGTAGATAGTTGTATCTCATAGCTGCACATCCTTCTAGTTGCTGTATGTGGGGCACGGCCTCAGCATGGCCGGAGAAGTGGTGCATCGGTGCGCACCCGGGATCCGAACGCAGGCCGCCAGCAGTGGAGCACGCGCACTTAACCGCTACGCCACGGGGCCGGCCCTATCTCTTCCCTTTTTAATGCCACACTTTTCTCTAAAATGAGAGGGTGAACTCTCTATAATATTAATCATAACAGCTACCACTTCTTGAAGGCTTTCTCTGCTGAGCAGTGTGCCAAGAACTGTCCATGTCTTATTTTGCTGTCGTCTTCTCATCGTGTGATGTATGGACTGTTCTTAGCACTTTGATGTGGATGAGCAAAGAGGTTACATGCATATTTATTGGGTGCCTGCTCTTAGCAAAGTTCTGTGCTGGGCACTGGGGCTACCTCGAGAAATGAGTCCCTGACCTCAGAGGGTGCACAATCGAGTAGGGGAAGCAGATGAGTTAATAACTTGTTAGTAAGATGGTAGGATCACAGCTGCATTAGGGGTAAACCCAGGGTACGATGGGTGTGCATAGAGGAACTTATCTGTTCTAATGTGGGTGGGTTGATGGGCAGGAAAGATGGGATGTAGCCAGGCCTCTGAGGACATGTGGAACTACTCCGGGCCAAGGAAGCTGCATGCACAGAGGCTTCATGAGGCAAGATCAGGGGGCTGTTTGGAGACTGCAGGCAATTTGGTACAACCTCAATTCCACATACTTCTATTTCACTCATAGAGCTGTTTTTCTCCTCCCCACCCAGGACAAGGAGAGTATCCAGCGGGTCCTGCAGGCTGTGGATAAAGCCAACGGCTACTGCTTCGGGGTCCAAGAGCAGCGAAGCCTGGAGGCCATGATGTCTGCTGCAGTGGGAGCTGACTTCCATTTCTCCTCGTATCCTTGCTCTCTAGCCTCCCGGCCACAGCCAAGAGGGGGAGACATGGGGTTTAGGAGTGGCCACATCTGCCCTTGTAGATGACTGATTTCATGTTAAACAGTCGGGCTCCCTGGTGACTGTCTTTCATGTGCAAAGGATGGTCCCTTAGAAGTCTTCAGGGTTGGTTGTACCTGAGGACAAGGGAGGATATTGTTCGGAAGGAGCAACAAGTACAGAGGCCCAGTAATGAAAGGGCATTGGTCATTTGAGAATGATTTGAGGGATTCAGTTTGCCTGGTGTCTTGAGTGTGAAGGGGAAAGGGAGAAGCAGGGGTGCAGGGGAGGTAGAGAGGGGTGGCGATGGAGGGCTTGAGTGCCCTGCTAAGGCGGACTTCAGCTCGTAGGTAGGCGGTGGGAACCAGCAGAGTATTGTTGAGCGGGGTGTGATACAATCAGGTATACATTTTTGAAAAGCTCCAAGTGTGGAAAAGGCATCTAAGGGATATGATTGGGAGCAGGAGGGTTTTTACAGTCTCTAGGTGAGAAGGGATGAAACAGTAGTAGTGAGAATAGAAAGAAGAATGTAGATTGGAAAAATATTGAGATAGACTACCAGAGCTGGTGACTAGATGGTTTGGGGATAGATGGAGCAGAATTTAGACTCCCAGGTTTCTGGCTTAGGCAGTAGTATGGGTGGTTGTGCTAGTCACTGAGGCAAGAAAATGGAGAGAAGGGGGCAGGTTCGTCACATGGGTGGAAGGGATGGGAGCTGGCAGACGTGCTGTGTTTGAGGGGGCCATGGGACAACCAGCGCTGTTCAGGAGGCAGCTAGACCTTCAGAACTGGAGCTAGCTTAGTGACTGGGTGGGTGGAGCTAACATCATGTGTGGGTGTCCCTCAGGTCACAGAGGCCACGTGAGGCAGGACAGGGAAGTCCAGGCCCTGTAGGCTGGTTTCAGAAATTTGACATCTATTCAGGATGCTGGAGACAAGGGGGGCTCCAGAGTCTGAGATACGGAGGAAAATAATTCCAGCCAGCATTTACTGATTTGTGTCAGGCCCTTTCACATGCAGGATACAAGCTCACAGGGGAGCAGACGAGTTATAGATGGTGGCAGAAGAGTGTGTAGTGCCTGATGAAGCTGCCTCACACATACAGTTAATGTTGGCAAATTCAAGTGCTTGTGCTCAGCAAAAAGGGAGGGGCAGTTTCAATAGTGCTGATATTTTGCACACTGTTATTTTATGCATTCATTTGTATTATACTGGATTCTAGTCATAAAACTGTATGCTGGGGGCCAGCCCGGTGGCGCAGCAATTAAGTGCGCGTGCTCTGCTTTGGCAGCCAGGGGTTTGCAGGTTCGGATCCTGGGCGCGCACCGACGCACCACTTGTCAAGCCATGCTGCGGCGGCGTCCCATATAAAGTAGAGCAAGCTGGGCACGTATGTTAGCCCAGGACCAGTCTTCCTCAGCAAAAAGAGGAGGATTGGCATCGGATGCTAGCTCAGGGCTGATCTTCCTCACCAAAACAAACAAACAAACAAACAAACAAAAACCAAAAAACTGTGTACTGTACTTAATAAATGATTTAAGGAATTTTCAAGGATATTTTTAACCATGTACATTCGTGCTGATTTTAGATTCTGCCTGCCACCTTAATCCCCTTAAGGTTCAACCTCACTCTATGTATAAGACAATAGGGATTGGTACAAAGAAGGGAAAAGTCAGCTCTCCTGAGTGGGTAAGGAAAGCTTCATAGAGGTGGTGGCACTTGAGTTGCACCCTCTTAAAGGGGGGTTAGTCAGGCTGATTAAGAGGGAAAGGGGCTGGCCCCATGGCTTAGCAGTTGAGTGCACGCGCTCCGCTACTGGCTGCCTGGGTGCAGATCCTGGGCGCTCACAGACGCATCTCTTCTCCGGCCATGCTGAGGCCGTGTCCCACATACAGCAACTAGAAGGATGTGCAACTATGACATACAACTATCTACTGGGGCTTTGGGGGAAAAAAAAAAAGGAGGAGGATTGGCAATAGATGTTAGCTCAGAGCCGGTCTCCCTCAGCAAAAAGGAGGATTAGCATGGATGTTAGCTCAGGGCTGATCTTCCTCACAAAAAAAAAAAAAGGGAAAGGGAATTCAAGACAAAAACAACAGTATATACAAAGGTGAGGGGGTTCAAGGTTAAGACTTGTCTGAGGGGTTGCAAGTAGAATGGCATGACTTGTGGGCAGGACAGGGCATCTGGCTGGGGAGCAGCAATAGGGCCAGACAGATGGGCAGATAAAATGCAGGGTTTCGTGTGCCCTGCTCAGGAATGCAGGCTTCAGGCGAGAGACAAGGTAGGTTTGAGATTACTGCAAGTCAAGCAGGATGGATTCCACTGATCTTCAGGGCCGCCTTGCACAGGAGCATTACCTCCTGAGGAAAGGTGAAGGGAAGGAAGCACAGGTTCAGAGTCAGTTTGAGTAGGAGTGAGATGGATTTTGATGGATGGATCCATAAGAGATGGTAGAGAAAGGTCTGTAACCTGAACATCATTTGGTGGGTTATATACTCTACTTGCAGGATGTCATTTAATCCTCATTCAGTCCCCTTTTATAGATGAGGCATTTGGGGCTCCGAGAGTGACAAGTCCAAGGTCCCTCTCCCAGGATGTGTTGGAAGATCAGTTCAAACCTTCGTCTCCCTGGTTGTAGAATCTCAATTTCTGACACTGGAATGATCTAGTAGAACAGCCATGGTGGCCAGCCTAGCGATGGTAACCCCCATCTCCTAGTCAGACCCCACACCCAGACCTCAGGCCAGCCAGCCACACAGGGCTCCATCAGTTGTCACAGGCTTTTCCTTTGTGAATCTGATTTCTGTCCTTCTTGCTCCTCTTTCTTGCTGTCCCAAGAGAAGTAGAAGGCACCCTATGGCCCATGCAGAAATTTGTCACTTTCTTTGAGCTCTCATGATTTCCCTCCCTGGGCGGAAGAAAAGAGATCACAAACATTTATTAAGCACCTAGTGTGTGCCAGGTGCTACGCTAGGCACTTTGTATTGTCTCATTTGATCCTCACAACTCTTATTTTACAGATGAGGAAAAGGAAGCGGAAAAATCAGGATTTAAATCCACACGGTTATGTGCCATAATACAGAGCACTCTCTGGTCTTTTGATCCTCAGCATTGTGGGAAACAGGCGAATATAGGAGCATTTGGGTCTGGATGCTCTGAGGGGCTTCTCGGACTCAATTGGTCCCTACTGCCTGAAGCTGTAATTATGAAGAAGGGAGAGAGATGGAAGGAATCTACCAGACATGGTTGGAGGTGGGGCGGGGCATCAGTAGAGGTTAGATCCTGCCCAAACCAGTTCCCCGTCCTTGCTATGTTATCAACCTTGACACATCCTTACTCAGCACCCTCGGCATCCAGGAGAAGTACCTGGCACCCTCAGACCAATCAGTGGAGCAGGAAGCCATGCAGCTGTAGCAACAAGCTGGGCTCTGGAGAACAGACGCATAACCCGGCCCTGGGGAAAGTGGCAGCTCCCAGTGAGCAGCAGACAGCTCAGCAGGCTGCAGATCCAAGAGCAGCCCTCCCAGCCAGAATTGGGCGGCTGGCGAGGGGACTCTCAGCCCTACAAAGGATTTCTGGCCAAAAGCCAGACATGGCACCAAGCAGAGCACCCTCTACACCCTCAGTGCTCATGAGCTCTGGGTGCTACTGCCAGGAATTCAGCACTGGCCCCACTCGGGTTATGATGGAATGTGCTATAATACAAGAGTCTATTTTCTACTTTTTGTGGCTTCCAAACTTTCTTCAACCATCCAGGCCAGGGAGTTGGGGCAGAACAAGGAAATGTCACCTTCCTTCAGAAGAATCCTATTTCTTCAGACTGGGCAGTGTTTCCCCCAAAGCACAGGATCATACTAGAGGACCATGCTCAGTTCCACTCGTGTGCTTTTGTTAATCTTCAGTTTTAACGGTAAACCTCAAGCTTGAGTTTTCACAGGCACTACTTCCCAGCTAGATCTTAATAACATTTTATTTTCATGTATTTATTTCACAGATTTATTCTACTTTTGGCAACTGTTAATTTATTTTCCATTTATAGTAGTGATTGAGTTTACTTGAAAAATGAAGTCATTTATACAAAGTGAGTTGTTTAAAGAAAAATATTAAGCATATAATATGACATCATGAGGGGGTGTGGCAAAAATCCAGATGGCTTGAAGATGGCAAATGCTGACTGGTGTACGCTTCCTATGCTCTTCTTGCAACTGGTTGGATGTAATTTGTATTTTCAACCAGTAGGTGGCGTCTCAGGCTTATTTGTTGGCAGTTGTAACCTAGAGGCAGAAGGGGACAGGTGGCAGTTGTGCCACAAGGCTGATTTGCAGACACTGGGTCCTGTTAACACACGCAAAGGGCTTGGCATTTTACAAAGTGCTTCCACACACATGGTCCTCGTGGTTCTGACAGCAACTCCTAGAGATGCAGACAAGATGGGGAAGATTACCAAGCCCCGCTTTACATGAGGAGACAGAAAGATGAAGAGTTGGAACTTCGGTCAGCCTGACTCTCTCATAGTCCACTTGGCTGACTTATTAATGATGAATACTTAATGGTGAAAAGTCCCGGCCCTTCTCCCACAGGATTTATAGCCAATCAGAAGAAAGAATTTAGACACCTGTCGAGTACTACTGAATCATAAATCAAGAGCAGGTAGGTCACTGGTGGTTTGGGCAGTTGGAGAATTCATTTTAGGAAAATCTGTTCTGAAGTGGCATTGAGATGGGGGTGACTGAGGTTTGCTTTCCAGTTTTGGCAGCCAGAGCAGAAGCAGGAAGAGTGAGGGGCTGTAAGGAGGCTCCTGTGGCTGCAACAGTATGAAAGCAGCCAACCTCCGCTCCCACGCTTGGCCATAGAGGGGATAATAACTGGGTGCTGTTTCTTCAGCCTCTTTCATCTAAAGAGTTCAAACAACCTCACCCCTATTAACACCCTGCACAGTAGGTGGAGAGTATCAACAGAGCAAGCCAGGGAAACTGAGGCCAGGAGGCACAGCCTGGGGCTGCCTGAGTCACTTGTGGGGCCTGGAGCCCAGGAATCCTGACACCCAGGCTGCTGGACAAATCCCTCATCAGTTAGGGCATGAAGGTGAGTGGTGTGTTTTTGAAAATAGTACCAAGAGCTGTGGTCATGAGTTTGATGCTAACGCCATCACAGAGGCCTCAGCTCTCACCAAAGCAAACCAGTTGGAAGGAAGGCGTCATTGAGAACTTTATGGCCTCGTATGCAAGCACCTCAGTATTTATTCTCTGCCATCATGGAGTGGAGAAGGATGGAAATAGTCCAGAACTTTACTTTCAGGCCTTGGTGTGACAGCAGGGTTGTTTTCTCTTCCGGTAAATGTAGCTTCTGTCCACCTCTCGCTGATAGCAAAATGACTTTCTGTTCTCCTGTCACACTGGGGAGGGGACAGCACAATGCAGAAAGGAAGAGATGTCTGTGTTCCAGGTGAGGTCTGCTCAGTGTGAAATGTGTAGGGTGAGAGAAAGGCCATCCTCCAGTGTGGCTGGCATATGGCAACCATCCTTAAGATTTGGTTTTTTTAAGTGGGATATGTTGTAAGTGCTTTGTAACCTGCTTTTTTTCAGTTCACACAGTTTCCTGTAATTAAAAATATAAAAACCTTTTTAATGTCTACATGATACAGCTATAACATTGTTTACCTAGACTCCTATGGTTAGCCTATAAGTTTAAAAAACATTACTAGTTTTTTACTCTTGTAAATAGTGCTGTGATAACATCTTTGTATACAAGTCTTTGAGTTTCTAACTTTTTTGTGTGTGTGAGGAAGATCAGCCCTGAGCTAACATCCATGTAAATCCTCCTCTTTTTGCCGAGGAAGACTGGCCCTAGGCTAACATCCGTGCCCATCTTCCTCTACTTTATATGGGACGCCGCCACAGCATAGCTTGACAAGTGGTGTGTCGGTGCGCGCCTGGGATCCAAACCTGCGAACCCCGGGCCGCCGAAGCAGAACACACGCACTTAACCACTGAGCCACCGGGCCACCCAGCCCCCTGACTTTCTAACCTTTATGATAAAATCCTAGGAATGAAATAGCCAATGTTTTCCAGGTTCTGGATTCATATTGCCAAAATGCCTTCCAGAAAAGTGTCACTTTCCATCTCATGGACACTGCCTGAAAGTGCTTATCTCACCTCCAGACTTCACTTGGCAATCGTGAACAACTTCTAGAGGGAAGAAACCATCTCGGAGTGCCTTAAAAGGGACCTTCTTGGTCATCTCTGCTAGCCACTGACATTAGGATATATGCATTTCCTGGCTCTGAATTGGGGGTCCCCAACAATTGGAGGAGAGTGTTTGGAACATATCAGAGCCCACAGCTAACTGGAAAGGCTTCCAGCCCAGACAAGGAGGCTTAGGAGTGAGAGTGACACCCTAAAGCCCATAGAGCTGAAGCACAGCCAGTCTGCTCTCAGCTGTTTCTAAATTAGCAAAATGCTCACCCATGGTTGGCTGGGAATAGAAAGCCTGATCCCATTAAGGTCTGTAGGAAAGTCGATCTTAGAGATTCTCTGCCCTGTCTCAAGGCTCCTGAGAGGGGGAGGGGAGTGACACATCCCAGCACTGCTAAGGCCCACCCTGGTTTTGTGTGTGTGTGTGAGGAAGATTAGCCCTGAGCTAACATCTGTGCTAATCCTCTTTTTTTTTTTGCTCAGGAAGACCGGCTCTGAGCTAACATCTATTGCCAATCCTCCTCCTTTTTATTTTTCCTCAAAGCCCCAGTAGATAGTTGTATGTCATAGTTGCACATCCTTCTAGTTGCTGTATGTGGGACGCAGCCTCAGCGTGGCCGGACAAGCGGTGCGTGGGTGCGCGCCCGGGATCCAAACCCGGGCCGCCAGTAGCGGAGCGCGCGCACTTAACCGCTAAGCCACGGAGGCCCATCCTGTTTGTGAAAGCAGCAGGGAGGCCCAACTGCCCCAGACTTCTGAAGGGAGATTCTATAGCAAACTGAGTAGCCCCCTCCTTTTCCTTCCCTTTTCTTCTCTCTTGCCCCTGTCTGTGGAGCCCTTACCCAGCCTAGTCTAGGCTGCCCATCTCCTCTTCCTGCCCCCTTTAGAAGGAAGAGTCCCAGATTAGCACATTATTTCAATGGCATCAGGCCTGCTAAGGATAGGGGAAGCCATATATCTCATTTCCAACCCACTGTGTCCTCCATTTCCAGCCAGGGAGCCAACTCGGACAGCCCCAAAAGCCCAGGTGTCCAAGTGGCTTAAGACTGAGAGGATGGACTTGGGTGCAACTGAGGTGAAAAAAGATGGGTACTGGTAAAATGCTCTGGACTAGAATACATAACAAAGTTTTAATTTTTTTCTCCCCATCCAAAACCCTGAAGCAATTGCAAAGGAGGGAGATGAGAGGGCCCTTCAAAGCCATCCCAAATAAACAGAAAATCTCAAGCAGTCTGTTTGCTGTGCAAATACAGCTCCCTTTCACACTGGACTGTCGCCTCTTCCTATATATTAATTCTGGAGTCTCCACATTGTTTTGTGGAATAACAGAAACAGCAAAGAAGGGATATTGGGACATGGATAAGATTTCTCCCAACACGTAAGTCATACCAGTGGTCACATAATTTATTCTGCGCTCAAAATCAGTCCCCTCTACAGTCAGACAAGGAAATTTCAGGTTAACTTTCTTCTGGAGGAAGAAAGGGGGAAAATATGTCTTCCTCCTTTCCTTCCTTCCTTCTTTCTCTTTCAACAAATATTTATTGAATACCATCATGTGATGTATTAAATACTATACCTAGCCACAGATTGAAGACTCCATGCTTTCAGTCTGAGATTTTCCTCTCATCTCTAGACAAAGAAAGAGTTCAATATCCCAGAGAGCAATGAGGAGAAGACTGGGTGGAGATGAGCGATGAATCAGCCTCTGACACCCCCAGGGTGACTTACCTGTCTGCTGCCCCCACAGACATTCCTGGCTCCTGACTCAGTGGGCAGGTAGGGCTGGGGAGTGGGGGGGTTCTGAGAGGAGGGGGCTCTACTCTGCAGAATCCTGCCTTCCTCACACCACACACAAAGCAGGGATGGGGAGTGGGGTAGACCCTGTGAACAGGGTGAAGAATTGAAAAGGAACAAAGGATGTAATCAGGTTAAGGAAACCTTAACTTGGTAAACTAGCCAGGAAATTGGTCCACTACACAGTCTTTTCTCATTTAAGACAACTCCTTTTGGCCAAGCCCTGGGGTAGCGTTAGATTGAGAGTAGGGTAAGAAGACTTTCTTAATTCTTAGAAAGTCCAAGATAGGAGCAGGGCAGCATAGCATAATGTGGTTCTTTTCAAACTTATTTTTAACTCATGAAACTCCAATATACAAAACAGACACATGTGTGACTATTTTTGCCAACATGTGTAGAAACAGGGGAACCCTGACCACTGGGTTCCTGCCCCATGGCAGCTTCTGGGGAATCCTCTGAACATAGTTTGAAAACAGCTACTGTAGGGCCGGCCCCGTGACTTAGCAGTTGAGTGCGCGCGCTCCGCTGCTGGCGGCCCAGGTTCGGATCCCGGGCGCGCACCGATGCACCACTTCTCCGGCCATGCTGAGGCCACGTCCCACATACAGCAACTAGAAGATTGTGCAGCTATGACATACAACTATCTACTGGGGCTTTGGGGGGGAAAAAATCAATAAATAAAGCTCATATTCACAAAAGGCAAAAAAAAAAACAGCTACTGTAGTGTAAACGTCAGGGGCCTTGGAGTCAGACCCGTTCCACTTCCTGGGGCACGTAAGTAGTTGTATAACCTCGGTTATTAGGTTATTTAGCTGCTCTAAGCCTCAGTCTCTTCACATGCAAAACAAAGATGATAATATGTATTGCCGTGAGGATTAAGGTATGAAACAGCCTGACACATAGCAGCATGCCAGCTACTATCATTATTGTACTCTGTTCTCTAGGAAGAAGCAGTAGTGGGTACTGTTGGTCAGAAGAGCAGTCTTGGTGCAAGGCTCTGAAATCAAGTTGTCCCGAAAAGGCACTGGACATTTGGACAGTGTGTGTGTGTGTGTGTGTGTGTGTAGGAGTATCTTGCCTTTCTGGAAAGAGCCACAGTGGTCTGCCTGACCCCAATGTCTTGGCCTCCCTAGGGTTCCTGGTTGGTTCTGAGAAGGCACCTTGCCCCAAAGCCTTGCCCTCCATCACCTACTCTTGTAGGTCTACAGAGCCAGTTGGGATTTTGCTCTCTGAAGTAACTACATATAAGAGAGAAAAGAGTAGATACCTTCTCCAGAAAACTTTGGGTTGCAGATATTCCCCATACCATTCAAATTCTTGGGAGAGGAAGATTTTTGCAAGCCCTGGGGCTCTGTTTCCTGGAGGGTAATCTGGCAGTGCAGAAAGGATAGGGCTGGAGTTACTTGAATCTTTCTGAGCGCAGTCTCTGTCTAGACAGCTCTGGCACATCCCAGAACCAGCTGTATTTCCATTTCCACAATAGAGGGCCTGACACTAAACCTGGTTCCCAGGCATTTGGAAAGATGGTTTTAAAACTAAGTTCTGAGCACATTCCTGTACACAAAACCTTGCTGGAGACACTGTGGGAGGAAAGAAGGAATAATGGGATAAAGTTACCATTTTTAGGAGCTCTCTGAGGAGATAAGAAATAAACCCAGGACATGGCTAAAAATCCAGAGGTAGAATCAAGTAGATATGAAGTCATAACTGAATACATGTACCTTTATAAATTAAAGGAGTTAGGGCCGGCCCCGTGGCTTAGCGGTTATGTGCACGTGCTCCGCTGCTGGCGGCCCGGGTTCGGATCCCGGGCGAGCACCGATGCACTGCTTGTCCGGCCATGCTGAGGCCGCGTCCCACATACAGCAACTAGAAGGATGTGCAACTATGACATACAACTATCTACTGGGGCTTTGGGGGAAAAATAAATAAATAAAATTAAAAAAAAAAAAAAAGGAGTTAGTAGGATAGATAGCATATCCAAAGCTCCTTATATGTGCTAAAGGGAGAGGGAAGATGGCTAGTCATGTTTTGACCTGAAGATGGGCTCTGAAATTTGGAAACGGTTAAAAGAATGTGTTCAAATGGAGATGATAATGGGAAGGGGAGAATGGGCATCATGAAATTTCCAGCAGAACTTGGCATTCTTACCTACTTTGCCCTCTTGGACTGATTTATTAAATTGAGATTTAAATTGAGATATTCATAGACCATAAAATTCATCCTTCTAAAAGTGTAGAGTTCAGTGATTTTTTAGTATATTCTCAAAGTTGTGTGACTATTACCACTATTTAAATCCAGAACATTTCATCACCCCAAAAGAAATTCCATAGCCATTAGCACTAGGACTGAAAATTTTAAAATGTCAAATTTAGGCCAGGAAAAGATGACAAGAATGCTCACTGAAGGACCCCCACTCTGGTTAACAGTAAGAAAGCTTTAGAGAGATTTAAAAAAATATATATTTTGTCATATGACCAAAATATATATATATGTCATAGACAAAAAGGTCTGGGATCTTTATGGTCAGAAGCTGGCGCCTAAGCCAGCTCACATCTAACCGTCTGATTTGGTGATATTCCAATCCACAGCATCTGCTTTTGAAATCTGTCAACACCAACATACTACCTTAGGGTAGCTCATTTCTTTCCCCATATAGGGCAACCATGAGTGGAGTAGAGGGAGTAGGCAAAAGTCAGAGGCTGAGAGAAAAGAAAGAAGTTCCTTTCCCAGGACCTACCCCATTAAGAGAAAGTCACCAGACCTGTCTGGTAAGAGAAACCGGGTCACTTCCAAAGCTGAGGGGTAGTCACTTGCTCTAGCCCAGAGTCTGCCTGGTTTGGAACCTTGAAACCCAACACCCTGCCAGGAAAGGAGAAAACAGGGAACCCAAAGGCATCAGAGTGGTCCCCTGTAGAATTAGTAACTGTGGTAAGAGCCCTTCAATTTTGAGTCCCATGGGTATGAACAAACTTGGACTGGGGGGAACCTGATGAGGCTGGCCTGAGTTTCCCCAATCTTGCCAGGTGGAGGAGTGACCACTTGATGTCAGGCCAGTATTCTCAGGTGGCCCAGTGAGCATGCAGGTCAGCTTTGGCAGTAAAGCTGCCCCTCAGGACTTGGCCTAACTGATGATTCTGCTTTTGACATAGAAATGCTGGATAAATCCTAGACTATCGACGCTGGAAGCATCAATAAAAGCTAACATGTATTGAACAGGTACTATGGGCATTTATTTTCTCAAACTTCACAGCAACTCTTAAGAGTTTGTGAGTACTTTTTAATCTCCCTTTTACAAATGAGGACACAAAGGTAAGCAAGGTTAAGAGCCTAGGCCAACCGCCAGGTGGTGGCGTAGCAGTTAAGTTCACGAGCTCCGCTTCCACGGCCTGCGGCGCCAAGGTGCGCATCCCCCACGCGGACATATGCGCCGCTTTATCAAACCCGGCTGTGGCGGTGT
Source organism: Ceratotherium simum simum (assembly GCF_057802395.1). NCBI lineage: Eukaryota > Metazoa > Chordata > Mammalia > Perissodactyla > Rhinocerotidae > Ceratotherium > Ceratotherium simum. The sequence continues at coordinate 30,319,526 of NC_141921.1, forward strand.
CCCACATATAAAGTAGAGGAAGATGGGCACGGATGTGAGCCCAGGGCTAATCTTCCTCAGCAAAAGGAGGATTGGAGACAGATGTTAGCTCAGGGCTGCTCTTCCTCACCAAAAACAAAAAGCCTAGGCCAAGGCAGGCTGGAAGTCAAACCCAGTCAGTCTTTTTTTTCCCCCCCTGAGGAAGATTCGCCCTGAGCTAACACCTGATGCCAATCTTCCTCTTTTTTGTATGTGGGTCGCCGCCACAGCATAGCCGCGCTGTAGGTCCGCGCCTAGGAACCAAACCCAGGCCAGGTCACCTAATTGGAGCACGCAGAACTTAACCACTAGGCCATGGGGCCATCCCTAAACCCCGGCAGTCCTGACTCCACATTTTTCATTAGAGAGCCTTTAGTCTAAGCTCCTTATGATACAGAAGGGGAAACTGAGGCACAGGGCAGTATAATGGCTTTTCTAACGGCGCACAGCCAGTCGGGGACACAAACCAAGCTTCCTGGCCACCAATTCAGGGCTGCCTGGACTCTGGAGTGTGGTGGGGACGCCTTAGTGGCCTTTTCTCAACCGCACTGCCCGCCGGCCAGGACGAGGCACCGCCGGTTGAGCAGATGACTCAAAGGGCAGGGACTGCTTTTTCCTCACGGTCCTGCCCTGTCTCGCTGCTCTGAGGATGCCGAGCTCTCGGGGTCGGCGGGTGACAACTTGTCTGAGCGAAACCGGGAAAGCAACGCCACTGGCGCTCGGCGGGCGGCGGGGGCCCCTCAGCGGGGCAGCGCGCCGCGGCGCGCTTTGCGCCGCTCACTCCCCCATTGGCCAGTCGGACCCCGGGGGCGGTACCCTGAGCAGCTCCCTCCCGTGATTGGGCGATATCGGCCTCGGGCCCGCCTCCAGCCCGGGGCTGTGAAGGTGGGACCCAGCGCTGCGTCCGCAGGCCCCGGCGTGTTGCTGCCGGGAGCGGAGGCGGCGAGCTGGGCCGGCCGGGACTGGTGTCTGCTCCCCGGGGCCCTTCCCACCCAGCTTGCGCCTCCTCCTTTCCGGCCCATTTCCTTTTGTCCCCAGCTCCGAACGCTGGGGGGGCGTTCCCCTCCTCAGATCTGGGCTTTTAATGGCGGCTTCATACCCCCGCCGCAGAGCCTACTCCCCTCCGCTCGGATCTGAGCACCTGACGGGACTATTCCCGACTTTCAATTCTGGGGTACTCACTGCTGCTCACTACAGCGTGTCCGTGCGGCGCTGCCCTCAGACCTCACACCTGAGACTTCATTGGTTTCCTGTCCCCTCAGATCTGAGCTCTTCAGCTTTCCGCCCAGCTCGGAGGAGACTTAGAGCCGCTTTGGGCCTCACCCGACCCTCCCGGGACCAGACCAGTCGGCTTGAGACCATCCTGATGGAGAGAGCTTGACCCCCAACCTCTCACCTGGAGTCCCTGGCCCCTGAGTCTTGCCTGCGGGTCACTGAGCCAACCTCATGGGAGGTCAGGGCCCTGAATCAGAGGTCCAAAGTCAGGGTTTGTAAATCATACATCAATCCCAGTCCCAGTCCCAGCCCTCTGCCAATAACTGGAAAAGACAGGAGGAGTGTCACAGGGGAACTTTATTGAAAGGAAACATGGTCACACCCAGCAGACATGCTTTCCCTCTCATTCTCAGTCTCACTCTCACACACAGTCACACACGCACACACCCATGTCCAGCCTCTGCCACACAGTCCAGTTCTCAGCCACAAGGGTGGGACACTCCTCAATCCCTAAGATCCAGACGCGGCAGGAGCAGGAGGGAGTCAAGAGGCGGGAAGAAGTGGCCCGGTTCACGGGTGGAGGTCTCGAGGAAGGGGGTGCAGAGAGCAGAGGTGGGTGGGATGCCCAGTCGTTAGGAGCACCCCACAGCTGCAAGAAGAGTGGGGTCCTCTGGCTCCAGGTGACCTCAGCTCTGCTGAGCCCTCTCTATGGAGACTTTCTGAGCTGGAGCAGAGCATTTGGGGAGAAGGGTTGGGCCTCCCACCCCATACTAGTCCTCTCTGCAGGGGGGTGGGGGACTGGAGAGGGCAGGGCAGGGCCGGGAGGGTAGCAGGCATGGCTCAGCTCTGGGGCTCCTCGGGAGCCTCGCCGCCCTCTTCCCCAGCGTTGTCGGCCGTCCACAGCGTCAGGTTGTCTCGCAGCAGCTGCATGATGAGGGTGCTGTCTTTGTAGGAGTCCTCGCTGAGGGTGTGCAGGTCAGCCATGGCCTCGTCGAAGGTGGTCTTGGCCAGTGAGATGGCCTCCTCAGGGCTGTTGGCGATCTCGTAGTGGAAGACAGAAAAGTTCAGGGCCAGGCCCAGACGGATGGGGTTGGTGGGCGGCATCTCCTTCTTACTGATGTCCATGGCCTCCTGGTAGGCCGACCGGGCTGAGTCAATGATGCGCTTCTTGTTGTCACCGGTGGCCACCTCGGCCAGGTAGCGGTAGTAGTCGCCCTTCATTTTCAGGTAGAAGACCCGGCTTTCAGCATCACCGGCCTTCTTGATGAGGTGGGTGTCCAGCAGGCTCAGCACGGTGTCACACACGCCCCGGAGCTCGGTCTCCACCTTCTCCCGGTACTCTCGCACCTCCGGGCCCTTCTCTTCCGAGCCCTCCTCATTGCCTTTCTGCTCGATACTGGACAGGACTCTCCAGGCAGCCCTCTGGCCACCCACCACATTCTTGTAGGCCACTGAGAGCAGGTTTCGCTCTTCGCAGGATAGCTCCTCACCCTTTTCCACGGCGCTCTTCATGAAGGCTGCCATGTCCTCATAGCGTTCGGCCTGCTCTGCCAACTTGGCCTTCTGGATCAGACTGGCTCTCTGCATGGCTCTGGGGACAGACAGACAGGCGGCGGGCTAACTGGCTGCCTCGGGACCAATGCCGGACTCTGTGCCTCTCTTGCTCTCTGCCTGCCTTTTGGCTGGATGGCCTGGCCCACAGAAGGGTGGGGAGGGGCAGAGGGCGGGACTGGGGCCCAGGACCTGCCTCCCTCGCCTCTTCTCCCCACACCCTTTCCGGCTCTTCCTTAAAGGTAAAAGGGCTGGGATGTGGGGGTGAGTCATCAGGACAGTCAGCAGGAGAAATCTGGGCGTTGGCCCCACCTGCACAGGCACCTTTCCAGGCTCCAGGCTGCCCCCTCTTGTTCAGGGCTTCTATTACATGGGTGCCCACGTTAGGCAGCTGCGCCAGTTTCTCAAATCAGATCCTCCTTCACGGTGTCCTTCCAGGGGCTAAGGATGGCTTCAGCCACCTGGCTGCTTCAGCCTAGGCAGAGCCCATAAAGCCAGGTGCAGGAGGATGGGTTCCTAATCTTGCCATGTACGTTTCCCTGCTTGGTCCAGGTGAGCTAATTTATGTTTAGGCAGGGCTGTACAGTTTCCCAAGCACTTTCGTATCCATGGTCTAATTTAATCCCTACTACATCCCTGTGAGGTGGGCTGGACTGTGGCTACTACCCCCACTTTAGAGATGGGAATACTAAGGCTCAGAGAGGGATGAGATTTGCTCAAGGTCATACAGCTAAAGTTCCCCTGCATCCTACTTCCTTTGGCCTCTCTCCCATCGAGGTCTCTGATTTGTGAGCTCCAGGCTGGATTTAGAAGTGAAATCCAAGCTTCTTCAGAGTCTACCTAAAATGGTTCCATCCCCCAGTCCTCACTCCCCCTCAGGGTCCTGTCCCTTCTGAGCTCCCAGACTGCGCAGGTGGCAGCTTCTGGGTGCCACTTAATGAGGAGTTTAATGAGCGGCCTCTGACGCTCCAGCCCAGCCTTTGTAATTAGTCACCCAGTAGGTTTGTTGGACACCTTCCCCATCGCAGCACAATTTTCCCTTTCAAGTTGGTGGCCTGTTGCCACTTGTTTGAGGACTTATCCTCTAGCTCTCCACGCCTGGTCACCTGCCCGCTTCAAGCTGCCTGCCATCATGTATCAGTGGGGCTCACAGAGGGTGGGGGCCCGGCTTGCTGGCTGTCCCACTTTCCTGCCTGACTCAGCCGGCCCTCTGTCAGAGGCTGAAAGCAGGCCACCTGGGTGCTCAGCCCAGTTTGGTTCCCCAGGGGGGACACGAGCAACCTGAGGAGAAAGACAGGACTGAGGAAAAGGAGGTGGCGGTGACACATACCATTTTGTTTTATGGGGCAGCAGTCCCAGCTGAGTGCTGTCTCCTACGGCCTGCCTCTCAGAAGTTTCCCTGTCCCTTCCCTTTGACCATGACCCCACCTCTGACCCCTGGCAGAGGCCTCAGAGATGGAAACTTCTCTGTTGCCAACCATCTGTCCCTGATCGCTGGGGCGCTGTCCTCCTGTCAGCGGAGTTTCACCCGAAGGTGGTGGTACTGCACCTATGAGAGTGGGTTCCTGCTTATCTGCCCCACCCCTAGCCAAAGCTCAGATGGGGCTCAGGGGTGGGGCTCACCTCACTGGATCCAGCCAGCTTAATCCTGGAGCCAGGACCATTTCACAGGCCTGTCCCTCCCTGGGTTGCTCTTGGTGTCTGAACACCCACCCTCCCCTCCTGGAGGGAGGCTTAGGCCAGAACTCAGGCCCAAAGATGAGATCTGCCTCTTTGAAGGAAAAGTAGGGACATTTCTGGGCTGATGCTACAGCTTTTCCAAGGAAGCAGAAGGGATTTTAGGCTTGACACCCCAAAGGCTTTGCTCAAATCAGATCACTGTCACAGAAAATGATGGAAAGGAAGTACACTAAAATAACCAACTCACAGAGCATATTTCCACGTAGTGAGACTATGATTTTTTTTTCCTTTTGATTTTCCTATTCTCTTCAAGTTATCAAGGGTGAATATGTATTATTTTTCTGAGAGACAAAATAGCCAAGTATCTTTGGAGTCAGATTGCCTGGGTTCAATTCTTACAAGTTCTTGTGGCCTTGGCCAAGTGACTTAAGCTCTGTGAGTCTCAGTTTTCTTAAGTGTAAAATAGGGCTTGTTGTGAGGATTAAATAAGTTGATGGAAAGCACTTAGAGTGGATGGGAACTATTATTATCATGTGAAAAAAATCCAACCAACTTTACTGGTTTAAACACATGCACTCAGAGCACTAACATGGAGCTGGGTAGGCCTCAGCCAAAGCCCAGACCCTGCCCAGCTGGGTTTCCACAGGGGCGAGAAGATGAATGAACAGTCAGATGCGCTCACTCAGCACTGTCTCCTCCCTGTCTGTCTCAGACATTCCTCTGACCTATGCAGGCCCAGGGCCCTCAAGGACCTTCCTTTGTACTAGTCACCCAGCCCAGGCTTTCCCAAGTCCTGGGAGAAAGCTGGAGATCCCAGGATACCAGAAACCTAGAGGGCAGGGTCTGGCAGACCCAGGAATTTTGGAGTTGCTTCTGTCTCTAGGTTGCATTCTCTTCCTACCACTCAAGGCAGGAGACCTGGTGGTAGTTCACGCCACGAGCTCCATGCCCTCAGCACAGCCCTGAGCAACAGAAAAGAAGCCCCTTCCCTCCGCCCTCTCCCCTGCAGAAGCTCAGGGGTGAATCTGGGAGCCAGGCTGCCTGACACCTCCTACCAGCTCTGGCCTGTCGATCCTGACTCAGTTCCTGTCTCAGGCACCTCCCTTTGCCTCCAGGCCTCCATTTCCCAAGCCCAGGAGACCAGGCAGGCAGGAGGCAGCAGGCCCTGGCAGGGCACAGAGTTCCAGAGTCAGCTGCCTGAGTCAGCAGGACAGGAGCTGGGGCTGCAGCCCACAGGGGCTTTCCTTATCCTGCCTGCGACCTCCCTACCCTTCTGTATAACATCCATCCTACCAGGAAGCTCAAGGCCTCTGGTCCCATAGACAACCAATCTGTCTTTTTTTTTTTTTTTTGAGGACGATTGGCCCTGTGCTACCATCTGTTGCCAATCTTCCTCTTTTTCTTTTTTTCTCCCCAAAGCCCCAGTACATAGTTGTATATCATAGTTGTGGAGTTGTAGCTCTTCTATATGGGACACCGCCTCAACATGGCTTGATGAGCAGTGAGTAGGTCCACGCCCAGGATCAGAACCAGGGAACCCCAGGCCACCAAAGCGGAATGCAGGAACTTAACTGCTATGCCACTGGGCCGGCCCCCAACCAATCCTTCTTGACTGGTAATAACAGGCTTAGAATGGTTGTGGCACAGAGAAGACAGCAACCAGTTGCTATCTATCTCCCCTGAGAACAGAGGACAGGGCTCTGACTGCAGCAGCAGGGACTCTGGTTAGATTCCAGAAAGAACTTCCTAGGAAATTTTTCAGTCTTGGAATGATCAAATTAAACAGGTGACTGGAGGAAGCTATGGCACCTTCTCCCCCTGGTTAGTTGTGAACAAGGGTTTAATTATCCAGCTAAGAGCTCACTCTACTAATTACCTTTGGGAGGGGATATTAGACTACTTTTAAGTGATTCAGCTATCCTGAGTCTTATTCCCCTCAAGGCACTGCTGTTTTGAGTATCCTACATCTCATAGACCAGTCTGGTCTAGGACATATTGTGGAATTTTTGGAAAGAGAATGGAATGTCAGGCTGAGACTGCATCGCAGCTCTGTTATCAGGCCTTGGGCAGGTCCCTTCCTGCTTCTGGGCCTCAGTTTCCCATCACTACAACAAGGAGGCTAGCACAGATCTTGTCTAAGCCCCTGCTACCTATGAAGGACATTCTCTTAACCTTAGGGTTTCTCCCTCTGAGAGCCCCTCGTCCTGAAGCAGCTGTATTCATTCCTTGGGTAATGCAGAAGGGTCAGAGGTCAGGGCAGAGATCAGGTTCAAATCCTGCTGCTCTCTCGGCTGGGAGACCTGGAGCAATTCCTGCGCCCTCCTTGAGCCTCAGTTCCCTCATCTGTAAAAAGGCTGACATCACCTTCCTCACAGGTTTAGGTGAGAAAATGGCCTGGCACTTGGCCAGACCTTGCTAAATGGCCACTATGATGATTTTTTAGCTCTTAGCACTCTGCGTATCTCCATGTGCGGTGGCAGCCGGGGAGAGGGAAGGTTCCATGAGATTGTTACCCTGGGCTGGGCTCAGTTCAGGGGTGTGACAGTCCTAGCCTGGAGTTAAACCCTCTCTCCCAGCCTGGGCTGGGACCTGAGAGAGTTCAGAGGTCAGCTAAGGCCTGAAGGTCTCTGGAACTGAGACCAGTTCTGGAGGGGCAGAGTGAAGAGGACGCTGGCCACTCCTCCTGTGTCACCTCTGGCTTTGTCATGCATCTTTTTTTTAAATCTCCAGAACAGCACTGACCAGCTGGAACAAAGCTGGCAGTGAGGGTGAGCCAGATGTTCTCCTGCACCCTCATCACAGGCCTCACCCCTGGGCCCAAAGTAAAGGTGGCACCAGACAGCCAAGGGTATGGCAAGAAGAGGGAAATCTTTATTTTGGTTAAAAAAGGTACAGGACAGCAGACAAGCACCCCCAGTCGTGGGCTCAGTGGAGGTTCCTAGGCCCGACCCGGTTTCCTTTAGTTCCTCTGAAGAACACAGGGCTGTCAGAGCTCCCTCAGTGCTCGGAGCACAGAGTACAAGCATCCTCCTCACGTCCTACCTACTCCGGGTGAGGGGGGAAGGGACCGTGGGAACAGCGTCAAACCAGTTGTGCTTAGAACAGTCACCAAACTTGTTCAGCAGCGTCATCAACCATCAACACCCCAGACGGCTCCTGAAGAAACCTGCTCAGCTCGACTGTGGCTATGCCTGATTCTGGGGGGGCAGGCTGTAAGGCAAGATTCCTAAAGACTCTTGACACCTTACAAATCTGGGGAAGGGGAAATAAAGTGAAGGAGGGGAGGGCGGATTTCAGCATGGTATTACATCATTGTGCTGACAGCTGCGTTATGGCTTTCTACACTCTGGCCAGCGTGGAGGGGTGGGGCAGAGAGGCCAGCCCTTGCCCCCTGTGGGGGTGCCCTAGAGAGCACACGTATGGGGCAGGCTTGGGGGCAGACCCTGGAGGCACAGACGGTGGCAGATGGGCCACAGGTTAGGCAGGTGGAGGTGCCGGGTGCCTGGCTCCCCCCAGGCCACTCCTGGAAAGGCAGAGAACAGCGGTCCTCAGGAGGTCCTTAAGCCCCCGCACACACTGGAGATCCCGGGCAGGACAGCAAAGAAGGAGAAGAGAGAGGGTTAGCGGGAGTGGGAGGAGACAGCAGGCCTGCAGGGGTGCCGCCTGGGACAGGTGCTGCCACAGATCTGCTTCTTCCCCACAGCAGGGCCAAGGCTCAGGCAGCAGGCAACGAAGCAAAAGAGAAAACGGGCAGGTGAGAGGAAGCTCAGCAGGGACCGAGAGCCGGGACATAAGCGTTAGTCATCGAGGGCCCCTGCACACAGGACACCACCAGAACAGGCCCACGCACCTCGGAGCAGGGACGCCATCCTCTCCCCAACCTCACCCTTCACCTCCTGCTCCAGCTGGAGAGCTGCTCTGCGAGAAGCTACTTCCTCAGTCCAGAGCAAGGCTGGGCTCTTAGCCCTGCCCCCACACCCCATCCTTCTGCTTACGGGGGAGCCCTGGGGGCCTACCACCCCCAGCACACACACCACACCACGCACCAGACAGATGAATGGGCTCCACAGGGTGGGCGAGGCATGCGATGAGGATGAGATGGTGTGTGAGGGGAGGGGGCAGTGCTGGCCGACAGGGGAGATACGGTCTTACCAGCTAACCCTCTGCAAAGAGGCCTGTTAGCTCCCCTCAGGCTGTGCAGGAGATGGCAAAATCCTGACAGGTGTCCTCCTGGGGGAGATACCAGAGAGGTGGGCCAGTGTTATGCGTTGTCTGGCTGGGCCCTGCTGTCCAGGCGGGGGTGGGGGCCAGGGAGGCTCTGGCTCTCAAACCGGAATCTAGTGTTTCATAAACATTTTCCTAGCTGAGCAGTCACTGGGGGTCAGACAGGAAAGACAGCAAGGAAGAAGAGCTTGGGGGTTTCCAAGCCCACGAGGCAGGGGGAAGTAGAGGGGACAAAGAGGGGACAGGATGGCCTTCTTATATGCCTATGGGGACCTAGCCACAGCCCCCTCTGCTCTGCCTCTAGCAGACAGACTCCAGCCAGGAGAGGAGACCTTCGGCCAGATCCAGGGGCTGCCTGCCTTCTCTCTGTCTCCCCGGAAAGCCCATGTTTTGCTGAACGAAGAGAGGGCTGCTGGCTGGGGCCTCAGCAAAGGAAGAGCAAACAAAAGCCAAACCAAAGCAAATCAACTCTTAAAAACAAAAGTTTTATTACAAGCAGGAACAAAGAATACTGGCTTAAATAAAAGGCAGGTGGGAGTCCCCTCCTCTAGCCCGCTTCCTCCCCACCTCCAGGGCCCCTGCAGTATGGCCCATGCCCTGAGGCTGGGGCGAAGCCGTTTCTCCCAGAGGGAATCCTCTGTCGCTGCCACTTCTCAGCTGCCTGTGACCCACTAACCTCGGGAGCAAGGAAGGGCAAGATGTGGGGACTTCCTACGTCACTTTCCAAGGGCTGATTCAGCCCACTTGGAGGGTCAAAGAAGGAGGAGAGAGGGACAATTTCCTATCTATTTGTGTAAGAAACTATAGCTCCCAGCAGAGGAGGGACATCCTCTGAGCTTCTGGCCCAGATTTAGGCCAACCTTCACTTGCTGCTTGGCCCACCTGCTCCTTCCTTCCTTCCTTGTCTCTGGATGGAGGCCCCCAGTTGGCAGAGACTCCTTGTCCTCTAGCCCCCATCACTGGGTCCCATGCTCAGAGCTTGGAGGAGGGGGTGTGGCTTGTAGGATGGTAGCAGCTCCCCAAAGCCATTACCCTATCCACCACACCTGGTCTCAGCCTGCCTGGGCAGGTCCCAGCTGGAAGCCTGACCTGGGGGCTAGGTGGCAGGGGGTGGGGTGGGGTGTGGCTGAGTCCCCAGCCACTGGTTGTCTGAATTCCGGGGAGGAGGAAAAGATAGGAGGATGGGGGCTGAGCCGCAGCGGGAGCCCAGGGGTCTCTTGTGACCAATCCACACACTCCCTGTCCCCATGGCTCAGGCTGCTCCTGCTGCTGCCGGCTGACACCCGAGGGAGATGTGGGGAAGTGGGAGCCAGCCACATTCATACAGGGGCACACATGACACACACACACTCACTCACTCACAGCCAGAAGGTCTCTCGTAATAAACTTCTGAAAACCAACTTGCCTCCTGATAACCCTTAACCTGGCACTACACGGACAGCAATGTGGCTGACTTTTTTTTCCCTTCTTCTTTCATTTTAAAAATGCTATGTAGAAAAGAGGTCTATAAAATTGTGCAAAATACCCAGCATTAATAAACCCGTTTCAAGTATTGCCAGCATGAGTATAACCCGCCCATCCCCAGACCTGACTTGAGAGAGAGGTGGGGGGGCTAGGCTGGGGTCCCTTAGAAAACCCTCCATGGGCAGAGAGAGGGCAAGGCCCCCACTTCCCAGTGTGCTGCCCAGGAATCATGCAGGAGTGAGGTCTTGGGTGCCTGGCTGGCTGGTTTGGCTTCCTCTGACACAGGCTGCTCCCCATGCACTCCCAACTCTGCCCTCTCTACCTGGAATCCCAGCTCTATCCTATTGGCCAAGTCCGTACAAAAAAAAAAGAAAAACAAAAACAGAAGATCAATGATCATTACAAAAAGAATGGAGTCCACAAATCACAGCAGCCCACAGAGGCGTCCTCTCCTACAGCCCGCTGTCTGAGCAGACTGCTCACTGGTGCTGCTTCACCCAGGCCCCTGGCTCAGCAGGGCCCAGCGGCTCCCCCAACCGGGAGGCGTTGCACTCAGTCCGCACCCTCACTCACACGGGGCTTGCCCTGGCACAGGCAGAGGCTTGGCATGGTCCCCTTGGTAGCCTCAGGGGCCCTGGCCTCTCTATGCTGTCACTCCTGCCACTGATCAGCTGGGGGTATGTAGGGCCCAAGGTTTGGGGAGCAGAGGGTACAGCCATGGAACAGTGTGGGGAAAGCCACGCAGGGTGGGAAATAAATACGAAAAGACTTGAGTCTTTGGCAGCTCTGCTTCCCTCGGGTGGAATGGGGAGGGTCCCAGCAGGTGTGGAGGGTGGCAGGTGAGTGCGGAGGGGCTGACAGGCCAGCAGGTGGCAAGTACTGAGCCCTTTCAGGGGTGGCCTCCTACCATGCTGGCATCGGGCTTGGCTCCGCAGGCTGGCTCGTCACTTCTGATGGGCGAGGGCAACACGGTGTCGGACTGCACAAACCCCCTCCGGTCAATCAGGCTTCCAAAACATAAGGGGACACATGAGGGCCCTGCCCGACTCCAGAGCTCCAGGCCAGGGGCTGGATGACACAGTCCACCTCCCAGCCAAGGAAAGACCCAGCCCTAGAAAGGCTGAGGAAAGGGGAGTTGCTCTCCAGTTGGGGACTCAAGACCCCTCTCTTCCGGAAAGGCCCACTCTGCACCCTGGACACCTGGCTTTTGGTCACAGAATTTATTCACTGTTAATTCAAACTGGGCCACCTTTCTGTCTGGCTGCCAAGAAGCCAGGCTGTGGGTAAGGGGGAAAGCAAGCATGAAAGGGCATTTGGAGATAGTGCGATTCCTATTGTCCCAACTATCAGTCCCCCCATCCCACCTGTGACAGGCATATTGGGCGGAAGGAGCGGGGGACAGTGTGGGGAAGTCTAGTTCGCCCGCAGTGTCCACCGCAATTTAACTCCTGTTCTTGCGCTCTGGCGCCCCCTGGTGTCGGGATGGATGGAGCGCTCCCCAGCAGGGCTGAGCCACCAGGGTTCTCTTCAGCCAGGAGGGAAGAGGGAGGCCCCATCCAGCCCCCCCATCAGCACCAGAAGGGCAGCGTTGTACAAGCATGGCCAAAACATTAATTGTGGTTATCCCTGGGAGTAAGATTACATGTGATATCTAATAGTCTTCTTTTTTATATTTTATACTTAATTTTTTCTACAATGAGCACGTGCGATTCACGTAATTAAAATTTACAACTCGGGGCCGGCCTGGTGGCACAAGCGGTTAAGTGCGTGCGCTCCACTGCGGCGGCCTGGGGTTCGCCGGTTCGGATCCCAGCCGCGCACCGACGCACTGCTTGGCAAGCCATCCTGTGGCGGCGTCCCATATAAAGAGGAGGAAGATGGGCATGGATGTTAGCCCAGGGCCAGTCTTCCTCAGCAAAAAAAAAAAAAGGGGGGGGGAGGATTTGCAGATGTCAGCACAGGGCTGATCGCCTCACAAAAAAAAAAAAAAAAATTACAACTCTCCACATAATTCCTTTACATGACAAATGCCCTTAGTGCGTTCAGCAGGGGATGGTGGACAGAGGGCATCTGTGGTGTGGGGAGAGGCCTGCTGATTCCAGAACCTCTTTGAGAGGTGTGGACTCACTCCCACTGGCCAGGCCAGGCCCTGTGACCTCCCCCCTGCACCCCTCTGGCTTACCTGGGAGGTAGGGGGCCACAGAGCACAGCACAGCAGTTGGTGATAATACTTTTATGGCTGTAGGGATTGACGGAGGCCTCACCGCCCCTCTTGCTGGACCATGACCCTTTGATCTACAAGCAGGAAGGAGGTCTGGGTCAGGCACCTCCCTTCATTTCGCTTTTCTAGGACGTCTAGAGGCTGGGGAAAACCAGTGAATTCTGAAACCAATTCTGGCTAGACTACGGAGCGGACACGTCTTTAACCCAGGCCATTCAGTGAGAATGTGGGTGACTGCTGGATGTCGAGGGGCACCCAGCAGAGAGCAGGAGGCCCCAACCAGCACAGAGAAGAGCCAAAGAGAAGCCTCAAAAGGAAACTTTTTGGGTACTTCCTCCCTCTTCTGGTCAGCCACCTAAGAGGTGGGGTAGGACAAGGGCACAGGGCTCAGGCTGACCTGGCTGTGAATCCTGGCCCTGCCACTGACTCACTGCATGACCCTGGACAGATCACCACTTCTCCAAGTCTCGATCCTCAGCTGAAGAACAGGGAACTCGCTGAAAGTGCTGTTGGGGCGTTAGATGAAATCCTGCCCATTGCTAGCTCTGTGGAGCCAGCTGTGGAAGGCACAGAGGAGTTCAGTGGTAAAGGATACCTGCATGACTTTAACCCAGAGTTCTCCAAACTTATTTGGCCATAACACCCCTTTTTGCTTATTAAACCCTAGTAATATCCTGCAGAATAGCACCCGGGAAACCACCTTGGGAGATGCTGGCTGATGTCATTTCCACTCCGTACCAATCACCTAGCACAAGATCCCACATCATGTGTTAAGTTTTGTTTCTCTGAATGACAGGCTGAGGTCAAAGAATGTATTCTCTGTTGGTCCATGGGCCTCTGAGCAGTATCAGATGGCAGGCCCTGGACCAGATGTTCTCCTTTGCTTTTTTATTGTTTGGGAGGACAGGAAGGGGAGGTCAGGTCTGGCCCAGGGCGGGGCACACAGAGGGTGCTCAAACAATGCTTACTGCTGTAGGTCTGCAAGGCAGCAGGTAGGGAGGGTCGATGGAGACTCCTGGTCCCGTCCTGGCTGCCCCTCCTCAACAAGGAGGCCTCAGGGAGCCCCAGAGACACTGAGAACAGTCACATCTCTGCTGCCCACAAGTGCAGTGTGTGGGGCACAGCGAGTATAGCCATGGCTTCTGGGCGCAACCCTGGCTCTGTCCCTTTCCAGCTGTATGATCGTGGAGCAAGTCACTCGGCCATCAACTGGAGAAAAAGCATCCCTGTTCCTTGTGCCTCAGAGTTGGCAAAAGGACCCCAAGAGATGGTGGGAACTAAAAGAACTCTGGAAACGGTAATGTGCGAGCCACATGTAACAACTGTCATGCTGTGAGTGCTGCTCCCGTGGGGTTAGGAAGAAGGTGACCTGGGGGCCCCAGGAGCCTGACCGAGGGGCCAAGGCATGTGGGGGCCTCAGAAGCCTGCACGGGGTCTCCCAGAGCCGAGCTGTGAGCACTGGAAGGAGATGTCTGGCTGCCTGATGTCTCCACCCACGTCTCCAGCAGTCCGAGAGTCAGGGCCGCCCTGGGGCTGCTCCAGGCTCCCTTAGCCCTGCCCTCTTCTGAGGATCCTGCCCAGCAATGAGGGGTTACGCCAGCCTTACTCACGTCTTCATTAGTTGTCAGGTTGGAGGCGACGAGGTAAGTGTGAAACCCTGAGAGGCCCAGGATGGACCAGATGGAGAAGAAGCAGATCACCAACTCCAGCACAGTGAACAGGGCAGTCAAGGACCCCACGGGATCAGGGCTGGGAGCCTCGCCTGCACTGGGAGTTGGCCACACCCAGCCTCTCTCACCTATCCTTCCATGCAGCTATTTCCCCAGAAAGGAAATAAGTTTGTAACCTTCCTGTGGCCCAGTCACCAGTTCTCAGCAGGAACACCTCCTGGACCCCAAGGCGGGTTCAGGAGCCCCACTTCAAGAACACGAGGAGCCGAGGGAGCTCGGTGTCTTAAGGGAAGACAGGGACTGAGGATCCTGAGAGTTCTCGGCCACCCCAGCCCCACAGCAGCCCATGAGCTCTCACCTGGGCATGAAGAGAACAGCTGGTATAGGGGATTCTAGAGAACAAACATTGGTTCTACATCATTCCCCTCTGTTTACAGGATGAGGTGTGGGCACCCGCCCCAGTGAAGGGGCCTCGGTTCCCACCAGGGTTTCCACTAGCCCACAAAGGATATCTCGCTGGTGTCTCCTTCAGAGTGGAGAGGAAGTTGCTTCCCTGAGAGCCTGGGGGGGAAGAAACAGGAGAGGGCACGGCTCAGAGGGACAGTGACCACAGCCCCTTGACCTACCTGGCTGGGCTTGCTGGCCAGCTCCTCCTGCTCGCCCCTGCCCCCAGCCCAACTCACGCAGTGTCAGGTGGGTGACCACGCAGGCAAAGATGAAGGCCGTCAGGAACGAGAGGGAGAGAATAAACGCATAGAAGAAGCGGTAGTTCCGTCTCCCCACACAGTTGCCCACCCAGGGGCAGTGATGGTCAAACCGCTCTGGAAAAGGACCAGAGGAGATGGGTTAGTGCCGGCTGGGCCTATGGCCAGCACAGGTGTTTGGAGGCCTCACGCCACAGCTGGGGCCTTCCTACCCACTCATTCTCGCCACACCAGCCGACCCTCAGTTCCTCGGACACTCCTGCTTCTGGTCCTCTGCGCACTGGTTCCCACTGCTTGACACATTCGTCCCCGTCTCTTTGTCACTTTACCTGGTTGAGGGTAATTCTTCCTTCACATCTTGGCTGCAAAGCTACTTCCTTAAGAAAGTCTCCTCCTACTCCAGACAAGGGGAGGGCCCCTGCTACCTGCCTGTTGCCCTGGCCCTTATCTTCTGCAGCACTTTGCCCATGTGTGTTTACACACCTATTTATAATGAGTGGACTGGCCAATGAGCCCTGCTCGATTGTAAGCTCCATGAGGGGCCTGTGCTGGCCTCACACAGAGCTGAATCCCAGGGTCCAGCAGTGCCTGGTACAAAGAAGATACACAAAAAGTACTTGTCGTCTGGCCTCCAACCCCGGCCACATGTCAACAACCAACGATCCCTGTGCCCTGCTTTAAAACTAGCTGCCCAGGGACAGCTGGGCTGCTACATACAGAACACGTGGAGAACGGGCATCAGGGGCCAGTCAGAGACTGAGCTCACCCCAGCGCTATGTCACCAGGTGTGGGGTCACACCCAGACTGGAGAAGAAAGTCCCTTGTGGGAATGTGGGTCACAAGCCCGTTGCAGGCTTCACGCCAAGACCAGCGCCCTTCACAGGGGGTGGGTGGGGCAGATTCTCAGGCTTGAATGACGCCCACTGAATCACCCACTTCTCTGCCTGCTGTCACGGGGTGTTCCCCATGGTTCTCTTGCTCAGGGAGCGCTGAGCTAGCGCAATGAGCTCACTACCCTGGGGACTGCACAGTCACCGTGGCTCAGCTCCCCTGGGTCCTCTCGTATAGCGTTTCCCTTATGACACCCTCCTAGGGGCACACCCTTGGTCCCTGTCAGAGCTGCCAGGCCTCTGGAGAGCAGAGAGAGGGGACAAAACGGCCTCTGACTCCCCAGTGACCACTGCAGTTGTGGGTCAGGAGCTTAGCTTCCCAGCCTGGCTATATCCTCTCCACTTCACCAGCTTAAACTCCTCTGTTCCCAGATTCTTGTCCCTCCCAAACCTTGGGAATCAGATCAAAGTCTTTCAGTATAGTTGGCCCTGGGCCACTGGATGGTAAATCAGTCTCTTGCTAGCCCAACTGTATCTAGAATATTATTGCTCCAGTCTCTGGTTACTGGGAACTTGGACCCTCAGAGGCCTGGGAAAAGAGTTCAGGGCCTCTCTGTGTCTACCCCACACTTCAGAGCTAGGGGGAAAGAATGCACTAATCCTGGGCTGAAACCAAGACACCACTGGTCACACTCAGAGCCTCTTCCCTGGTCCCTCCTCAGTCAGAGCAAATCTGGGTGAACCAGCCCTGGATATTTCAGACACAACCCCCACCCCCAAGAGTGACTCCCCTGTCTCCAGGGCTCCGTCTCTCTCAGGGCTCCCCGTATCCCTCCCTGCCGCCTCCCACTCACCCACACAGTTATCGCAGACGCTGCAGTGTGAGGTCCGGGGCGGCCGAAACATCTTGCAGGTGAAGCAATACTTCAGCTTCACCATCTGCCCATTGATCATCACCTCCCGGGTCCGAGGCGGTGGCCGGTACGTGGAACTGCCTGTGTTGTCTGAGGGTGGGAAGAGAGAAAGACGGGGGATGTCCAAGCCCAGAGCTAGGAGCCCCAGCCAGGGGGAAGCCACTGCTGCCTGGCTGGGACAGGAGACGGCTCAGGGAAGCTGTTTCTGGAGAACAATCATTGGGTAAAATGCTGGCCTAAGGTGGGGACAAATACTAAGAAGAGCTACCCCACGCTGAGACCTGCTGTGTGCCAAGCACTGCGCTAAGGCTTTCCACACCGGCTCACACACTGCAGGCCTGACGCCACTCTGAGGAGGGCTAGCAGAGGAGGAGGCCCCAGGAAGGCCGAGTGAGGTTTATTTGTATCTGCTCACGCCCTGATCTCAGTTCCAATTCCCCGGAGGTTCAGGAGACAGAGGGACAAAGCAAACAACGCTATGAGGAGACAATCAGATCCAGAAGGGGGGACACATAGAAGACCACTGGCCTGATCTCTAAGAAAAGTCAGTGTCACTTGCAAAAAGAGAGCCGAGATGGTTCTAAATTAAGAAAGACTTAGGAGACGTAAACAAATGTAATGCATGATCCTAGATTGGATCCTGTTTTGAAAAACAAAACAAAACACAGCAACTGGGCTGGCCCCGTGGCTGAGTGGTTAAAGTGCTGTGCGCTCTGCTTCGGTGGCCCAGGTTCACGGGTTCGGATCCCCGGCATGGACCTACTCCACTCATCAGCCATGCTGTGCAGGCGTCCCACGTACAAAACAGAGGAAGACTGGCACAGATGTTAGCTCAGGGCTAATCTTTCTCAGCAAAAAAAAACAAAAAACAAAAAACACAGCAACAAAAGACATTTGGAGGGCAACTGGAGAAAAATGACTATAGATTCAAAATTTGGGAACTATTAATTTTCCTAGATGTGATAATGGAATTGTGCTTATGCACAAGGCTGTCCTTGGATTTTGAGGATATATGTTGAAGTTTTTATGGGTAAAGCATCTATGATGTCTATAATTTACTAAGAAATGGTTTAATAAGAATTATATATATACAGTCATGTGCTGCATCATGACATTCCAGTCAACGACGGACCACATATACGATGGTGGTCCCATAAGATTAGCACCATACAGCCTAGGTGTGTAGTAGGCTGTACCATCTAGGTTTGTATAAGTACACTCTGTGATGTTTGCACAATGATAAAATCACCTAAAGATGCATTTCTCAGAATGTATCCCCGTCGTTAAGCAATGCATGACTGTATACGTATATATATGATACAAATAAAATACACGAGTAACAACTATGAAATCCAGGCTGTGAACATATAGGAATTCGTTGTAATAATTCTTCCCACTTTTCTGTATGTTTGAAATTTTTCATAATAAAAATGTTAAGAGAAAAAGAAATGCAGAGATATATCATATTCATGAATTGGAAGAGTCAATATTAGAAAAGGATTTATTCCCCCTAAATTAATCCGTAGATTCACCATAATCCCAGTCAAAAATCCCTGTAGGTTTTCTTTTTTGTGGAATTGACAAACTCATTCTAAAATTCACGTGGAAATGCAAAGGGCCAAGAATAGCCAAGGCACTCTTGAAGAACAAAGCTAGAGGATTTATACGACTGGATATAAGACATATGATAGGGCCGGTCCCGTGGCTTAGCGGTTAAGTGCGTGCGCTCTGGTGCTGACGGCCTGGGTTCGGATCCCGGGCGTGCACCAACACACCACTTCTCCGGCCATGCTGAGGCCGCGTCCCACATACAGCAACTAGAAGGATGTGCAGCTATGACATACAACTATCTACTGGGGCCTTGGGGGAAAAAATAAATAAATAAATAAAATTTAAAAAAAAAAAAAAAAGACATATGATAAAGCTATAGTACTTAAGACAGCCTGGTTTGGGTGCAAGGGTAGAAACGCTGACCAATGGAACAGCGAAGAGAATCCAGAAACAGACCCAACATGTCTGTGATCATGTGGTTTATGGCAGAGGCAACACTGTGGTGCCATGAAGGAAGAGGGTCTTCTCTCCATAAACAGTGCTGGGTCCACTGGATGCACAAATGTATCTGCACCCTGCCTCCCACCAAACGCAAATTCAATTCTAGATGGATTGCAGCTCTAGACGCAAAAGCTTTGCATAAAAAAAAAAATCAGAAAACCACTTCACAACTCCGGAGTAGACAAAGATTTCTTTTTTTTTTTTTTTTTTTTTAAAGATTTTTTATTTATTTTTTGCCCCCAAAGCCCCAGTAGATAGTTGTATGTCACAGCTGCACATCCTTCTAGTTGCTGTATGTGGGACTCGGCCTCAGGATGGACAGAGAAGTGGTGCCTCGATGCGCACCCGGGATCCGAACCCGGGCCGCCAGCATCGCAGCACGCGCACTTAACCACCAAGCCACAGGGCCGGCCCGACAAAGATTTCTTAAACAAGGCACAAAGGGGCTGATCACAAGAGAGCAATTTGATAAACTGCATTACATCAGCATTAAGAACTTCTGTTCATCTAAGGATATCACAAAAGAATAAAAAGGTGACCTTAAAGACAAATACCATGTGATTTCACTCACATGTGGCAGATAAACAAACAAACACACAGATATGGAGAACAGATTAGTGGTTACCAGAGAGGAAGAGGATGCGGGGGGAGGGCAAAGGGTAAAGGGGCACATATGAATGGTGACGGATGGAAACTAGACTTTTGGTGGTGAACACAATGTGGTCTATACAGAAACTGACATATAACAATGTACACCTGAAATTTACACAATGTTATAAACCAATGTGACCTCAATAAAATAATTAAAAAAAAAAAGTGACCTTCAGAGTAAGAGAAGGCATTTAGAATATGTTTATCTGACAAAGACAAAGGATTTATATCCAGAATATATAAAGAATTCTTAGGGGCAGCCCGGTGGCATAGTGGTTAAGTTTACACGCTCGGCTTTGGTGGCCTGGCGTTCGTGGGTTTGGATCCCGGGCGTGGACCTACACACCGTTCATCAAGCCATGCTGTGGCCGTGTCCCGCATACAAAATAGAGGAAGACTGGCACAGATGTTAGCTCAGGGACAATCTTCCTCACCAAAAAAACAAAAAGAATTCCTATATGTCAGGAAGAAAAAGTCAGACAACTGAATTCAAATGTGGACAAAAGATTCAGGAGCTGGCCTGGTGGCGGAGTAGTTAAGTTTGCATGCTCCACTTTGGCAGCCTGGGGTTCACAGGTTTGGGTCCCGGGCACAGACTTATGTACCACTTATCAACCCATGCTGTGGCAGGCATCCCACATATAAAGTAGAGGAAGATGGGCATGGATGTTAGCCCAGGGACAATCTTCCTCAGCAAAAAAAGAGGAGGATTGGCAACAGATGTTAGGCTCAGGGCCAATCTTCCTCTCACACACAAAAGATTCAAACAGGCATTTCATAAAAGAAGCTATCCAAACAGCTAATAACACATGAAAAGGTGCTCATACTCATCAGTCATCAGGAAAACGCAAATTAAAACCACAGACCCTCTTCAGGACTAAGAGGAAAGCTACTGGAATCCTTATTGGATTCCCACAGGCCCTCCTCAACGCAGAGGGGTGCCCAAGCGTCTCCCCCAAGGCAAGGAGGGAACTCCCACCAGTACGTTCTGGCCCTGGCAGCCAGGCTTCCTCGTCTCTACAACTCTGAGAAAGAGGAAATGATGCTCTGCACATACAACTTCCTTAGGCTGCCAAGAAGCGGAAGAGAGGAGAAAGTGTAGCCCCGGAGGAGGGTGCCACCCAGATGCTGAATGAAAGCCACCAACTGCAGGGCCGTAAACGAGTTGGGTCAAGGGATGCTTTTTGGGGATGCCCCACAGAGGCTGAAGCCCCTGGCAGGAAGACAAGCAGCTGTCCCACTGCTTATTCTCAGATCAGACAGTGCTGACCAGTCACCGCCCTGGACTCAGCCTCAGAATCCTCCTCAACGCACTCCTCCCAGCAGCCACTACCAGTGGTAGCCTGTCAGTGCCTGGAGCAAGTCCATTTGCCGTGCCTGACCAGAGGGCTCAAGCCTCTTCAGTTTCAATAGAGGTGGGGCCGGCCCTGTGGCATAGCGGTTAAGTGTGCACACTCCACTGCTGGCGGCCTGGGTTTGGATCCTGGGCGCGCACCAACGCACTGCTTGTCAGGCCATGCTGTGGCGGCATCCCACATAAAGTGGAGGAAGATGGGCACAGATGTTAGCTCAGGGCCAGTCTTCCTCAGCAAAAAGAGGAGGATTGGCATGGACGTTAGCTCAGGGCTGATCTTCCTCACAAAGAAAAAAAAAAGGTTTCAATAGAGAAAAACAATTTTTAAAGTGTATTGACATTCCCTGTCTCACTCGACACACAAAAAATGCTCTGGGCTGGCAAGGGGCTATGTGCCCTCATTTTACAGATGGAGAAGCCGACTTCACACCAGGAGTATAAGGTGCAGCTGAAATTAGAACTCTTATCTTCCAAGGCACTCATTCATTTGTTCATTCTTTCAAACACTGGCATCTACTAGGTCAAGATACTGTACCAGGCCTGGGGGTGGCAAGTGAGGAGAGAGTCAGGGGCAGGTAGAGATAGATGAGTCAGATATGCTTGCTTGTCCACCGAGTTCAGAACATACTTGTGGAAGAAATGGAGGAATTAAGAGGGATAATAAGAGATGTTACCCCTGTCCTAAGGGAATCTAAGACCTACTCCTGGGATCTTTCTGCTTCAAACTTTCCTCAAGAAGTAAAAAGGCGCCCTCCCCTAGTGAGGCCCTCCTGCTGCCTTCCAGGTGGGAAACTAAAGCCCCCAGGAACACGGTAATGAGGGGAAGGCTCCTCCTCACTGAATGGCTAGGACAAGACAATGAACCTCTCACACCTTCCTCCTGACCAAGGGCGTGCTACGGGTCTCTCCACCCAAACACAGCCTGCAAGGAGCAGGCAGGCTTGCTGCGGTCAGAGCCTGGACGGCTGGGGCGGGCCATGAGCTACCGAGAAGGCTTTAGCGAGGGAAGGCTGGGCACCTCTACCCGCCCTGCTAGGCCCCGACTGTTGCCCTTCTTTTTTTTTTGTGAGGAAGATCAGCCCTGAGCTAACATCTGTCCAATCGTCCTCTTTTTGCTGAGGAAGACTGGCCCCGGGCTAACATCTGTGCCCATCTTCCTCCACTTTATATGGGACGCTGGCACAGCATGGCCTGACAAGCGGTACGTCGGTGCGCACCCGGGATCTGAACCCCGGGCCACCGCAGTGGAGCGCACGGACTTAACCAGTACACCACCAGGCCATCCCCAGACTGTTGCCCTTCTGACTGTTGTCCTTCCCTTGTCCCCATCTGTGGAGGAAACAGCTGCAGGGCCATGGTCTCCCCCGCTTCCAGCCAGCTCAAGGTCAGCCACAGTGCCCAGGCTGTGAGTGCTGGGTCATTGTAATCCCCACCTGACCACTTCTGTTCATTCCAGAGGTTTATGGAGCCTCTACCACATCCAGGCTTCGTGGTAGGCCTGGGGATACAGGAAGAGCTCAGCTTGAGAGCATAGGGAGCACAGAGAAGTGGATAATTACAGAGTCAGTGTAAGAGGCACCGTGAGTCAAGTGTGGGGACTCTGGGGACAGTCTGATCTCATTTTGAAACCTGGCCTGGCCACTTGTTAGCTTGTGCTTTGAAGAAACCGCTCAACTTCTCTGAGCCTCAGTTTCCTCAATGGGTCATAATATTATCAACCTTGTAGGATGATGGTGCGAATTAGAGATGTAAAGGTCTAACCCATAGCTAGTCAGTTAATGGTATTCCTGGTGTCTCTACCCATCACCACAGAACACAGGGAATATGTGGGGCTGGGGCGGGAGGCAGCATTCAAGGGAGCAACAAAAGACGACGTGGCAATTAAGCTGGATCAGAAAGAATGAGATCGTGGGCTCTCTGGGGAGGAGGGCATGGCAGTAGAGATGACTGAGTGAGCAAAGGCACTACAGGCATTAACCTGCACAGAGGGGCTAGGGGCGCCCGGAGTGGCGGGAGGGAAGGGTGGGCTGGAGCGTGCCTTGCTCCTGCAGGCAGGTGCGCCTTAGTGGGCAAGTTTTCAGGAAGGTAGGAGATGATTTGTTGTTTTTAGGAAGAGATGATCTGTTTCCTGGCTGTGACACTAACTAACACTGAATCACATGATGAAAAAGTTATTCCCATTTCTACTCTCTTTCAAGTCTTTGACTCCATCAAGGGGAAAAGTCTCGACTTTTAATACCTAATAATACCCGTGATCTTCACAGGCCTCAAAGAGACTGCTTTCCACATGCAACTGTAACCATCAAGAATTCCGTAACATTGTTACGTTCTTGTTTTTACCATTATCTTCTACTCAGAGCAAGTGGCTTTCTGCTTACAGGGGTGATATGAATTTTCCTTGCAAAATGCATTTAAAAGCAAGCCATTTAAAGGACAATACTAGGGCCAGCCCCGTGGCTTAGCGGTTAAGTGCGCGCGCTCCGCTGCTGGTGACCCGGGTTCGGATCCCGGGCGTGCACCAACATACCGCTTCTCCAGTCATGCTGAGGCCACGTCCCACATACAGCAACTAGAAAGATGTGCAGCTATGACATACAACTATCTACTGGGGCTTTGGGGGAAAAAATTAATAAATAAAATTATAAAAAATAATAATAATAAAGGACAATACTAGACAAATGAAGGTACAAGGAGAGACGCAGAAAGGGCAAAAATCATGACGGCTGTATTCCAATGGCCAAGTTTCAGGAAATGCTGCTGAGGGCACTAGGGAGTCACCCAAATTCTGAGCCAGGGAGGGCTGGGGCCAAATCTAGGCCTTGGAGAGACAACTCTGATTAAAGGGAGAGGCCAGATGTCGGGGCCTGATCAGCAGAGTCCTGAGCCAATCCAGGTGGAAAATGAGGCAGGTCAGGGGCCAGCCCTGATGGCCTAGTGGTTAAAGTTCAGTGTGCTCTGCTTGGGTGGCCGGGGTTCGCTTCCTGGTTGCGGAACCACACCACCTGTCTGTCAGTTGCCATGCTGTGGTGGCGGCTCACATAGAACTAGAAGGACTTACAATGTGGATATACAACCATGCCCCGAGGCTCTGGGGTGGGCAAAAATATACATATTAAAAAAAAAATCAGGGCCGGCCTTGTGGCTTGGTGGTTAAGTGCGCGCGCTGCAATGCTGGTGGCCCGGGTTCGGATCCCGGGTGCGCATCGAGGCACCACTTCTCCCTCCATCCTGAGGCCGAGTCCCACATACAGCAACTAGAAGGATGTGCAGCTATGACATACAACTATCTACTGGGGCTTTGGGGGGAAAAAAAATAAAAATAAAAATAAAAAATAAAAAATAAATAAAAAAAAAAAAAATCAGGCAGGTCTGCCCTGGGGCATGGGCTTCAGAAGGACCTGAGGGGAGACATCCTGGAGACAGACAGGATGCGGATGGTGACCTGCTGTGTGGTGGCGAAGAGAGAGGCAGCCTTTGTGTGTCCTGTGAGCTGTAACCTGTCTAGGCGAGTGTCTGTCACTAGGATTTGGATGTTTCTATCGTCTCCCATAAGACCAGGAGCCTCCTGGGGGCAATGTTCCCACCTCTTTTCCAACTGCCCAGAGCGCCTGGACTCCATGTGGCCCTGCAGGGCGATCCAGCTGCACAGCTCCCCGATGAGAAGTCAGGATCTCGGACCAGGGTAACCAACAGCCCTGGTTTGCCTGCGACTGAGGGGTTTCCCAAGACATGAGACTTTCAGTGCTAAAACAACAGGGAAAACTGGGAGGAGCTGGTCACCGCCCCCAGATGGTCCTTGCACAGTTGGAGCCCTGGGCCAGACGCTGTTGGGTTCGAGTTGCTGGCCGATGGGGCCACGTTGAGAAGCTCACACCAACTGCATGGGCCCAGGCCCAGGTAATCAGTTCACATTTATATGAACAGCACCACCCACCTCAGAGCCGGCCCCCAACCTTCTCGAAAAGGCTCTGTGACCTTAGTCCTTTTCAAGAAAATCTACTTCACCTTGATTAGAAGCCTCCTGGCTACACCCCCAAATTTGGCTGCTGTTCAAGTTTGAGAACTCAAAGGCCCCAAAGATGCCACTTTCCAGGCTTGGCAACTGCTCTCAAAAGAAAGTCTCTGACCTTGACCCTCAGGCCCCACAAAACTGACTCCACCCCATCCTCCAACAGGAATTTCCTGAATTCTCTGAAGTACTCCCCGTGTTCCAGCCAACATGGCCTGCTCAAGGTCCCATACCTGTCCCTCCTCCTTCCCACTCTGTCCTCCCCTCCTTCTGTTCCATCTGCCGGAGGGCTCCCTTCATACATCTTCCTGTGCTTGAACTCCACCCCAACTTCAAGGTTCAGCTCAAGGCACCTCTCCATGAAGCCTCTCCGTATCCTCCAGGCAGAAGATGCTCCTGGTTTCTATGGTCCTCTTCCAAAGCCTGACCTCTGGCCAGTCAGGCCTTCCTCCTTGGCCTGAACTAGCTTGGAAAACACTAGAAAGCAGGGTTCACATCAGATTTCGTTTTTGGCCCCCTGCAGTCAGGAGTCAGCATATAGAATTAACACATAAATGGTCAAACCCGTAATGCCTAATTGGGAGACGTTCCAACTGTCTCTCAACCAGTCACCTGGGCACAGCAAGGAGGGCCTCCACAGAGGCTCGTCCACTCATCACTGAGCCTTCCACGTGGCAGACCAGGTGAACAAGAAACTCACAGTCCAGGAAAAGGCTGCTAGGCCTGCTTAACAATTCCGTACCAAGAGGGAAGGACAAGCAATGCCATGGAAGGTCTAGCCCAACTGGGCTCATGAAGGCTTCCCAGAGCACGGGACACTTGAGTCGAGACATAAGGACGAAGGGGGTGTGGCCACGTAAGACTGGGGCTGTGTCCCCGCAGCCATCTCAGAAGAGAAAGCAAGAGGTTTGGGAGTCAGGCACACACTCCGTCTCCGCACCTCCACTCCCCTGCCGGGTGACCACCTGCCTCAGTTTCTGCATCAGTCCAGCCAGGCTGCTGTGAGGATTTGTGGGGATAACGGACGGGAAGCACTCAGCACATGGTCAAGCTCTCCCCAAACACGGGGGATTATTGTCAGTACTACCCACACAGCTCACAGAGGCCAGAGGATTCCAGGCGGCCGGACCACTGAGGCCAGGCTGAGCTGGACAATAATCCTGCCTCCCTCCCCCGACATGGAGGGAGGAGAAACGGAGCTGCTGCCGAGATTCCTGCTGCCAGGTAGACAGGCCCAGGTCAGACTGTGGGATTCTTTTTTTTTTAATATTGCTTATACATTTACTTGTGAATTAAATATTTATCAAGTATCTGTTTATGCACAGGACCCAAGCTGTGGAAGATACACAAGATACTTTTTTGTTTTTTTTGGTGAGGAAGATTGGCCATGAGCTAACATCTGTTGCCAATCTTCCTCTTTTTGCTTGAGGAAGATTAGCCCTGAGCTAACATCTGTGCCAATCTTCCTCTATTCTGTACATGGGACGCCACCAAAGCATGGCTTTTATGAGCGCTGTGTAGGTCCGCGCCCAGGATCTGAATGGGCGAACCCAATCGCTACTCCACCGGCCAGCCCCAGACTGTGGGATCCTGAAGGAGCAGAAGCTGAGAGCCGAGTAGCGAGTGGCCCAGGGGTGCAAGAGGGAAGGAAGCTGGATGCAGGCAGAGGAAGACAGCAATGAGGGCGTGGCTGAGGATGGGCCTGGGCAAAGGAATGAGGCAAAGATCAGATAGAGAGCGAGAGAACATCCTCTCTCCTCCTGCCTGTCCTGCTGAGCTGCTCCCGAGAACTAGTGGAATGACTTCCAGTGATGGACACAGCAGAGCTCTGATATTTACAGGCCACTAGGTCTCTTCAGGGCCAGGTGGGTATTTAAAAGCCTGTCTGACAGTCACCATGTTAGGGGAAAGAGCCAACCACGGACCGGAAACCCCTGATGTGTGCAAATACCCACATCACTTCTCAGCAGGAAGGGGCTAGGGTGGAGCAAGCTGAGATTAAGGCCCTGGCGCCGGTGCCCAGCCACCCAGGGGAACCCACACAGCAGTCTGGGAGGAATCACGGGCCACTGGGGGTGCCTGGGGGCACAGGTTCTTTCTGGCCACACTGGCCTTCCTGCCGTTCCTCAAACACACCGCCACTCTGGGCTTTTGCCTTTACTGTTTCCAGACCACTTATTACTAGCTCCATCGCACCATTCAGGGCTCATCTCAAGTGCCACCTCCTCCAAGAGGCCTCCCCTGACCACCTAATCTAAACCAGCCCACTCCCCACACCTACTACACTCTTGCCCCAGATACCCACACGCTCAACCTCTCATCTCTACAGGTCTTTGTGTCTTTGCTCAGATGTCACCTCCCTCATGAGGCCTTCCCTGACCACCCTGTTTAAAATCATACACCCTCCCCCAGCTCTCATTCTCCCTCCCTGCTTTCCTCTTCTCTGTCTGACACCCTAGATATTTCACTGTTTACTGTCTTTCTCCTCCCGCTGGAATGTCAGCTCCGAGAAGGCAGGCACTATTGTCAGATTGTTCACTCTGTATCGTCAGCATCTAGAAAAGTGCCTGGCATACAGAAGGGGCTCAATAAACGTTTGATGAGTGAATGAGTAAGTGTATATGAATGTTTAAAAGCAACAGCTCTGGTCAGACTGCCTGGGGCCTCATCCCAGCTGTTCCACTTACTGCGTGATCTTGGACCCATTACTTAACTCTCTGAGACTCAGTTTAATCCATCAGTAAAAGAGAATAACAACAGTACCTACATTACAGGATTATTGGGGAGTAAATAAGATCATGCATATAGAGAGGTGAAAACAGCGCCTGGCCCCCAGTAAGCCTCAGCACCGTGCTGGCCTTCATTTCTTGCTTGTTGATTTGCTCACTTGTTTATCATCTGTCTCCCCCACTCTAGTGTCAGCTCCGCCCTGCCCTACTCACTATCGTACCCCCAGTTCCTAGCACAGTGTGGGAACGGGAAATCAGGCCTCCTCTCCAATCAAGGAGCTGGGAGACAGAGCTTCAGCTGGAGGAGGAGTCTCACCAATCTGTTTCTCCAGGGCGGCTGCCTCACAGACGGTGGCCCGGGGCAGGATCCCAGGGTCGGTGAAACTTGTCTGCAGCAGGCAGCTCATGACGAAGAAGAAGAGGATGGCAGCGATGATGGGGATGGCGAGGGTCAGTTGGCGGGCCAGGAAGGGACAGCTAGAGAGAGAGAGAGGGAGAGAGATGAGCAGATAGCCCAAGGGCTCCCTGGGACACAGAGCCACAGCATTAGGTAGGTGTTGTCACCCCAGCAAACACCACAAGCTTGAATAGCGCCTCCCCCTGAGGCAGAGGTACAGCCCCTAGGTAAGTGCAGCCACTCCCCCATCAGTGCCTAGAGCAGACATCACTAACTGATCCTTGTACTTTCCACCCCTGAGCCCATGGCAGATGTGATCAACAGATCCCAGCTCTCTTAATCCGTGCATCGCTGCAGCCTCAGAATCTTTCTTAGCACAGAGCTTCAGGCAGCCACTACCAATGAATTAGATTGTCACTTGACATGAACCATCCATGACAATGTTCACTCATTCATTCAGCCAGTCACTCACTCCACAATATTTACTGAGGTCTTCTCCATGCCAGGCAATACCTTCAACAAGCAAAAGGAAGAATGGCAGTGAATAAGACAAGAGTCTCCCGCTCCCTCAATGAGGCTTATGGTCTAGTGGGGAGAACAGACGTGTAAACAGAGAATTGCCACACAGGGCTTTGCGTGCTCTAATGTGGAAGGGGAAAGCAGCAAAACAGTCAGGACAGGCTTGCTGAAGGAGATAACGCCTAAGCTAAAACCTGAAGAACGAGTAGGGTCAGCCAGGTGAAGGGGTTGGGGGAAAGAGCATGGTCCAGCCACTGCCATTGTCACCCGAAGGGTGGCATTCCAAGTCAGTTCCATCAGGCCCCCTGACCTTAGGGCTGGGAGAATATCCTGCGTGCAGGTCTGACTCTGAGGCCTGCCCATACTATTAACCACCATCCTCCGCTGCCCGGCCTCCCAGAGCCAGAGTGGCACCTGATGGGGTGACGGACTGGTATTTGGGAGATGACCAGCTGCTGGGAGGCACAAATCAGCCAAAGTTCCAGGAGCTGGCACAGTAGCAGGGAGCACACCTGTGGGCATCTACACACTGCTTCTGGAGCCACCATCGTCAGAGGCTCTGGCCTTCAGAGAGGCCCTTGAGGAGCAGAGTCTGCCAAGGCCAATGGCTCCAAGTGGGCCATGTTTCGCTCCAAACACCTCTGTGCTCCTCAGGTTCGAACCTCAAACAGAGCCAGGCTCTCCATGTCACCCACATGACAACCCAACCAGTTCACGTACAACCAGACTTCCTGGGGGATGAGAAGACTTGAAGTCTGAGACTCATAGAGCCCTCAGAAATACCAAGTACTAGCCCCCGGATTTTACAGAGGGGGCCTCTGAGGCCCACAGCCAGATCCAAGGTCACCCAGCCAGACAGGGCTGGGGTCTTCGGACTCCCAGCAAATGCTCTGTCCATTCATCCAACAAATAGTTACTGTATTGAGCACCTACTACATACCCGGCCCTGTTCTAGGCACTGAGAATACCACAGGGAGGAGAATAAAGTTCTGCTCTCATGGAGAAGACAGGCAAGAAAGTATACAGACAGGATGTCAGAAGGTGGCAAGTGCTTTAGAGAACAGTAAGTCAGTGCAGAGGAGACAGGAGGGAGGGGGTGGTTTGCTATATTATAGGGATGGTCAGGGAAGGATGGAACAAAGTGAAGGAGTGAGCCATGAGGCTATCTAAAGGAAGGGTGTTCCAAACTGTGCAAAGGCCCTGAGGTAGGTTTGTGCGAGGAGGACAATGTACCTGGAAGGGAATGCACAGGGAGATAGTAGGAGGAGATGTGGACAGAGAGGAAGCCCATTATCAGGCTCTTATCCTGAGAGCCAGGGAGGACTCAGATCTGACTTAGAATTAAAGGGGCACTCTGGCTGCTGTCTGGGGGTGGGAAGTAGGGCAGAAGCAGGGCGGCCTGTGCAATAATCCACAAACCAAAGAATGGGGCATACCATTCTCAGCAGGAAAGGCCCTAGAGAGCCACCTTTACCTTTCCCCAGAGCAATGGGAGAGTGTCAGCACCTCTCATCCTCCATGCCCTCACCAACAGGGTTCTCATGCACCAGGTCCCTGCTGACCTTTCACCCCAGTCCAGACCCACGGGAGCTCTTGGCCCGAACCCAAACTCTCCTGCCTACTCCATCACCTCAAGTGAGGAGGAGAGAGACAAAGGCCAGATGATCCACAAGCTCTCCCCAAACCGAGAGGTCCTCACTTCCTCCCTCTCTGGGGGCAAACCTGTCACCAGCAAAGATAGCCACTCAGCCTAGAGAAGGTCCTGCCTCTGAACTGACCGAATCCCACAGCGCAGGGTCACAGGGGCCAACCACGGCAAGCACCACTTCCTCCCGCCTCGGCTGCAGCCTGCCTGGGCAGACACGAGCGAGCCCGGGGGATACTGGAAAAGGCACTTTCAAAACACCCACGTGGGCCGGCCCAACGAGGTGGATCTGAAACTCAGCCCAGGGGCCGTGCTGGGGGCTGGGGGCTCTCCAGAGCCTCTGCTTGTGAAATTATCCTGGAACTTTTTATCCACCCTGACTCAGAAAGGAAGGGCGAAAGGGAGAAGCTAATTTGTAGGAAGTCCTCATCTTGCTTCAAGGGGAAACCCAAGACTGCAGATAACATGATCTGGCAGCTGGAAAGGGCACCTAGGGGCTGCGTCTTTGTGGCAGCCTTATCATGGCCACAGGCCCTTGGGAAGGGTTTTGGTGAAGACAAGTAATAGCAGCAGACAGCATTAAATGCTTGTTACCGCTAAAAGCTTATGTGTGACTTCACGCCACCCTGATGACAACCTTAGGGGGTGGGTACTATTATAAACCTGTTTTATAGATAAGGAAACTGGGGCTCTGAGAGGTGAAGCGGCTGCCCCGAAGTCACACAGTTAGTGGGTGCTGGAGCTAGGATTTGAACCAGGTCTGTTGGCTGCAGAGATGGAGTTCTTACCCACACTGTATAATTAACTAAGACCACAGAGGATGGAGAGAACTAGGAGGGGAAGGTGGGGCTCACGCAGCACGGGGTGGGTTTGCGTGTGTGTACACGCCGGTGTGTGTGCGAGGAATCACACAGCAAGTGGATCAAGCTAGAGACCAAGAGTAGAGTGGAAAACTTCTGATACGAATACATGACCTGCTACAGTGACAGGCATCTCTCCCTCCATCCATAAAATGGTGATAGAGTGTGGGCCAATCCTGGGTCACCAGGGACATGAAGAGGTCAAAAACCCATGGGGGCAAATGCGACCTGTCACACGCAAGTACCCCGGATGTTCTTGAAAAATAACAAGGCATTACTGCAGCTGTTCCTGCCGCGGCACAGGTCAGAGGGATGCTCCAGAATGCTGAGAAGGGAAGGAAAGCCAGGAGGTCAGGAGCTGGGGGGCAGGGCCTTGGGAAATGGCTGAGGGGACAGGAGGAGGCTGATGGGTGGACAGGAAGCTCTGGAGCAACTGAGGAAAGTGCTAGAGAGGGAAGGGGGGGCCTGAGAGACCCAAAGATGTTTGAGGGAAGACTGTTTGAGGGCCTACGGTGAGAACGACAGAGGGTCCGAGAGTAGAGAGGTGGTGGAGCTGACCCTAGAGGGACCCTGGAGGGAAGGGAGAAGATGGTTTGGAAATTTGTGGTGGGAGTACATAGTCAAAGGACACGGAAGAGGGCCGGCCCCGTGGCTTAGCGGTTAAGTGCACGCGCTCCGCTACTGGTGGCCCAGGTTCGGATCCCCGGCACGCACGACGCACCGCTTCTCCAGCCATGCTGAAGCCCGTCCCACATACAGCAACTAGAAGGATGTGCAGCTATGACATACAACTATCTACTGGGGCTTTGGGGGAAAAATAAATAAATAAAAAAAGTTAAAAAAAAAAAGGACACGGAAGAAATTCAGAGGTTGTCTGGAAGGGCTATAAAGAAAAGATGCCTCAAGGGGCCAGAAAGAACCTGGAAGATGAGCAAGAGGTGGTCCAGGGGATAGGTGAGGGTGAGGGGATCGATCCAAGGAGCTGGGGAGGCCTGGGGAGCAGATTCTGAGCCGACAGGGGTCATGGAGGGGCATGGGAGGGCGGTGTTCCTGGCAGAGGCTGGCAAAGGCTGGGTGCCAGGGAAGGATGGGGGTGCCAGGGCGGGGCCAGAGAGGATGGGGTGGCTGGGAGGGGAGGAGGTGACCAGCGTAGATGGGGTATCCAAATGGGCAAGGGAGGACAGGCGGAAGGGACCAGGGGGAGGGGACCAGGGAAGACGGATAAGAGATGTGCAAGGAGACTGGAGAGGCCTGAGGGCAGATTCTGAGAGGCAGGGAGGATGCAGGCCCTGGAGAAGCAAGGAGGGGAGGGTGCCTGGCAGGTGCTGGGAAGGGTGGAGTGCCCGGGAGGTAGGAGAGGATGGGGTGCCCAGCAGGGGACCAGAGGCGCTGGAGTGCCCGTCAAGGGCGGGGAAGGTGGGGTGCGCGGCGGAGGGGATGGGGCCCCTGAGGGGGCGGGGGCGCCGGCGAACTCACTCGAAGACGAAAAAGAGGACGGTGGTGGTGAGGATGAGCAGCAGCGTGAGCGCGAAGACGCCGCCGTGGCCGGCCAGCATGAGGCGGCCGCCGCAGTAGAAGCGGTTGCGGCCCGGGAACACCTCCCACTTGCGCCGTGGGCGGCGGCCGATGCTCCCGCTGCCGCTGCTGCTCCAGCGCGGCGCGGCGGCGGGCGGCGGGGGCCCGGGGCCCGGGCCGGGGGGCGCGGCGGGCGGCGGGGCGGCCCCGGGGCTGATCTGCTGGTACTCGCAGTCCTTCATGCGGCCGGCCGCGGCCTCAGCTCCGCGCCCCGCGGGCCGGCCGCGCAGCACCGGGACCCGGGCGAGCGGCGGAGGTGGCGGCGGCGGTGCACGGCGCTCGCTCGCTCGCTCGCTCGCTGGGGCGGCCCCGCCGCCGCCCCGCCCCGCCCCCGCCCCCGCCCCCGCCCGGCGCGGCCTCCCGCCGCAGCGCCCCCTCCGCCTGGGCCCGGGATGGCGCTCGGGCGCCGCGGCCCGGTCCGACCCGCGGCAGGGCCCTGGCAGTCCGTGCCGCTCCCTGAGCCGCCTGGTCCCTTCTGCACGATGACGGGGCGGCAGATGCGCTCTTTCTGTTCTTTGGCAATCAGACCATTTGTTGGGCGGCCCCTGTGCGCCGGGCAGTGTGCCAGGCGCCGAGATTCGAGCAGCGGACTTCGTGATCTGCGTCTGGCCGTCTGTAATTCCAGGGCCCCGCTTCACCGGTCTCTGAGGACTGACTGGACAGGCATTTGGGGAGACAGGCAGGGGTGGGGGTTGGGACACAATCGGCTTTGAAAGCCAGGGGCCTGTTAACTACTCACTTGAAGTTCCAAGTGCCCAGTGGGTGTGTGTGGCACCTCCTCTGGCCTCCCTCACCCAGCTCTGTGATTTGGACCCAGACCCAGGGTTTCCTAGATGTCACCTAATGTAGGGTTGATGCTACAGGACCCCAGTGTTTTTCAGGAATTCTGAGTGTATTTGTTTTCTATTGCTATGTAGCAAATTACCACAAATTTAGCAGCTTAAAACAACACACATTATTATCTCACAGGTTCCAGGTCAGGAGCCCTAGTATAGCTCAGCTGAGTTGTTTGCTTGGTGTCTCAGAAGGCTGCATTCTTACCTGGAGACGCAGCTGGGGAAGAATCCACTTGGGAGCCCATTCAGGTTTGGTGGCAGAACTTATTTCCTTGCGACTGTATGACTGAGGGCCTGCGATTTTTGCTGGCTGTCAGCTAGAGGCCTCCCTCAGGTTCCAGAGGCCATCTGCGGTTCCTAGAAGCCCTGTGGGCTTCTCCAGCATACCCGCTTGCTTCATCAAGGCCACAAGGAGAGTCTCTAGCTCCAGTCTGCTAGGACAGAGTTTTATATAGTGTAACCTATTATGTATGGGGAGGGACATCCCATCACTGTTGCCTATTTTGTAGGTTAGAAGCAAGTCGCAGGTCCCACTTGAACTCAAGAGGAGAGGATCACACAAAGGTGTGAGTACCAGGAGGCAGGAATCATGGGTCACCTTAGAGTCTGTTCACCACACTGGGCTTACTGACAAACCTAAGGAAAAGTATAGGAAAAGAGAACTGGAGACTAGGATAGGAGAGAGTAAGAAAAGAAGACAAAATACATGATGTGGACTGGTAGAAAGGCAACAACAGTGACCTCAAGGATCACTAGTTGTTACACCTGCCAAAGGCCACCAAGCCATGCCCTTGGTGCCAAAGATTCTGGATTTGGTGAGCCTCCCCTTGAGTGAACCACGTTGTGGGCTTCCTCCTCTCTTGCTCCTTGGCTCTGGACATACTGGTTCCAGTACAAATTCCTGCTGTCCTGTCCCAACTGGGTCCTCTCGCAACCCTACACCTTTTCTTGCTTCTTGTCACTTTACAGAAACCAAAACTATCCTGCTTGATTTTCAGCTTCCTTCCTTTCTTCCTCATAATTTCTCTCTATTTGCATCTGTCCTTTCCTCTCATCTTAAAGATGTGGGCCTCCTGCCCATGGCTAACCCTCCACTCATGTCTTGTCTCTCTTCCTGTTCATCGAGACTGCAAACACATGCTCAGTTCTCCTCTGTCAATTAAAAAGCAAAGCTAAGGGGCCAGCCCTGTGGCCTAGTGGTTAAGTTTGGTGCGCTCTACTTCAGTGGCCGGGGTTCTGTTCCCAGGCGTGGACCTACACCACTTGTTGGCAGCATGCTGTGGTGGTGACCTACACACAAAATAGAGGAAAACTAGCACAGATGTTAGCTCAGGGTGAATCTTCCTCAACAACAACAGAAAAAGCAAAGCTAAACTAAAAAACAACGCCAGAAACAGCTTTCCATGTTTGGCTACCTCCTCACTCTAGCTTCAGGTTTATCTTTTTCTCTCTCATAGAGTCATATTAAAGAGTAGCTACCACTTCATTGTCACCTATTCATTTCTTAACTTTTTATGATTTGGCCCCTGTCTACATCACTCCCCAAAACTTCTATCTTAAATGTCACTAGTGACCCATTTAGTGTGGCATAGACTACTCATTCTCACCAATACCCAGGGTTCCCAGCCTCTCTTACAGATAGGTGTGGCCAAGCGACTTAATTCTGGCTAACGGAATGTGAGTGGAAGTGACAGCCTGGCCCATAAAACTCCCAGGTGCTGATCTTTGCTCTCCTTCCTATCTGCTAGCACAATGGAGGAGACTCTGAGAATGTAGAAGAGAGTCAAACCAGCTATCCGCATTCCAAGTTTCAAGGTCCTACTCCTTCTCAGTTAAGTTAACTCAGTTAAGTTACTAAGTTAAGGAAAGACTTAGTAAGACTGAATTCAACTCATGTAATTCTGCAATATGAACACTATTTTTGCTTTATTTGTAGCAATAAGTTTGGTGGCTACAAGAAATAAGAGATTCTTTTATGGTTGTGGTAGAAGCTCTATGACTCTATGACCATGACTTGAGCTGAGAATTTAAAGAGCTTGTAATTTTCTTTCTGCAAGGACCCTGGTGCATTCAGAAGAATTCCTCCCATACCAAGTCCCTGTGGTCATCATCACTGCAGTCAACTGCAACAACCACTTGGGCCCCCAAAGCACTTGCTCTCGTTGGCGCTTCATCACAAATAACCACAGGCGATAATTTGATTAATCATGATGCCACAGCATGCCATGGATTGGTAGCATCACGTTTCTCATTAGCAAGGAGCTTAGCACATTCAAACCCAATGACACAACCAAACCCGTTCCCTAATCCCATTTTTTTTTTAAATATTTATTTATTTTTTTGTGAGGAAGATCAGCCCTTAGCTAACATCCGTGCTAATCCTCCTCTTTTTGCTGAGGAAGACCAGCTCTGAGCTAACATCTATTGCCAATCCTCCTCCTTTTTTTTTTTTTTCCTTCCCCAAAGCCCCAGTAGATAGTCGTATGTCATAGTTGCACATCCTTCTAGTTGCTGTATGTGGGACGCGGCCTCAGCATGGCCGCAGAAGCGGTGCATCGGTGCGTGCTGGGGATCCGAACCCAGGCCACCAGTAGCAGAGCGCGCGCACTTAACCGCTAAGACACGGGGCTGGCCCCTCTAATCCCATTTTTTGAAGTCTGTTTCCTGGGACCCCTCCTAGTACCAATTTCTGTATCAGTCAGGGTCCAGCCGATAAAACCACACCAGTCATTGGACAGAGAGAATTTAATATAAAGAATGGTTAAAATGGCTAACTAGGTATAAAGTTGTTAACTAGATAACTGAAAAGGTAAAAAGAAAACTGAGATATCATGGAGACAGCAACAGCAAGAAGCATCTATAACTCCTAGGGCTAGGAGAACAAAGGAAAGAGTTTGTTATCACTAAAACTTAGAAATTTATGAGAGGGGCCCTACAGAGCTGAAACTCAGACCTCTAAGTCTGGTGCTCGTGTCTCTGAACTTGGAGGGACCAACACCTCTGAGGAAGGGGTGCCACCCAGCTGATGCTGGTGTCTCTGATTGGGACACCATGAAGTTAGTTCTGCAATTGTTGGAAAAAAACTGCAAAGTAGATTCAGCTGCTGCTACAGGAAGGAACTGCTGCTGTGGGGGTGAAGGAGCATTGCTAGGGTGACCTCACAGGAACAGGAAGCAAACAGAAGAAAGGAGCCTTTTCTTCCTCCTCTGGCCTCACTGTCTCCCTCTAGTGGCCCATACTGGCAGAGCCAAACAGAGCCAGCTGACAAAGCAGAAGTGTGATTTGCAGAGTCCCAGCTCCAGTATCTTACAGTAGAAAGTAGAAGGTGGGTTTGGAGCTGAGAGAAAATAACTTAATAACTACCACAGGTGCCTTTATAAAGTATTAGAAGAAAGAGGTGGACTTAGATGAGAATTAGCTGGTGTTCAAGCAGAGATGGAAGGGAAGTAGAGAAAGCCCAGAGATGATGGGCCTTTTAGGGTCGGAAAAGATGACTGCTTCTGGGCAACAAATAGTATGAGACTGAACAAGGTCTTGGACAACACGAGTTGAAAGATGTGATCACCTCTCAGGCAAATATCAGGTGAAGAGTGTGGTCTTCCCACTTATTATTTCACACAGCTTTTCAATACAGCCACCATTATGTTGAGAGTGAGGCAACAGGGTGATGAAGCAAATAAATATATCAGCTTGAGAATTCTATCTAGGAAAGAACTTGAGTGTGGTTAGTGTCACATGGATCTGACTAGAAGCAAATAGAGCTGAAACCTATGGTGTTAATTTTGTGTGTCAACTTGGCTAGGCCACAGTATGCAGATATTTGGTCAAATTTTATTCTAGATGTTTCTGGGAAGGTATTTTTTAGATAAGATTAACATTTAAATCAGTTGACTTTGAGTAAAGCAGATTATCTTTCATAAAGTGGGTGGGCCTCATCCAATCAGTTGACAGCCTTAATAGAGAAAAGATTGACTTCCCCTGAGAAAGAGGGAATTCAGCCAGCAGACTGCCTTTGGACTCCAACTGCAACATCAATTCTTCCATGGGTTGCCAGCTGCTGGCCTACCTTGTAAATTTTGGACTTGCCAGTCTCTACAATCATATGAGCCAGTTCCTTAAAATCAATCAATCAATCTCTCTCTCTCTCTCTCTCATACACACACACACACACACACACACACACACACGCACACACATATATACATCCTATTGGTTATGTTTCTCTGGAAAACTCTGACTTATACACCAAAAATGTTTTGAGGTAATAGTATTGCCAAAGAAACTATGAGCCCAAACTAGAAAAGCCTTTGGCTGCCTAAAATTTATATGAAATCTTAAGGGACCCTGAACAGCCAAAACAATTTTGAACAAGAAGAATAAAGTTGGAGGTCTCAACCTTTCTGATTTCAAAACTTACTACAGGGAGGGAAGAGGGCGAAAGGGATGATTAGGCACATATGTGTGGTGATGGATTGTCATTAGTATTTGGGTGGTGAACATGATGTAATCTATGTGGACATGGAAGTATAATGATGTACACCTGAAATTTATACAATGTTATAAACCAATATTACCACAATAAAAATAAAATAAAATTTCAAAAAAAAATCTTACTACAAAGCTACAGTGATCAAAACAATGCAATGTTGGCATAAAGACAGACATATAGACCAATGGAATAGAATAAACAGCCTAGAAATAAACCCTCTCATATATGGTCAAATGATTTCGACAAGAGCTCCAAGACCAATCAATGGGGAAAGGACAGTCTTTTCAACAAATGGTGCTGGGAAAACTGTATATTCACATGTGTAAGAATGAAGTTCGACCTTGACCTTACATCACATATGAAAATTAATCCAAAATGGATAAAAGACCTAAACATAAGAGTTAAAGTTATAAAACTCTTAGAAGAAAACATAGGGCAAAACCTTCACGACATTGGATTTGGCAATGATTTCTTGCATATGACACCAAAAGCACAGGCAACAAGAAAAAATAGATAAACTGGACTTCATCAAAATTAAATTCTTTTTTTTTTCTTTGTGAGGAAGATCAGCCCTGAGCTAACATCTATTGCCAATCCTCCTCCTTTGTTTTTTTTCCCTTCTTCTCCCCAAAGCCCCAGTAGATAGCTGTATGTCGTAGTTGCACATCCTGCTAGTTGCTGTATGTGGGACACCACCACAGCATGGCCAGACAAGAAGTGCCTCGGTGCGCGCCTGGGATCCAAACCCAGGCCACCAGCAGCAGAGCACGCGCACTTAACCGCTAAGCCACGGTGCCAACCCCAAAATTAAATTCTTTTGTTCATCAAAGGACACTATTAACAGAGTGAAAAAGCAACCCCTGGAATGGGAGAAAATATTTGCAAATCATATATCTGATTAATATCCAAAATATATACAGAACTCCAACAACTCAACAACAAAAAACCTGATTTAAAAATGGACAAATGATCTGAATAGACATTTCTCTAAGATATACAAATGGCCAATAAGCACATGAAAAGATGCTCAGCATTACTAATCATTAGGGAAATGCAAATCAAAACCACCGTGAGATACCACTTCACACCCACTAGGACGGCTATTATAAAAATTTTTAAAAACCCAGAAAATAACAAGTTTTGGTGAGGATGTGGAGAAATTTGAACCCTTATGCATTGCTAGTGGGAATGTAAAATGGTACAACTACTGTGGAAAAAGTATGGCAGTTCCTCAAAAAATTTAACATAGCATTATTGTATGATACAGCAATATATACTTTGGGTATATGCCCCAAAGAATTGAAAGCAGGAACTTGAACAGCTATTTGTATGCCAATGTTCATAGCAGCGTTATTCACAATAGCCAAAAGGGGGAAGCAACCCAAGTATCCATTGACAGATGAATGGATAAACAAAATGTGGTGTATAGGGGCCAGCCTGGTGGCACAAGCGGCTAGTGCGCGTGCTCCGCTGCAGCAGCCCGGGGTTTGCCGGTTCGGATCCCGGGTGCGCACTGACCTACCGCTTGTCAAGCCATGCTGTGGCGGCGTCCCATATATAGTGGGGGAAGATGGGCATGGATGTTAGCCCAGGGCCAGTCTTCCTCAGCAAAAAGAGGAGGATTGGCAGATGTTAGCTCAGGGCCGATCTTCCTCACACACACACAAAAAAATGTGGCATATACATACAATGGAATATTATTCAGGGTTAAAAAGGAAGGAAATTTTGACACATGCTACAATATGGATGAACCTTGAAGACATTATGCTAAGTGAAATAAGCCAGTCACAAAAGGACAAATATTGTGTGATGCCACTTATATGAGGTACCTAGAGTAGTCAGATTCATAGAGACAGAACATAGAGTGATGGTTGCCAGGGGCTGAGGGTAGGGGGAATGGGAGTTACTGCTGAATGGGTATAATTTCAGTTTGGGAAGATGAAAAAGTTCTGGAGATGGATACTGGTGATTGTTGCACAATAATGTGAATGTACTTAATGCCACTGAACGTTACACTTAAAAATGGTTAAAATGGTAAATTTTATGTTACATATATTTTAAGACACACATGCGCGTGCACGCGCGCCTTTGACTGGCCAAGATTTAAAATAACTTTTAGGCCCCTCTGCTTGCACCAGCAGGAAGTGGGCTGTGAAAGTTGCACATTCTCTAAGGAGGTCCTACTCCCCAAAGCCCATCTCAGATATGGCTCTGAAGCATAACCAATAAGCCAGAGGGCACAGCCAGGAGCCATGGAGAACAATGGACAAAGGAGTCCCTCCTAGAACAAGGAACGCCCCCAGCCCCAGGGGAGAGGGCTTTGACATGTCTGACCAGTGGGGATTCAGAACTGCTTTGGACCAGTGACTGTTGTATGTCTTCCATTCTTTCCTTTTCTCAATAGGAGTTTGTATTGAGGTTACCCACTTCTTGCTCCACCATTTGTGTTTGTGGGGTACAGATACTTGTTTTTTAGTTCATAAATCGTCATAAAGAACCCTATCGGAAGCTGATTCAGAGACTTGGAGCTGAATATAGTGACTGAATGGGATTTGAGGTTATCTCCCTTGGGAAGGGGTGAGTGTGTTTTCTCTGTGAGAAGAGCAGAAACAGGTATTTGGCTCAGAAAGATAGACTGAGGCAGACTGTGATACACAAATATCTGTGTTCTCTTCTTCCTAAACCCACAGCCAGTCTTTACTTCCTAGTAGGGTTGCCAGACTTGGCAAATAAAAATACAGGATGCCCAGTTAAATTTGAATTTCAGATAAACAAAGAAACATTTCCTAGTATAAATGTGTCCCATGAAATATTTGGAACATAATTATACTGAAAAAGTATTTGTCATTTACATGAAATTCAAATTTAACTGAGCATCCTGTATTTTATCTGGTAACCCTACTTCCCAATCTCCCTTGCAGTTAGATGTGCCATGTGACTGAGTTCTAACCAATGGTACGAAAGTGCTTCTTTTCCAGGCCTGGCCCCTTAAAACCTCTCTGAAAGCAGAGGACTCCGAGCATCTAGAGAAGGGCAGAGTCACAAAATGGAAGTAGCCTGGGTCCCAATGACTGAGTGGAACAGGCCTCCCTCCCCAAACCTGCACTAGACTACAAAGTAAACAAGAAAGAAACTTTTTTTATTAAGCCACTGAGTTTTGGGAGTTGTTTGTTATAGCAGCTAGCCTACCTTGAATAATAGCCCTAATCTCTAAATTCAATAGCTTTTCTCATCCTTTCCTTAACAGCATATGACCCTGGTAACCATTTCTTTCTTCTTGAAATTCTTCCCCTGATACTATTTGTTTCTAATGTTTTAATGATAATAATAATAATAATAAAATGGCTACCATTCCTGAAGTTCTTACTATGTGCCAGGTGCCGAGCTAGTGCTTTATCTAGTGTCTCGTTGAATCCTCATAACTACTCTGTGTGGTAGATGCTGTCATACTCGTTTTAGAGATGAGAATACAGGTTTAGAGTCGAGTCACTTGTCCAAGGTCTTACAGGCCCTCTCTCTCTACACATTTCCTTTTTTTTTTTTTCCCTCCCCAAAGCCCCAGTAGATAGTTGTATATCCTTCTAGTTGCTCTATCTGGGATGCCGCCTCAGCATGGCTTGATGAGCAATACGTAGGTCCACACCCAGGATCCGAACTGGTGAATCCTGGGCT
The DNA here is from genome assembly GCF_057802395.1 of Ceratotherium simum simum. NCBI lineage: Eukaryota > Metazoa > Chordata > Mammalia > Perissodactyla > Rhinocerotidae > Ceratotherium > Ceratotherium simum. The sequence goes on from NC_141921.1 coordinate 30,360,805, forward strand.
GCCGAAGTGGAGCACGTGAACTTAACCACTATGCCACCTGGCCAGCCCCTCTACACATTTCCTTTTGACAATCCCATTCAATATCATGGCTGCTGTAATTATCATGTCTGTGTGGATGGTTCCCTGACCCCTCTCCTTGTCTCCAATTCCATATTTTGTGGCATCTGAATGTGCTGATGGCATTGTAAACTCAACTTGTCTAAAATGCAGCTCTTCCTTTGTTAGTACTGTTCTAAACACTTTTTATTTAATTCCCACAACAACCCTATGAGATAGATAATGTTATTCATATCTATGAGGTAGATAGTGTTATCTACATTTTACAGTTAAGAAAACTGAGGCTTAGAGATTCAGTATATGGCTCACATTTACAGAGCTGGTACACAGTAGAGCTGGGCTTGGGACTGATTCAAGGCCTAGATCTCAATAATGACAATTGCTGTGCTCTCCCTGTGCTGTTCCATTTCTTGTTCCTATACTCATTCTCTGCCCTTAACCTTTTTTTTTTTTGATGAGGAAGATTGGCTCTGAGCTAACACCTGTGCCAATCTTCCTCTATTTTGTATGTGGGATGCCGCCACAGCATGGCTTGATGAGTGATGTGTATGTCCACACCCAGGATTCGAACCGGTGAAGCCTGGACTGCCAAAGTGGAGTGAATGAACTTAATCACTAGGCCACCAGGCCAGCCCCTTTTCCCTTGACTTTCATATCCTACCTGTCTGTCCTTCAAAGTCCTTCAAATGGTTCTCAAGTGCCATTTCCCCATAAAGTTTTGTCAGGTATTCCAAGCCGGAAGGGATTGACATCTTGTATGAATTTACAGAGTACTTACTCTGTACCTCACCTTTTCCTAAACATACAAGTAAAACTTTAATTCATCCTCCTCATAAAAAGTTCAAGTAGAGAGATAGAGAGCAAGAAGTTTAACTATCCCTTCATTCTCCAGAATTTATCAGTTTCTATCTTGATTAATGTGTCTGTGTATCTGCTAGCAACTCTATTAGACAGTTATTTGAGGACAGGAGGCATAGCGAGTCATCTTTATTCCCCTAAAATAGGCATTAATCAACAATTGCTGAAAGAATCAATCAATTTCAAATCCCTTGAATCTGCACACACTACATTTTTAGATGAAGGTGAGAGGGTCTGTTCAAGAAAAGGGTCTTTTCCAGGGGGCCTGGTAAAGACATGTCAAACACTCCTTCTCCTCCCACCTTCATTAAAGAACAAAAAAGGATCTACTTCTAGGTATATGAAGCGTCTGTTTTTAGCTGGGTCTCAGAAGGAAATGACTTTTCTCTGAAATTGTAGACGCCCAACCCAGCTGCAGCATTGTTAGACCTCAGGGTAAACAGGAAGCTTCCTGCCTTGGGCCCTTCATGTCCCTCTCCCAGACTATTGAAGACTGTTAATAAGATGGTAAAAGGACAGCTGCTGGCCATAAAATCAGCCCATTCCTTAGATCCTTACCGAACAGCAACTAGATCCCCCCAAGGTCAGAGAGAAAAGTGTGTCCATCTCTAGGTTACACCAGGTCGGTCCACATAGCTGGGGCCCTCGGTTATCTCCTCTATGATCAACTGTAACCATAACAGTCTTTGCAGAATATCAGAGTGATTTAGTTTCTTGGTATTAGTTGAGAAGGTGAGATTTCCTTTTATAGGGTTTCTGGCCCTTGAAATCACTTGTTTCTGGGGGTGATGAGATTAGTATGAAGGTTAAGCTGAGAATGCCAGCGCAGTGAAATCCACCCTCCCCTGTGGAGTTTGAGTCACCTCCTCCAGTAGGGGAACAATCAGTCCTGATTATCCCCCAAAAAGAGGCAAAGAGGGGAATCCATGAGAGCAAAGAACTAGCGCTCCTACCTCTGCAATAAAGAGCTGAAACAGGACTGCAACTCTTCCTGCACACGAGGTGGAAGTCCCTGGGATCTGCAGCTGTTGGTGAGGAGGGAGGGGACAGTTTCTGCCAACTGGAGGGACACTAGGGCAGGGGTGATCATCTTTTGCCAAGAAGGGCACTCGGGTGTCTTGGCAGAAGGCAGAGGGCTGCCCCGATCTATGTGTACATTTTCAGAAGCATTTGACTCTGGATCAAATTCTCTCAGCTGTGCTAAAGCTGGGAGGATGGATGGGAAATGCCTATTGGCCAGGCTGACAGGAGGCTCCAACAGAGGGTGCTGGGGCTCAGCCAGGAGCTTCCCTTCAGCTGGCAAGTTTAGCTTTCTGTCATGGTCAGAGGGAGCGTGTCAAAATTCTACTTCTCAGGGCTCTCCAGACGCTGCTTATGATTACCCATCTATTTTGAAGTTTCTGCGTGTTGGAATTTTTGGCTCAAATGGGGAATGAGTGATGATGATGCAGAGCCTCTTACCTGGCTCAAAGAATGAGCAAAAATAGCTGAATGAGCCCATCACTACCTTTATAGTGATGGGCTCATAACCAAATGCGGGCCAGGAAGATACCATTTCATTCAACCTTGGACTCACCTACAATTTATCAATTCATGCTGCCAGGTTGGCTCCTCTGACCCATGTCTATCAATTAAGCAAGTACAGGCACCTGGGGGCGGCAGGAAACCAGTCTCCTCTGTGACCATTTAGCTGCCTGGCGCAGGTTTACTTGTGCAGGACAGGGAGCCTTATTTGCCAGATGTCACTGCTTTCCCTCATTCAAAGGAAAGGTCACTGAAGTTACTCCTCAGAGTTGCACCTGAAGAGGGGGACAGTTTCTTCTAAGTGCTGAAAGCAAGAGAACTGGATATTTTCTCTTAAAACCATGTGTTTGAGCCTCTATATAAGTGTTTAGACTGGGAAGATTCCATTGTTTAAGGCAGCTCTTAAGATCTTAGAGCAGAAAGGGACCTACAAGAGATTATACGGTTCATCTCCACCCCCCACCACCAGTAGGCTATCATTTCCCCTAGTTTCAGAAGAGGTAACTACGGCTCTGAAAACGCCCCCAAGGTCACACAGCTGGTAAGCCCAGTTTTACCAAGAGGACTAGAATCCAGGTCTCTTGCCTCCTCCTGCAATGTTCTTCTTACCATGACTTTTCCCTCCAAGTAATTTGTATTATTTTAAAAAAGGTAATTCATTGCATGTATAACCGAAAGTTGTTTAATTTGCATATCTTTGTAAGATTTTTCATATAAATAAATGAACAAATCATGAAAAAAATCATCAGAAACAATGTCCCATTTAGAAAAGATGGTCCCCCTTTACTTACTACTGCCGCCATACTGTTCAGGCCTCCGGCATCGTGTGTGGACTATGACCTACGAAATTTACATTTAAGTAATTTACATTTAAATTTATGTTTGGGTCAGTGGCAAGGTGAAGACTGTCTCTGCTATGCTTGGTTGATGAGACAACTCCAGGTGCACTTCAGACTTGGAATAAGATTTCTTCACGTACAGAGAAAATAGTTACTACTCTAAAATTTGCCACAGACAGGACCAGAAGGGGCTCTCTAGTGGCTCATACTTCTCCCATTCCTAACCAACCTCCAAAGAGAAAGAGAGAGGACAGACTAAGGATCCCAGGACAGGACAGGCAGGCCCAGTGTGTATTCGTACTTCCAGACCCCTGGTTAAGTCTGCTTCAAGCCTGTCCCCTGAGACTCCAGGTCATGTCCAAGGCAGGAAGTTGCAATGTAGGAGTAGTCCCAGGAGCCAGTAAGTCAGGAAGTAGCCTAGAATGCATCGTGTGACTAAAGAACAGGTTTTCCAGTTGTATAAAAGTCCCATGATATAATTTCTGGGGACCTTTTGTCCCGGTGGGGAGTCCGCTGCAAGAGGCTTCCAAGGCACAGTCTCTAGAGATCGCAGCAGCGGCTCTTGATCCTGAAGCAAGTGAGCTGGAAACCAGTACACAATAGGAGTGGAGGAGCCCAAAAACCTGGTGAGAACCTGGAAATCATAAAAGGAGGAAAATCCACACATTTATCGGAATGTCACTGCCTCAAACTGGACCAGCCTGGGGCTTCCCTGCTGCTGGGTGAACTATAGCCCCATGACTAGAAATGTATTATCCCGGAAAAGAAATGCAGCAGAGCTCAGGATCTGCCTTATAAAGCTGTGCGTGAACCCAGCCAGGTGACCTCAATGTTATAGATAAACACTGCTGCAGACTAATTACCACAACAATGGGCCAGTCAATACTAAAATCTTTATGGGGTCCAATTTTAGGCCAGGGCCTGGACTCTAAACTCTAGGCTGTCACGTGGGGCTTTGGGAACCTGAGGTGGTTCCCTCGTCCCATGAGGGTGGCAAAGCAGAGGGAACTGGGGCAAGGGATCCTGTGGTTCAATATGCTCCCTCCTCCGGGAGTTCAGAGGCAAGTCTCCAAATGGCGTCCCTCATCTAACCTGGAAACTTGAAGCTTTGCTGGCACTCACACTACTAGCTAATCCAGCTACAAACACGGAATGCTACTTCCTATTTCCCCTGTGCCTCTCACTCACACAGCTCAGAGAACTTTACAAACAGCCAACGTGCGCCTCCAAGAGGCAGAAACTGCTAAGGAGTGGCCAGATGGAGACAAAAAGACTCCCTCAGGGTTATGTTGAAACTGGGGCCATAGCTGGGAACAAAAAAATCGAATGTATGATTAAACCCTTCCCATCCCTCTCTATCCCCACCACCACCCAGAACATTGCACAAGATATCTCCTCCGACAATTGAGCACCTGCCAGAGCTCAGACTACCTCAAAAAGTCAACAAAGGAGATATTCTGAGTCTAACTGTATTAGGGGAAGGTCCCAGAGACATCCTCTGTGCTTGTTCCTATGTCTTAGTCAAATCAGGTCCTTTTAAAACTCTCCTATCTTTGCACATGCCCTTCCATTTGCCCAGAATGTTCCTCCTCTGCTTCTTAAATGAAATTCCTTCTTACTCTTCAGGACCCAGCCTAAATATGACGCCCTCCTCAGCTCCTTCAGTCAGTTAGCTACTTTTTCCCCTGTGCTTCCACGATACTTTCTCTCAAAACAGCAACTCCTCTTCCATCCCACTGTACTATAATTTTATCTGTTAAGTGTCTGTCTCCCCATTTCTTCCATGAGACCCACTAGGACAGCAATCTTATCTTACTCAGTTTACCCTCAGTGGTCTGACCCAGGGTCTGGCACAAAGAAAGCCCCCAACAGTTGTTGAATGAATAAATTAGGTACAGGTCACTCAAATGGGAGAAGTTAACTGTCTTCCCTGCCCCTGGCCAAGGGGTTTTGCCTGTATTCACACCTTATCCCAGCCAGGAACCCACCTCACCTGAACATGCATGCACAGACCGCCAAACAGCAGCAGCACTACGGCGTGCACCAGGTACACGAACACCCGAGGACTGAGGAATCCAGGATCAGGCTTGTCTAGGGTCTTATTGTTCTTGCTCCTTCGCATGCCAAGTGTAAGGCAGAGCCAAGGGTGAGTGGTCACATACGTCCAAGTTGCCCAGGCAACCAGTGTAGCCACTGGTGCAGCCAGCAGAAAATTGGGCAACTGCTTGAGCTCATAGTATCTCAAAAAGCCAACATTCCAGTAGATGTCCTGGATGTAGCTGTATATTAGGGGAATGTCCCAGGAGCACCAAGGCGGCTCATTTCCCTCTGTGGTCCGGTAGCCCTTGTCCACAGCTAACTGCACCAGGGGCTTAGGGATGGGGTGGGCTGGGCCTGGCAGACAGAACTGGGTATAGGCATAATACTGAAAGAGGGCAAAGGGAAAGCCAAGTGCGAGCACTGAAAGGAACACAGAGCCCATTAGCTTCAAGAGCTGTCTCAGAGGATTCAGCACCATGAAAGAAGAGAAAAAGCCTCGGCACTGAGAATGCACGAGGAAGCCCACGTTGACCAGTCCATTGGAGCGCACAGCAGTGGCAAAGGCAAAGAGGAGTCCACTAGTCCAGCTTCGGCCCCTTTCCAGCTGCCCCATGGCACTGAACGTCAGGAGGGCAAACAAAGCTTCTGAGTAACCAGCTGCCAGGAAGACATTGGCGGGGCTGAGACAGAAAAGCAGCGCTCCATAAAAGGCCTGGTGGGGACAGTGCAAAACCAGACAGCCCAGGTCATGAAGTGCGACTGCAGCCAGCACGGAGAACAAGGAATTGAGCAATGCTACTGAGATTAACAGGCAACTCCGCAGGCTCAGTAACCCCCACAGAGGGCTCAGCAGTTCAGTCCCCACCAACAGGGCCAGGGGGAAACCAGGGAAGAACGCAAAGTTGTGCTCATACAGGTAGCCGTGCTCAGCAATGAACAGGAAGTGCTCAGCATCCCAGTGCGACAGGCCACCCAAGAGACCCTCCACAAGTTGGTCCACAGAGCCTGAGGGGGTGAGGCGAGGAGGAGAGAAGGCTTCTGCATGGTGATCTGGGATGATGGCATTGAAGAGAGCCTGTGGGATGAAAGAAAACCAGGATTTTGGTTGACCAACTTGAAGAAAAGAACTACCATTCAGGGCTGGCCCCGTGGCTTAGCAGTTAAGTGCGCGCGCTCCGCTGCTGGCGGCCCGGGTTCGGATCCCGGGCACGCACCGACGCACTGCTTCTCCGCCCATGCTGAGGCCACGTCCCACATACAGCAACTAGAAGGATGTGCAGCTATGACATACAACTATCTACTGGGGCTTTGGGGGAAAAAATAAATAAATAAAATTAAAAAAAAAAAAGAATTACCGTTCAATAAAATGAGGAAAAACAGACTTGTTGGGGGAGAATCAGGAGTTCAGTTTTAGACTAGTTAAGTTTGAGTTGGACATTCCAGTGCAGAGGTCAACAAGGCAGTGAGATATATGTCTGTGGGTCAGGAGAGCCATGAGGGCTGGAGATATAAATCTGGGAGTCATAAGTGCATGGGCGGTATTTAAAGGCATGAGACTGAATGAGATCACCTAGGGAGGAAGTGCAGGTAGAGAAAAAAGGAGATCTGAGGACTGGGCCCTGGGCACATCAACATTTAGAGACTTGAAAGAGGGTAAGGATCCAGCCACAAAGATAAAGAAGAACAAGTCAGTGAGGTAGGGGGAAAACCAGGAGAGCATGGTATCTTAGAACCAAGTCAAGCAAGGGAATGACTGACTCTGTTAAATGCTGCTGATAGGAAAAGTAAGATGGGACTGAAAACTGACCACTGGATTTAGCAATGTGAAGGTCACTGGTGACTTTGACAAGAGCTATTTCAGTGGAGTGGAGGAGAGAGAAGCCTGCCTAGATTGGGTTCAGCAGAGAAGGGGAGAAGGGAGACAGTGCATACAAACAACTATTTGGAGGAGTTTTGATATAAAGGGGAGGACAGAAATGGGATAGTAGGTGAATGACAATGTGGGGTCAAGAGAAATCTTGTTCTTTTTTAAGGTGGGAAATAAAAGTTTGTTTGCCAATGGGAATAATCCAGTGGAAAGGAAACAACTGAGTATGCAGGAGAGGGAGGGGAGAATTGCTGGAGCAGGCAAAAGAGGATGGAATCTGCTACTCAGGTGGAGGAGCTCACCTTAGAGAGGAGGACAGACATCTCATCCAGCTGTTAGTAGGGAAGGCACAGAGGTGCAGATGCAGGTATGCCAATGGATGTGGTAGGAGCACAAAGAATGTCGCTTCTGATTGCTTCTATTTTTCTGAGTTTTCACTCAGGAAAGCAAATTGGGGAAAAGGTGTTAAGACTTGAGCAAAGAGGAAAATATGTAAAATAAGTCATCAATGACCCTCATTCTCAAAATAGGCTGTGCACTGGAATCATCCAAGGAGTTTCAAAAATACTAATGCCTGGGGGCGGCCCCGGGTCGTAGTGGTTAAGTTCAGCACACTCTGCTTCAGCGGCCTGGGTTCGCGGGTTTGGATCCTGGGCGTGGACCTACACCACTCGTTGGCCACACTGGCGGTGACCCACATACAAAGTAGAGGAAGACTGGCATAGATGTTAGCTCACAGCTAATCTTCCTCAAGAGAAAAAAAAGAAAAACTAATGCCTGGGCCCTCCCCCAGAGTCAATGATTTAACTGGTATGGGGTACAGCCTGGGCGATGAGATGTTTTTTCTAAGCTCCCCCAGGTGATTCTGATGTGCAGGAAAACTTGAGAGAATCAGAGGGTGAACGGGCTAGGGGAATACACTAAGATTGCCAGGTAGCACTAAGGACTTACTTGGGTTAGTGATCTGGAATAAAAAGAACTAGTTAGTACAGTTGTGTGTTTTTCCCTGGGCAGATGCAGGTGTGGAGTAGGCAGAGACTGAATTTAACTAAGGTTGGGCTTTTGTCTTGTAAAAATAAGACATAGGGAGAAGGGAGCAAGCGAGTTGTGCGTGCATGCACGGTGGACCATAGAATCTAAGCTCAGTAAGGAGGGGAGTTGAAGCCAGGAGGTGGGTGAGGGACAGTGAAACGGTGGTAGAATCAATGGATTTTAAGTCCTGAGGGGAGGGAAGAGCTGTTAGAGCTGGGGTACTAGAGGGAGTGAGCTGGAAAGATGGGAGATAGTGGTCAGATGTATCATCTTTATTAATATTGAAACCACCAAGAAATCAACAGTAGTGCTGGAAAGAGCAACAGTGAATCAGGAGCTAAAACCTTCAAGGAATGAGCTGTCATTAACAGAGATGACAGCAACAACGAAGGGTAACTGGGGATATAACCTGATGGCATGAGCTTTAAAGCTGGAAGGGGTGGGAGGATAATGAAATAGCATTATTGTTAAATGTCTTTTTGCCCCATTAGATTGTCAGCTACTTAAGCGAAAAGAGATCATGACTTTTTTTTTTTTTTAGTGAGGAAGATCAGCCCTGAGCTAACATCCATGCCAATCCTCTTTTTGCTGAGGAAGACTGGCCCTGGGCTAAGATCTGTGCCCATCTTCCTCCACTTTATATGGGACGCCGCCACAGCATGGCCTGACAAGCGGTGCGTCGGTGCACGCCCAGGATCCGAACCCGGGCCGCCAGCAGCGGAGCGCACGCACTTAACCACTACACCACAGGGCCGGCCCTGGTCAGTTTCTTTATCATGCCACTTCAGACAGTGAAAACAAATGGGACAGGAGTGACAGTCACAGATAACAGCCCTAGTCTCCAAGTTGAAGATACTTTTTTTTTTTTTTTTAGATTTTATTTATTCAGTTTTTTCCCCCCAAAGCCCCAGTAGATAGTTGTATGTCATAGGTTCACATCCTTCTAGTTGCTGTACGTGGGACTCGGCCTCGCGTTGGACGGAGAAGTGGTGCCTTGGGGCGCTCCCGGGATCCGAACCCGGGCCGCCAGCATCAGAGCGCGCGCACTTAACTGAAGATACTTTTAACTAAACCTGGGACACAGCAGAGCCTGTGGTGCTTCCTATAGTGGGGGAGGAGAGGGGATAAGAGGTTTCCACAAAGGAACCAGCTATGGGCCTCAGAGAGAATGGTGCTTATGATAAAAGGTACACATAAGTATGCTCATATGACATCCCTAGGGTGTTGACATATATTCAACAATAACACATACTGAGGACCTACAAAGCACCGGGCACTGTGCTAGGCATCAGATATAATTCATATATATGTGAAGTTTGATTAAAATATGTATCAAGGGCAGCCTTTGAGGGGGAAGGGGGTTGCAAAAGGGCAAACTCATTGTGAGGGTCACGTGTGGGTGAGGCAGCGAGGCGAGATACCTGGGGGAAGAGTAGGAGACACTGCTGACTTAACAAATATACACAGATGGTCCCAGGACTGTGCCGCCTCTCTCCCACTCAACTACCTGACCCAGTACTCAGTCTCCTGGTAAGGGGATCCAGGGCCATGCTCTGAGCTGTCACACTCTAAAGGCATCTCCAGTTACAGAACATCATGATCTGTTGGAAAGAGCACTAGCTCAGGAGTAAGGAAACCTGGGGTCTGATTCTGGCCCTTCTCTAACTCGCTATGTGACTTTAGGGAAGCCACTGAACCTTTCTGGGCCTCTGCTGCTCCATGTGTAAAACATGAGATTAACAGACCATGTCTCAGATTCCTGCCCACTTTTTGCTATGAAGTCTACAACTATATGGTTCAAACCACATGGAGGGGCACACCTGGGAGACGGAAAGGAGATGGGGACTATTCCTAGTGCCTTGCCCAGTCATGTGGCAAAGGGGTGTTTAGGACAAAGGATCAGAGACTGACCTGCAGCACCAGAGTGAGGACACGGCAGCTGATTGCAAACCTCAGCACCTCTTTCTGGGCTGGGTCCAGGGGCCACATCCTCCCACCACCAGGAATTCAGTGGTGGTGCTGCCAGGACTGAGCTCCCTCAGGCTTCTAAACTCCAAAACCCAAGGAGGAAATGTTACACATAGGCTGAAAGTAAATTCTTGAAAGCATTCTTCACAGGAGACGCCCCCTTTAGCATCAATATGGCAGTCTTAACCATCTAACTGCCCAGATGAGGGAAAAGCATTCTGAAGGCAGACCGGACCACTTGGTGTCACTCTGAAGCACTGTATTCTTGTCGGGAAAGTTCCACACAGATAGGCATGAAGCTGGAAAGCTAAGCTTGCAGAAAATCTTTAAAAGCCTGTTCAGTGCCCCTACGCAGGAACTAAAGACTTGGGTTCAAGTCGTGGCTCTGTCACTCACAAGTTCTCATGTAGCCCTTCGGCATCTCAGTTCTTAATGTATAAAATGGGATCAGATTACTTTGCCTGTCTCACAAAGTTGTCATGATGGTGAAATGGACTGAAGTGTGAGGAAGTACTACCAAATCTATATTGTGGTTGCTATTATTTGATGTGTGCCCTTTTCCTCTTGCCCAGAATAATAAACTAGGTGCCAAACCAGAGTCCCCAAAGTGGGGCATAGAACTGAACTGGAAGACCATAATGACTACACACTCCAGCTTAGCTCTCTGATGTGTGTTCAGCTGGTCTGTTAAATTAAGTGGAGAAGGAAAAGAAAACCACTACTCAGCAGGACTTCAGCCAGCTCACATTGCTAAAACAAACTTAGGGGGGAGATGGAGTCGACTACTAGAGATGGAGAAAACTGTTATTTTCCATCTCTTTGTTGGAATGGCAACAATGCATAAACAATTGCACAGCCATTCTGAGGCAAGGAATGCACTTTAAGGCTTTTTTTTCTTTACAATTTCTTGGGCTAAAAGAAGTAGCAAAGGCTCCTAGAGAATCAGTCTGGGAAATCAGAAGGGAAGGAAAGAGCATCAGAGGCAGCTCATCGATTTGGGGTGAAGAACTATCCCTTAAAAGAAAAAATATTTAAACTGAGAAATTAACAGGGAGGGCTGGAAGACTTTTCTTTTTTCTATTATCAGGCTAATTCCTACCAAATCTTTAGGTATCACTTGTCTCTGGAATTCTTCTCTGACCCTCACTAGGCTATGTGATATGCTCTCATTGCACTCTGCCTTGTCGTCTTTGTCGTTATTGCTTATTTAAGTTGCTTGTGAGGGCAGGAGCTGAGTCTGTCCTGCTCCCAACTATACCCCCAGGGCCTAGCATTACAAACAGGCATTTTAAGCTTGTGTTCTGATTGAGAGGAAGTGGCAAGAACAGGATATGGCCTCACGAGTTCATTGGCTCTGGATATAAAATCACTGCTCCAAGTATTCCTCCCACCACATCTCATGTCAAGAACAAGACGACAAAGTCACAGAAGCCACAGGAAAATTTCATTTCTCCAGAAAGGGAGCAAGATTGGCCAACAGCAACAGTACTCTTTCTTCAGCACAAGGGGGCGCCCCCTACTCACTCCAGCACCAGGAGGCCTGGAGGAAGGGAAGGGCCACTGACGCCACACCGGTTTGCTCATCAAAATTCAGTTCAAAGGCAAGCTTTTGAAAACCCCAGAGAGAGCAGCAGTAGTTTGTGAATCTACCCAACATTTCCAACATCTGACTCGCTGAATCGAGAATGGTCGAAACAGGCACAGCCAACCTCACACGCTGCTGGTTCTCTATCCTAGCGTGAATTCACTTTTTCCCTTCCTTCACTTCCCACCCACATGCAGAAGAGAAGTTGGGAACAGAAAAGCACTTAACCCACCTCTGCCTCTTCACCAGGCTTCCATTCTTCCTTTCCTCTCTCCAGAGTCAAGCTCTAGCCCCAGCGACCACAGGAGACTTGTAGCCTACAATTAGTTTACAGGTAAACTAAGTAAAAACAAAATAAAGCCAGTGAGTTCTTCCTCGTGGCTAATTGCGGGTCTCACTTCCCAACAACCCCTTTGCGAAATCACAGACTCTCGGAACTGGCAGAACACTTACAGAGCAACTGGTTTTACTCTGTTTTCCCGTGAGATAAATATGCCCCAGAGAGGTGAGTAATAAAAATCTCCATAGTTTTTACATCAGAGATCTCATTAGACCCTGTGAGGCCGGGATAATTACCATCGCCATTTTATGGATGTGGAAACTGAGGCTCACTGGGGTCAAGTGACACACTCAAGGCTTTATTTAAAGAGAATGTCGTTTTTTTGCTTCTATAACCTCATGATCTTCCCACCAGCCCTCATCCCGGTCAGAGCCAGGACTACAGCCCAGGTCTCCCGGTACTGGTCCAACGATGGCGCATGCTCTTGCTGAGTATGCTTAGGGCAGGGAGGGCCCTGAGAACACAGGGAAGCCTTGAACTGGAGCCCTGGATACTCTGGGTAAGATTAACACCCTCCGTGGGGTGGGGAAGTCGCTCTGATCCAGGCTCCTCAGGGCCAAAGGCCTCGCTGGCCGTCGCGAGCCCGGGGCCGCATTCTGCGAGCCCAGCCGGGTCCAAAGCCGTTCTAGCCCGCTCCTTTCGGACACAGTCCCAAGCGGGGATCGGGCATCTCCTCTCCCCAAAGGGGCCACAGCCCAGGGGCTACCCCCGACGGGGCCGGCGAGGCCCAGCCCAGCCCCACGGCCGGAAGGCAGGGAGGGCGGGAGGCTGTAAAGGAAGAGGCGGCACCGGGAGGCCGCTATGGCGGAGGGGCGGGGCTCCCCGCTTCTCGGCGGCCTCCGCCTCATTTCCCTCAGCCTCCGTTTGACAACTTCCCTCCCCCCCAGAACTCCAGGGATCCCAAGCTGGCACCGGGTCCCCAGCACCGGCCTGTCTCGACCTCCCAGGAGGGGCCCGAACCTCAGCTCCTCCATCCGGGGCCCCCGAAGCGCCCGCGCCTGCGCACTGGCTCCGCCGACGGCGGCCCCGCCCCGCTCCTGCCCGGATTGGGAGCTGCCCCACCCCCCGCCGCGGCGGCCATGTTGATTCCAGGCGAGAGAGGTGGGGATCGCGGAGCCCCACGACTCCGTGGACCTCCGCTTTGGCACCTTCCCGCTCTGGTGACACCTGAAGAGTTCTCTTTCGCACTTCCTGCTTCTCAGGCCGCCTCCCCCGCTTTCAGTTAATCTGCGGGGCTGCTGTCTCAGGGTCGGTGCTCTTGCCCCGGTTCCATCCCACCAGCACCCACTGAGTTTCTGACGTGTGCCGAGGCTCTCGGAGTTGGGGGCCTCCTCGCGGCCTCTGCACAGAAGCCGGAGCCGCACTTGCCCTGCTGCCAGGCAACAACAGCTCAGCACAGGGCACACAATAGTTGTTCTCTGAATAGAAAGAAAAGCCTTCTTGGGGTTTCTGTGGCCAGCGGCGGCACCCTGCGTCCTGGGTGTGAAGAAAGTGGGGGATCCCCCTGACTTTCCCCTCCTTCAGCTACCAGGGACCTTCTGTCCTACTTCAGTCCTCAACCCAGCTCAGGAGGCTAATGAGGATGGTGAAGGCACCTTCAGAGGACCCCCCCCCCCACCCCGGACTCCTTTCTTCTTCCTCATTCAAGCAGTTTCTCTCGTAGGAAGTGGGGCCAAAAAAGAAGAAGAAGAAGAAAAAAAGAAGCTAACTCAACAAAACCGTCTGTTAGGGAGGAGCGGCCAGTTGGTACCCCTGTAACGGAAACTGTTAGAACAACTTTGTACCCTCCTTAAAGGAAATAGATAATAAATCCTTCTCCGTTGGTGGATTTCTCGTTTCTCAGGATTCCAAAACCTTCTGCGGTTTCAGTTATCTGCCCTCCAAACGAAGCTAGGGACTGGGTTAGCCTCTGGCCACAGCCCTGGCGGAGGGAGGGGTTTATCTTCTGCAACAGCTACTACTGTGGGTGGGAACAAAGAGATGGTTGCTATCTCTCCAGGCAAAGAAAACTAGCCCACATCAGTTCTGTGGGGGCCAGGAACTGTATCTTTTCGTTCTTTATAACTCATTTCAGGCCCTGAGACCTAAACTGTCCTCAGGTATTTGTTGTGTGCAAGGTGGATAAAGTATAAATCACACTTGAGTGGTTGTGTGTTGGAGGAGAATGGAAAAAATGGAGTTTAGAAGACTCTTCCCCCAGCTTTTTCAGTGACACACACTTGTTCTCAGCTCCAGAGGCCTGTGAGTGAATCGGCAAAGCTGCAGTGCACACTCGTGACTGGGGCCTGAGGTGGTGGCTTGAATCTGCAGAAGTCTGTGAGGCTCCAAGCAGCACCCTGTTTGCAAAGATAAAACTGAGAAATGAACTGTCCTTCTTTTGTGAATTCACAAGGGAAAAAGACATGCATTCTTAAGGTTCCCTCTGTCTACACCAAATTCCCTCAAAAAGTCTATTTGTCACAAAGGGTCTCTTGTGACAAGTCAGAATGTTTTCTAAAAGTTCAACTGTCACCCTTCAGAGGTAGAACTTTGTCCAGATCCTCAGCTCTACTTTCCTGCAATTTCTCCTTCCTTTCTTTCTCTGCTACCCCCCCCCCCCTTCCGCTCTGTTTCCTGTTTCATTTTCTGGCTCCTGCTCCAACAGGAAAACAAGGAAGCTGAATCTTGTGCGCTCAAAGCCCTGGCTTGTCAGAATGGAAGACCACTAGGTGGGATGGGAGGGGGTTCTGGGCCCCCAAGGCTGTGAGTAAGTAGTGGAGGAGTCAGCTCGCTCCGGTCTGCTTTTCAAGTCTGCAGTTGAAATGGAGCCTGCGTCTACACAGGGAGCAGCTGAGCGACCAGCGCTGTGGAAGAGCCAGGGATACAGAGCTGTGTCCCAGGGCTCCAGAAAGACTCTATACCACCTAGCCACTTCCATTAAGAAGCAAATATCCCACACTACCAAGAAACAATTTCATAATACAAATCCCTGTCCTAAACAGTGCAAGCAATGCATCACTGTTTCTAGGATCCTAGAATGTCAGCAAGTTACAGCATTTCTGTTGCTTGAACTTGTCTGGTTCAGCCTTGCTGTTTCCTCTTCTTGAAACACTTCACTGCTAGACCACACTTTGGCCAGCTCACTACGCTACACTGGAATCTCAGCTGAAATGTTACCTCCTCAGAGAGCCTCTCCCTGGCTACCTAGCCACAACCACCACCTTGTACTATCCCATCACTGTGGGATATCCTTGTCACTACCTGGCTGTCCTGTCCGTGAATTTGACTCATTTTAGTGTCTGTTTTCTTCTTATGGAATGTAAGCTCTTATGAGAGCAGAGGCCTTGTTCACTTAAGTATTACTAGCACTTAAAACAATGCTTTGGGGGTCGGCCTGGTGGCGCAACAAAGTGCGCGCGCTTCGCTTTGGCAGCCTGGGGTTCACCAGTTTGGATCCTGGGTGCGCACGGATGCACCACTTATCAAGCCATGCTGTGGCGGTGTCCCATATAAAGTAGGGGAAGATGGGCACGGATGTTAGCCCAGGACCAATCTTCTTCAGCAAAAAAGAGGATTGGCATCAGATGTTAGCTCAGGGCTGATCTTCCTCACACACAAAAAAACAAAAAACAGTGCTTTGGACCGGCCCTGTGGCTTAGCGGTTAAGTGCGCACGCTCTACTGCTGGCGGCCGGGGTTCGGATCCCCGGGCGCGCGCCGACGCACCGCTTCTTCAGCCATGCTGAGGCCGCATCCCACATACAGCAACTAGAAGGATGTGCAGCTATGACATACAACTATCTACTGGGGCTTTGTGGGAAAAATAAATAAATAGAATTATAAAAAACAAAACAAACAAAAAAACAGTGCTTTGCACATTGTGTGTACTCAATAAAGATCTGGTGAATAAATCAATTTGTTTAACCTGATACCTATATTTTATGGATGAGGGAACTAAGGCTCAGAAAGGGGAAGTAACTGGCCTAAAGCTACACAGCTAGTGGCAGAGGTGGGACTTGAATTCAGGTTTCCAGCCTCTCAGGCTACTTTTTTCTTCCACTCCACACTATTTTAATCTTTCTCAGGTTTATCTCTTTCCCTCTCTTCCTTTTTTCCACTAAGAGTTTTTATGGGCTATGCCAAGAATCCTACATAGGGTACACCAAGTGTTAACAGCTCCTACCTACTCTTTCCTCCAGTAAATGCATATCTTACCTGTTTCATTTATTCAACAAAATAGAAGTGCCTACTATGTGACAAGGGATGAGGATGCAACACTGAGCAAAACAGACACAGTCCTTGTTCTCATGGAGATGATGATGATATTTACCTCATGGATTTTACAGTGGTTGGCATGAAGTGCTCAATAAAGAGGGCTGTTATAACTCCCTGAACAAAAAGGGGAGTGAGTGATTTTCCCACTGAAGATGTGGAGAAGGAAGTTTGGTAGCTCTCATGGAGCACTCTCCTCCCTAGAGCAACCTGACAACTCATTGCTCTCTGTAGTTGCCTTTTCTTGCTCATGCCGCCACATCTGGAGATGGTGTTGGCCCTTGGCTGGGCAGAGGAACAGCCCAGTGTATCTATTCTCAGTAGCTCAGTTTCCTGACACTAAACTTTCCATGGCCCCAAACTTATGGGAATGATGGAGTAGCCAATTCTGCCCTGGGATGTTGGCTTTGAGGCCATGCCATTATGGAATAAAAGTGACCACGCAGGCCTCTGTCACTGCCAACTGTTAGCAGGTAGGGCTAACGCTTGTGATGACAGGTAGTTGTGCCTTACCAGAACTTTATGCTACTTCTTTTTGCTCTGAAAAGGGCCCTCACTGGCAGTTTCCAAGGATGTTAGGTGACATTTACATCCATCCTGAAACCTGGGGTGGCACCAATCAGATCTTGGACATTTACCAAAAGTATCCTTTTTGGCCTCTGTCATATCACTTGAAGATGCCCATCCACCCCAGGACAAAGACCCTACCCTGCCTCCCAATTGCAGGAGCCAAACACTGATCCTTTAAAGGCCATGGACGTTAGATATTTTTCACCCTTGCTTCGATGTTTGCCTTTCAGTAGTTAGAAAACCTTGACCCTACTGAGAGGCCTAGTGGGAAGGGCCTTAGCCAGTGGGGGTGGCAGTGGCTGCATGGCAGAAGAGCCAATGAGGCTGAGAGTATTGTTTAGGCCAGACTTGGCTGCTCTCCAGCTTTGAAAGAAGGTTAAGGTCATTTGGGGGGTGGGGAAGGAGGAGCCTGGGAAAAGAACTGCTGGCCACACCCCTGGGTTCTCTACTGGCGAGGTTCTATTTACTTCTCAAAAGCAAATTACTCACAGCTCAGTGGCTCGCAGTTCTCTTGGACCTGTGGTAACTCCAGTCAGAAACTGGAGACCAGGCTAGGCTCCCCCTGCATTGCAGGAGAGCAGATGAAAGGAACCCAGGAAACCAAACTCCTAGGTAATGGTCCACACACAGCCCAGAAATGCATTTTCTAGACTAGAAAGTGGAGTTCATGAGGCCCGGAGCAAAAAGAGCCATTAGCAATATTGCTCACCAAAATATAGATATGAAAACCTTCCCATTTAGTTTTTTCCAGAAGAATCCTAGGAAGGCCTCTTGGTTGACAAAGTTTAGCCAATTGTCTTTATTTCCCCCTCTCTGAGAAATACTAATTATTCATTCCCGTCCTTACCCAAATATTAGCAACCACATTTAGTTTGATGAACACTTGATTGAAATTCTTGGGACAATTTTACCATGCTAAATACAACAAAAACAAATCTTGCCTGCTGAGCTCCACAGCTGGATCCAGTTACTCCTGGTTGTCCTTCGACCCAGGAAAGAGGTGCAATGAGGTGTATTAGGAAGAGCATGGGCCTTGGAGTCAGGACCTTGCTTGGTGTGTGAGCTCACACAAGCCACTTTCCCCAACTGTAAATTGGGAGCCAGAATACTGACCTCACAGGCACAGGACTGTTGCAGGATTATTTGACCTACTACATCTGGTACACAAGTAGGTACTCAATAGAAAGCTATTGTTTCAAGTCCCCCCCCCCCGTTTTTTTTTTTGGTGAGGAAGATTAGCCCTGAGCTAACATCTGTTGCCAATCCTCCTCTTTTTGTTGGGGAAGATTGGCCCTGGGCTAAAATCCGTGCCCATCTTCCTCTACTTTATATGTGGGATGCCTGCCACAGCATGGCTTGATAAGCAGTGCATAGGTCCACACCTGGGATCTGAACCTGTGAACCCTGGGCTGCCGAAGCGGAGCACGTGGACTTAACCACTACGCCACCGGGCTGGCCCCTGTCAATTTTCACTTCTAAGTGTCCACGATAATAGCATTTTCTGTTACTGTTTCTGGTTTCTCCATTATTTCCCATAGAAGGAGATGAACAGAGAAGCGATATATTCCACCCAACATTAGCCTTATAAAAGTAACTGCATCTGGCCAACATCTATGATTTCATTCAACAACTACTTATTAAGTGGCTACTATGTGCCAGCCTATGCTGTGGACAGGAATGTAGCAGTGAACAAAATAACGCCCCCTGCCCTCAGCTTATATTCCAGTCAAAGATGACAGCTAAGTACAGTATACAATAGGTCAGATGGTAACAAGTGCTAGCAAGAAAAATAAGGCAAAGGGAAATAAGGCAGGGAAGCAGACTGCTATTTTAAATAAGGTGACCAGGGCAAGATTCACTGATATTTGAGCAAAAACCTGAAGGAGATGAGGACTTGAGCCATGCGGTTACCTGGTCAGAGTATTCTGGACAAAGGGAACAGGAAGTGCAAAGGCCCCAACATGGAAACAGCCCTGTATCGTGGAGGGAGCGATAGGGAAGAGACAAGAAGGGACCAGAGAGGTACCAACTGAGGGCCTCGTAGGTCATTACAAATCCATAATCTGGACTTTTACTTACTAAGAGTAAGAAGCACTGAAGGATTTTGATCTAACTTAGGTTTTAAAGGGAACATTCTTGTTGCTAAGTTGAGAATAGGTTCAACCAGGCAAAGCAGAAGCAGAGGGCCTGTTTGGAGGATATTTCAAGAATTCAAGAAAGATATGCTAGTGTCTTGAACTACAGTGGTAGTAGCTGGACTGAGGATTAGTTTTTGCAGTGCTAACAGACTGGATGTGGAAAGGATTCGAGGATTTTTTTTTTTTTTCCGGTGAGGAAGATTGGCCCTGAGCTAACATCTGTTGCCAATCTTCCTCTATTTTGTATGTGGGTGGCACCACAGCATGGCTCGATGAGTGGTGTGTGTCTGCACTCAGGATCCGAACCTGCGAACCCGGGCCGCCGAACTTAACCACTACACCACAGGGCAGGCCCCTTGAGGATTTTTTTTGCCAAGTGATGGAGTTGCCATTTACTGAGAAAACCATGAGAGAAGCAAATTTCTGGAGGAAGACAGGGCATTTTAGATTGGGAGTGTTCAAATTAAATTTCCAAGCAGAGATGTCAAGAAGGCAGCTAAATGCTCTAATCTGGAATCAGGAGAGAAAGGGAGTCTGGAAAAATAAATAGTTAAGTGGGAAGCTGCCTCCAGATAAATGGTTATCTCATTGTTAACAATTTCTAAGAAAACAGAGATCCTCCTTTTGCCAATTATTTCCAAAAGTTTTTTCTAGAGTATTCAATTTCCTTGGTCATTTAAACCCACTGTATTTCAAGAGGCTAACATGCTTTTTATGCCTAGAACTTCCTCTTACAGGTGAAATCATCTCAGAACTTTCTTAAATTTAGACACATGCTGTTGAATGTAAAGAGGAACATGGCGCAGAAATGACAAGGTCCAAGATGCTACCACTTAGGGGAGAGAGCACACCAAGGGAGATTTGCAAAAACAGGACGAGCTCCCTACCCCCAAAAGGTCAAGCTTTTAAACCGTTTGAAAACAATAAAAAGCCTCACAAACGTCTTACCAAGATTTAATGTACATTTATTCTTAACACGTGGAACATATAGTATAAAGATTTCATACTGAATAAATGATATTCATTAAGCCAAAAAAGGAAAAAAGGAGGAATTTACATCAAGTTTTAGCTACATTGTTTGAAATACAAATATGCAGATTTTATCACTGAAAAAATCTCAATTGTGTTTCTTCATCAGGAACTTCAACTGAACCTAGAACTTTTTCACACCTCGATTAGAAAGAAAACAAAACAAAACAAAAACCCAGAAAAAAATAAACTATAAGTTGATTGGCTGCTGAGACAGCAAGGACTTTTTACAGAGACCTGTACAGCATCGCACCAAGAGGGGCGATGTCTGGCAAGAGATTAAATAGCTGTGTCTCGCTTTGTGCAGGTCACCAACTTGTTAACTCGTCATACTATAAAGGGGTAGCTGGGAGGGGGACCAAACTGTGGGGATCTGAGGGTATGTGCAATGTACAACATCATATATATACACACGTGGCAGCGCCACCGCTGCAGCTAAAGGTTAAAACCAGTTCTAAGAGGTGATCTCAGGGTTATTCATACAATCAAGGAGGAGAGAGAGAGGTCAGGGTGTTGTAGGTTCACACATGATACTTTGGGGGAAAAGCCTTTTTTTTTTCTCCTCAACGTTTAACTAAAAACATTTTTAAAAACTACAGCTTGCTGCTGACCCAGCGTTTTCTCTTGTTTCCATGTGAGACATTATTATTACAGTATGTTTACAGTATCAGGTGTACAGTACAGTACATGAAAAGGTCTACACTCTACTGCACAGGCCTCTCCAGTGAACAGGGTCTGTCCACAACTGCGAACTTCTCGGCTCCTGCAAGATTGTGAATGTACAACAATAAACCACACACAGTTCAGCAGTCACCTTTTTGTCCTTCAGAGGTTTTTTTTTTGTATTTTTTTCCTTTTTTTTTTTTTACCATTAAAAACAGTTATGAAATGTGGCATCCCGTTGATGCAAGGACCGGGAAAGCCATTTTTATTTTTTTTCCCCAAACTCACTGTAAACGACAGTAACTTTGGTTAAAATAAAAAAGTCTTCTACGTAGGCAGAGCTTTGTCTTTTCAAATAGGGTCCTGAGGGGGTATGGTGAGGACAAGGAACAGAAAGGTGGCAGGGGAGGGGAGGGGAGGAGAGAGAAATAGGAGAGACTTTTTCCCCGAGGGAGAAGCTGGACAGCACAGGGTAAACTGGATTCTGAGGTGGTTTTGCATAAATAAAGGGCAACAGTCAGTTTCTAAGTTCTCCACACACGCACACACACACAGGGAGGGAGGTGTCCCACGGCTGTCATGACTGGCCAATCAAAAACAGTACATCACAAATGACTTGTGAAACCAATGAGTTCATCAACGGCGATACCGAGATGTCCAACAGCCGTGACTCGTACAGCGTGAACTCCGAGTGGTTCTCGTCCACCTTGGCTAGGGCCAGCAGCGCGCGGGCAGCCCGCCGCATCATGTCCACGCTAGTTGGCTCAAAGGGCGGGTTCTGCATGTGGAGCAGGCTGGCCTGGCTCTGCTGGAACTGTGTGGCAGCAAGGCTGTCCTCCAGGAAGCCCAGGAGGTTGCCGATGCTGCCCTTCTGCACTGCGATGGCACGGGCTGCCAGGCTGTCGCCCTGCGCCAGGTTGGCCAGCAGTACCACGGCCATCTCCCGGCATACCGGGTTCTTTCGGTCACTGAGGAAGCGCACCATGGTGCTATACAACTTCTCCAGGCGGCTAAAGGGGGGCGTGGCCAGGATCAGGTCCACATTGTTGTCCTGGATGCTGAGTTTGCTGAGGGTTTCCAAGACCAGTCTCTGGGGGGAGAGGACGGCATTGGGGCCCAGGGTGGAGAAGGGGTCCTGGGCTTCAGCTGAAGGGCAGACTGCCCAGTGTAGGAGTCCGTCCAAGACAGGCAGGCAAATGCTCTCGGGGTATGGGGAGAGGTCCAACTGCCCCGAGATGTTGGCAAGCGTGACCAGGGTGTTTTCCCGGAGCATCTCCAAGCAGTCCCACCACCACTCCACTTTGTTGCAGCTCACCCCCTGGTCCTGCTCCTCCTCCTTCTCATAAGTTAGTGGTGCCTGCTTCCGTTCTGGGTGCTTGTGGTGTAGAAGGATCAGCTTGCCCAGGATCAGCAGCAGCCCCGGGTGTTTGGACATCTCAAAGTCGTTGCCTGGCACAAATGACAGGCTTCGGATGGTATTGGAGACACAGACGCAGCGTTTGGCAAGGGAATCCTGCCAGTCCAGAAGGGTACACAGTGGGGTCTCATCTTTACTGTGGGGCTCGTCCTCTAGGATCTTGATGTTCCGATGGCTCTGTGCTGGGCTGATGCCGAATGGAAACTTGCTGCTCTCCTTGGTGGCCTCTGCATTCTTAGTTCCCTCCTCGGTCAATGTGCTAGACCGGGTGGACAACATGTCATCCATAGTGGCTGTGATCTGTTTTTCTGGAGGGCCATCAGGCGGGGGGCCCTCCTGTTCCGTTGTCCCTGGCGTACCCTCCGCTGCTGTGACATGTTTCCGCGTGACTGGTGGGTAGGGCACATGAGGCCGGGTAGGCAGCAGCTCTGTCTTGCTTTCAAAGTGGGTCTGGATATGCTCAGTGGTGTCCCCCCCACCAATCCGCCAGTGTAGCAGGCCACTGTCAAACTCCTGCACACGCCCAAGCTTATCTGAGCAGTCCACCACAAACGGGTCATTCTTCTGCACGATCTTTACTGGAAGTTTGTCAAACTTACTAATCAGTTTCTCCTCACTATTCTCTGAGGCTGCCTTGTCCTTGCCTGAAAAGGCCATCTCCTCATCATTTTCAACTACTTCCTCTTCTTCTTCCTCCTCTAGTTTAGGACCTAGAAGGTCTTCCTCCTCCTCCCCCTCCATGGGGGCTGGACTAGACGCCTTGCTGAATCTCCCAGGGTCCAGTAGTGTTCTCTGTCCTGGGTCACCCACCTCATACTCCTTTAAAATGCCAAAGATCTCGATCAGGCAACGTCGGAAATATTCCACAAGGAGCTCTAGCAACCCTGGGAGCTAAAAGAGAAAGAACAGGAAACAAATTAAGGGCGAAAAGTGCGCTAAGAAGAGAGAGAATCCTTGACTTGAGAGACCTCCCAAGGTCTTCCATCTAATCTTCCCCATTTCCCTCAAGGTCCGACATCCGTATCACTGAGAAAGGCAGAGCTTCTCTTTTCCCAAAGGCTCTCCACAGAGCGAGTCGTTTAATCTCTCCTACGCCCAGCACAAAACTCTTCCTTCTGCCCAACCTACCTTCATATAAACCTGCCTCCAGCAGGGTGGCAACACTGACCAATGGCTCTACCAGCGCCACCCATCTCTTAGCCTCCTCTTTCCCAACCAATTTCTGCTTTTCTTCACCAGGTCCAGTTTCCTACCGGTAGGTCATTACCATTGTCCCCCTTTGGATACTCTATATCCCACTGCCAACTAGAGCCCAAGGCTAGGCATGATGGGATGACCCCTTCCAACACGAGCTGAGAGAGGGAATGCAGTGTGGACAGATGTTTATCTGCTCTCTTCTCCAAGCTCCCCAACATTTCAGGAGGCTGGACCTCCAGGAATCATGCAACCTAATGAGTGGGCTGAGGCTTCAGTTCTCCAAATATTGGTCCAAGTTGGTGCTAGGTAGACCCAGATTCCAGCTTGGATCCATAAGGCAATTTACCTCTAGAAGAAAACACTAATCTCCAGTCAGATTAACTGCTGGCTGAACAGTATAGCAGAATGGAAAAAATAAGGGCTTTAGAATTAGAAAGATCTAGGTTTGAATTCTGGCTTTTCCAGAAAGTAAGCTGTGTGATTTAAACTCTCTAAGCTGTAGTTTTTGCACTGAAAATGATGGAAATTCTTAAACTTTACAGAGTTGTTCTGAGGTCTAAATAGAATATGTCAAATGCCTGCCATATGGAAATTGCTCAATTAATATTTGTTCCTTTTCTTTCTCACGGGAGGCAATATTATGCAATGGACATAAAGTCAGGCTTTGGAATCAGAAAGACTCTGCTGACCGCTGTGTGTACCTGGGCAAAGATAAGACTCTGAGCCTATTGACTCATCTCTAAGCGGCCACATCTGCCCCAGAAGGCTGCTGTGAAGATGACATGAAAGAAAATATGAAGGACTTGGCACAAAGTGAAAGTACAATAAATGAAAACTATTAATAACAATCCCCCCCACCCCTCAGCTCCTTGATAGACGGGTTGGCAGGTACTAAGGATGATCAAAATAAAGAGTAGGATGGTGCAGCAGAAACTCTTCCCAGCTATTGGGAAAACTCTCAAGTGCACGTCCTGTGGAGAGAGGGTCTAGAGAATCACCTCTGCAAGAACATCACTAAACCTCCCCTTGCCCCCCCAAATCAAGAATACTTCTTTACACTTCCCATTCTATACCTTAGGAAAATGGGATCACAAAGCCTCTTCTATTCAGAGTGGATGAAGTAAGAAAGAGAAAAATAAAGAAACTACTCTGCTCACTGATAAAGACCATAGGTTCTTGGTAGTCTAGAAAATATGGTGTCCTCACTGACATCAACAGAATCTGCATTTCTTACCAATATCAAAGTTTCTCTCAAATTCCCTTTTAAGTCAATCCTGATACCTTACACAAACTATTATTGTTCTCAGTATTCTGGGCCAAAGGCCCAGTGGCAAAGTAGTGGCTTGGGATCAAAGTACTGGCATGGAAGATATCAGAGAGCAAGCAAGAGAGAGGAGACCAAGTTGGCCAGGGATGGCTTAGTTCCCTGTGTCACTTAGCACCATCTACTTCAAGAAGATCCCAGGCCCTCCCAATCTTTCAGTGTTCCCCAGGCACCTGTACTCACCTGACTGAGGTTGAACGTCATGATGCTGTTGTCATCATACAGCAGGATGTTAATGGTGTCTAATGCCCACGTGCTCTCTGCCAGCAGCCCAGACTTGAGGGACATCATTACCCGCCATGCCTCCGGGGTTCCTGAAATAAACCTCCATGTGGTCCATCCACCAAGCCCGGGTTGGCTGGAGGCCCCCCCAGGGCTGATCCATCAGTCACTCTACTCTGAAGACAACACATGGTGAGAGGCAGTTCCTATCTGGGAGATGACGTATCTGCCCCTCATGGCTTCTAGGCTCTCTTAGGACATCACTGCATGGCGATTCCTTTATGTAAAGCCTGAAATCAGCTGACTTCTTCCTTATCCAAAGTTCTTTCGTTCTATTTTAGTCAACAGTGGACCAGATTTTACCTTATCCAGAATATCAGGATGGAGAGAGAACAATGGACAAGATGGAAAGGGGCAGATTATGCAACCCAATCAGGGAGGTCTCCTTACCAATGTCTTTCATTGTGAGCCGCCTCCTCTGCTTCAACACAGGCTGTGTGGCTTCAACGGAACCAGGCGGGAAGGTGATGTCCCGCCGAATCATGGGGGGCTGCACAGGGGCAGGTGCTATGTGCGACGCAGGTACTGGGGGACCTGCCTTCTGCATCTTCATCCCAGAGTGCAGGAATGGAGACTTGCTAGGAGAGGTACGGTTCTCCATTGGCCGGGGCAGGGGAGCGGGGCTGGATACCTGAGGAATGTGATTCTGCATGCTTGGTGGGGGCTGGTAGTTGGATGGAGGGGGCCTTGTCATGGGGGGAACGGGGGCAGAGGGACCATATGGGGGCTGGCGTGTGCCATGGGAAGGCCACGGGCCTTCATGGTTGGCCCTCTGATCCGTGTGCAGCATTTCATCTGTTCGGTTCACGCCATGATAGGCAGGGCCCTGGGGGGCAGAGCCCGTGCTCTGCCTGTTGGCATAATTGTAGGTCATGTCATTACGCCCCTGCCACATGGGGCCTTGCTGAGCAACTTCAGCCGATGCCTGTATGGGGCCGCCCATCATTTGCGGTGGCATGTTCTGCTGGGCATTGGATCCAGGGGGTGCAGAGACACGGTCTCGGCCAAACTGGAATGGAAACTGGTTCTGGGGACCACCTGCTGGTCGGCGCTCAGTAGCAGCAGCGGCAGTGGCAGGATAGGCGTTGCCATACTGGTTGTACACATCTTGCTGAGGGGAAGGCTGGGCAGCTTGTTGCTGGCTGGTGGGCTGGGGCTGGGCTGGGGGCAACTGCTGTTGTTGGGGCTGCCCCTGCCCCGTGGTGTATGGCACGCTGTACATCTCCCCTTCGTGCCGCTTGGCAGGAGGGCCGTATGTGCCATCCATCGGCCGCTTGTAATTCTAAGACAGGGACAAGCAGAGGGGAAGTTAATACTCTGCACTCAGGAACACAAGACCCACAGCTACCAAAATGGTTACACCAGATACTTGCTGAGCTTACTTCTGCCCCTCTAGAAGAGAGGATGCAGACTCCAAGGGAACAAAGGAATCACCTTTACAAATTATCTTTTGAAGTTGTTTCTGAAAGCAAGAATCATTCTCTATGCTGCTATGGCTTTCCTATGCTCTAAGCAGAAAAACGTAGAAAAGTTCTAAAATCAAAATAAGGCTTGTTTCTAGCCCTTTTGGATAACTAGAGAAGGGAAGAGATTGATGGCTTGGCTCTTCAGGCAGAACTGGCTATTTGGTCAGGAGAAGAGCACCAAACTATCTAAAGTGAGCTGCTTAGACTTTTCAACTCTAAGTGGCTCTCCAGGGGAACCTGTGTGTCAGTTCACTCTGCTACCCTCCTCACCTGCTGCTGCTGCTGATACATTGTGGTCTGCTGGCTGGGGAAGGGGCTGCCAGAAGGGGTGCCTTGAGTGGAGAACTGATTGCCATAGGAATCATGTCTGCAGGAAGGAGAGAAACAAAGGATCAGGGTGGGAAATGGCAAAGCCCGAGCCACAGCAGCAGTGAGACCAGGCTTCACTCACCGTTGCTGCTGCTGCTGCTGCTGTGGAGGGTAGCGGCTAGGAGAATACATCCCCGAGTCTGGGTTGGAAGGCATGAGATTCGGCTGTGGGGCTCCAGTGCCCATGTTTCCCTCAGGTCCTATTCCAGGCTCCGTCCTAAACCAAATTGGAGAAGTGGATTGAGTCCACTACAGCTGCAGGGTGCTAGGATGGGACAGGAGCGGGGGCCATGCTTACCTCACTCGGTCATAAGGACTTCCATAGGGATAGTGCTGTCGCGGTCCCATCGCCACATTTCCCAGCCCAGGGCCAGCAGCTCGACTGTAGGGGTCCCCCATCCCGCCATTGGGGCCCTGCCCTGAGGACATGAAGGGATCACTCCCTGGAGCTGAGTGCAGAAAGGAAGGCAATAAGCAAACTGGTAGGTCAGCAGGCCTAGCAATCTACACCTTACTTGCCCCAAAGATTCAAGCCCTAGGGTTTGTTCCTATTGTTTTCCTGACAGGTTCAAAACAGAGATCTAACAGCCCCCCACTAGCAAAGAGCATGCACTTGTTAAGGGGTGACAAAATGAAGCAAGGGAGAAGGAGATAAGAAAGGAGGTAGGGTGAAGAGGGGTGGTTAGGTCCGGAAATGCCTTATTTCAGAAGATGGCTCAACAAAAACCCTGAACCACTCTCAAGGTATCCCCCATTTCCCTGGCCCTTGTCCTCAAGGGCACAAAGCCAACAGCAATTGGTCACCTTTCCTCATGCTGCCATAAGGATCCTTATTTGGCTCGTAGGACATGCGCCCCATCATGTCAGAGGTATTCATACTGGGCTGGTACCCAGGGTTTGGAGTCATGGAATTCCGCTTCTGGAATGTGGGGTCACTTCCATCAGGAAAGGCATCCTGGATCCCGACTGAATTGCTCCTGCTCCAGAATGAGGAAAGCCAATTAAACCCCAAATAAAGCAATTCCTCTGATAACACAGGGCACATGGGAGTCACTGGCTGGGCAGGCAGAGCAGGGACTACCGGGCTGCACAGGAGCTCATGCACTTCTGCCCAGAATGCCCCAAACCACCTGCCACTGCTCCTGACCTTACCTCATGCCTGGCAATGGGGGGATCTGACTATGTGGTGTGGATGCTGGAGTTGGTGGCTTCAGGTCTCCTCCTTCTGCCATGGAACTGCTGGTTGACTGAGGTGTCTGTGGCCCCTGCATAGACCCTGATCCCGCTGTGGACAGAGATGTGGGGTGAGCAGGAAAGTGTCTAACTCTCACAGAAGCACACAAATGCCCTGGAATCTCTATGCCCTGGAATCTCTTTGGAAGAGATCGTTACAAGGCTAAAGCTAGGGTTTTTTTTTTTTTAATTTTATTTATTTATTTTTTTCACCCAAAGCCCCAGTAGATAGTTGTATGTCATAGCTGCACATCCTTCTAGTTGCTGTACATGGGATGCCGCCTCAGCATGGCCGGAGAAGCGGTGCGTCGGTGCGCGCCCGGGATCCGAACCTGAGCCACCAGCAGCGGAGCGCACTCACTTAACCGCTAAGCCATGGGGCCGGCCCAAAAGCTAGGGTTCTTTAAGCCTAAATCACCCTTCTTAGCAGGGGATCTGCAAGGCCAGGTAATAAAGGGAATTTGAGGGCTCTATCGCTCGCTGCTGCTGTTTCACATTGGGAGAACAGCAGTGACGTGGTGATGCCATCATCATGCTGCTGATTCCTTGAGTCTCTGCCAGCTTCCCTGACTACTTCTCTTTACTTCCCCAGGGACCCTGTCTAACCTTTTAAACCCTGGAATGCTGGTACACAAGCTCCCAGTCAGAGCCCCTGAAATCCTTGGGAGGAAGGTTCCATCTTACCCCAAAACCTGCAGTGCACTTTAGGAGCCTATGTGCTCCTATTCTCAAGCATCTAGTACACTGTCACCAATCAGGTTCAAATGTTCCTCTAAGCTGATGAGCACAGAACTACCAGTAATTAATGTTTCCATTAGTTACCATTCCCAGCAGCAGATATCCCACTGCTTAGGCCTCTCCAGCTGATGAGTCATCTCAGGCACTCATTACACCCTCAGAGGTCAACATGAGGGCACATGTGTTTACACCCACCTTCTAGGAGCCCTGGCCTTCTTCCCTCCCCACGCTTGCCCAGGCCCCAGCCTCCTCTCAGAAAGGAGGGTGGGCAGAGGCACTCCCATCTGAGAGTTCCATTCATATCCCCTCCCCACCCCCTCCTTCCCCTTCATTCACATCTCAGCTTCCTGGGGGAATTCAGGGCTCTACTCTGAACTGCATTCTAAGGTGCTGACATCAGTGGGCCAAAACTCCCAGATGGCCCTGCCTCACTGCTATTTGTCAGATTTCCCCACTCCTGTGATGTCCCTCCCACGCACCAGTTTACAAACATTTGGCAAGACACCAGGTGCACAATGAAAATTAAAACTTAAGGGCTGCTGCAGACTACCTCCCAAGGGAGTCGCCACTGCCCGCTCTTTAGTCTGCCAAGCTGTTAAGCCGTGTGGTACAGCAGGGCAGAGCACATATCCCTAGTGGCGGGCACTGCTGAATAAGGAGCCTGGACTCTTGAAGGGTGAGCCTTGGTGGCGCCACTCACCCAATCCTTACCAGGAGAGGGAGGCTGGATCTTTTCCTTACCAGGAGAAGGAGGCTGGATCTTGGGCTGGGACTTCTTGGAATCAGCAGCTGCAAAGATGTCTGGGGGAGGGTCTTCTCCCCGTTCAATCTTGCACTCAAAGGCATAGAGACACTGGATATACTGCTTTTTCAAGGAGCTGGCAGCACTGCTTGAGGTGCCGACATTGAGGTTGGTTGCAAGTTCCCGCCATTTTTTGTTCTTGTTGACCTGTACAACCAACCAGAAGAGTTGGGGTACATCTTCCATCCGGTCTTTCTGCCCGCACGCCCCAAACCCCATGAGGCTACCAGGTACTCATCTCTTGTGGAATCACAGTTCTCAGCTAACCACAAAAGTTAACCCCACTTGGTAGACAGTCCACAACAAATGTTAAATCCATGGCTGGCTTCCCTCTACCCTCAGCAGGCTACCACAGATGGTTGCAACTATCAGATAGTGCTTATTCAAAATAGGGCAAATTTCACACCACTGTTAGAGAGAGTAGAATTCAGAAGTTATGGTTTTTGCTTTATACAAGTATACTGCTGAAAAATCGTGTAAAAATCAACAGCAGA
The DNA here is from genome assembly GCF_057802395.1 of Ceratotherium simum simum. NCBI lineage: Eukaryota > Metazoa > Chordata > Mammalia > Perissodactyla > Rhinocerotidae > Ceratotherium > Ceratotherium simum. The sequence goes on from NC_141921.1 coordinate 30,390,887, forward strand.
TCCAAATCCTATTTTAAATGCACCAATAAAAATTAACATTTTATAAAATGGGGATGTGTGCAAATATCAATGGTCACCCTGACTGACTGACTTTGTCCAACTGGGGGTTTTCACATCTGATTTTTTTCTTAGGGGCTCCTTGCAAATTTGACATTCTTGGGCCACTGTTCCCCTGCATCTCAGTGACATTTAATTACAAGCCCCTTTCCCTCACCAGTCACTGTCATGATTGTCCAGGAGATGCTCCAGGCCCTATGACTTCTTTTGTACCTTCTCAGCAGCCAGCCTACAGTTCTGCCCTCCTTTCCTCAGCTTCAGGACATACTGACCAAGACCATTCCCCAATCCCTACAATTAGTCTTTCTGCTCTAGCCAGGCAGGTCTGCTTCTTCATGTATTCTTTTTTTTTTTTTCTTTTTGGTGAGGAAGATCAGCCCTGAGCTAACATCCATGCTAATCCTCCTCTTTTTTTTGCTGAGAAAGACCAGCTCTGAGCTGACATCTATTGCCAATCCTCCTCCTTTTTTTTCTTTTCCCCCCAAAGCCCCAGTAGATAGTTGTATGTCATAGTCGCACATCCTTCTAGCTGCTGTAAGTGGGACACAGCCTCAGCATGGCTGGAGAAGCAGTGCCTCGGTGTGCGCCTGGGATCCGAACCCGGGCCGCCAGTAGCGGAGCGCGCGCACTTAACCGCTAAGCCACGGGGCCGGACCTCTTCATGTACTCTTATGCCTAGTCATCCACCGCGTGATAAGCCTGTCTCTCAAGGGCTGGGAACACTGGCTTTCCAGTCTCAATCCACAAGAAGTTCAATATGTTGTGATACCTGTTGATCTGGGACCTGTGACACCAGAGAGAAGAGTGATAAGGAAGCAAAGAGACGGACAACCTAGATGGAGGGGAGGTGACCAGAAATGCTTCCTAGGGCCTGGTCCGGTGGCATAGTGGTTAAGTTCATGTGCTCCACTTTCGTGGCCTGGGGTTCGTGGGTTTAGATCCCACATGCGGACCTACACACCACTCATCAGAAAATTGGCACAGATGTTAGCTCAGGGCCAATCTTCCTCACCAGAAGAAAAAAAAAAAAGAAACACTTCCTAGAGCAGATAACATGTAAGCTGAGTCTTAAAGGTTGGAGATGGAGCTGGTAGGGTATATTCCAGACTCTCTCTCATCTCCATGCCATCTGGACCAGCCAAGTGGAAGGGCCCCTCCCTCTACCTAAACCCTACTAATCCTTGAGAAAAGCTGAGAACTCATCCTTCACCTTCTCGGAGCCTTCACAAACTAACTTATAACAGCACTCTTTCTCCTATGAATTCTCACTGTCTTTAGAGTTCAATTACATCATCGCATCTAAAAGGTGGGCATCCTTTTGCAAACTAGAAGACAGGCCTAGGCTTTGGGATTCCCTCTATATCTCATCTTGGGTTCCGTGAATCCCCAAGCCCACCCAATCACAAGTATGCCAAACCTAACCCAATGACCCCTTTCCCTACAGGCAAGAGAGGTCTGACTATGAGAACTCAATACCAGGGAGAAAGTCAGGAATAAATTCAGGGTCATCTCAGAAGCCTGCTGTGGCTTTGCTTCTCATGCCAGTTATGTGGTGGTGTGCACGTGTCTTGTTTTGTTTTGTTTTCCTTTGTGGGGGAGGGGAATAAAACCTGAAAGGAGAAGGAATTCATAACTGACTGTTGGTTGGCTTCATTCCAATCACTTTCTTTTCTGCTGCTGACAGCTGTTTTCCTCTTCTGATTTAGAAGGTTTGGAATATGCCCCACCCCGCCACACCTCACCCTAAGCTCAGCCACAAACTCAGATCCAACAGCAGGCTCCTGGTCTGATGACTACAGAGCACACATAGGAGGAAAGTTAGTGAGGCACAGTGTGCTGCGTGCCAGTGTTGCCTCAGCTGTTTGCATCCTGGGCTGAGTGTAAAAGAAACCTGTAAGGTACCAGGGCAGGGGCAGGGCTCAGGTAGGCGTTCAGTTCAGAGGTTTTCAGCAGAGATTAATCCATTCACTTAAGTCTCCCACACAGAGTAACTAAACACAATTTCCACCCACTTCTTCTTTCATAAACTACTTCCAGGGCCGGCCCCGTGGCGTAGTGGGTAAGTGCATGCGTTCCTCTGCTGGCGGCCCGGGTTCGGATCCCAGGGGCACACCAACACACTACTTGTCAGGCCATGCTGTGGCGGCGTTCCACATAAAATGGAGGAAGATTGGCACGGATGTTAGCTTATGGCCAGTCTTCCTCAGCAAAAAGAGGAGGATTGGCATGGATGTTAGCTCAGGGCTGATCTTCCTCACACAAAAAAAAACAAAAAAAAAAAAACCCCAAAAAAACCCAAAACAAGACATAAACTACTTCTACTAAATAGCTCCTGAAATCCCCTCTCCACTGGAAGATTCCTGGAACGGAAGGGTTAGCAACTACTCTGACTGTCCCTGTACCATCTTGCAGACCATTTATGTAGCAGAAATCTTGCTGAAAGCTTTGTTTATTTTTTACTTTTTTTACTTTTGGTGAGGAAGATCAGCCCTGAGCTAACATCTATTGCCAATCTTCCTCTTCTTTTTTTTTTTCCCTTTTTCTCCCCAAAGCCCCAGTAGAGAGTTGTATGTCATAGTTGCACATCCTGCTAGTTGCTGCATGTGGGACGCCGCCTCAGCATGGCCCAACAAGCGGTGTGTTGGTGCGTGCCTGGGATCTGAACCCGGGCCGCCAGTAGCGGAGCACGTGCACTTAACCGCTAAGACACCGGGCCTGCCCCGAAAGCTTTGACAGTCTAGTAGAGTACATACTGTCCCTACTTTACAAATAAGAAAAATTAGGGCTCAGAGTGGTTATACACCTTGATTAAGGTCACATCTGTTGTAAGTGGCTAAGAAAGAATTCAAAACCAGGCCCATCTCTCCAAACCTTGCCCTTGTCTACTATGCCTAACTGCCTCCTGCGGAATCAGAACGCCCACAGACTTTCCCTGTGTTTGCACCCCAAGGGGACCCTAGACCTATGGTAAACTTTTTTTTTTTTTTTTTTTTTTTTAAAGATTTTATTTATTCAGTTTTTTCCCCCCAAAGCCCCAGTAGATAGTTGCATGTCATAGGTTCACATCCTTCTAGTTGCTGTACGTGGGACTCGGCCTCACGTTGGACGGAGAAGTGGTGCCTCGGGGCGCTCCCGGGATCCGAACCCCGGCCGCCAGCATCAGAGCGCGCACACTTAACCGCTAAGCCACGGAGCCGGCCCATCCTATGGTAAACTTAATGCTAATACTTCTTACTACTCAGGGAGATCTCAGCCTCCTGCCTTTGCCTTATCTTTTGGAAGCCCTGTGCTACCCAGTCTTTCAGTATGTGACTCATAGAGCAGGAGAGGGTGATGTCCCTGTGGGACGTGTGGCACCAGGTGAAGCCACTGGGTACCTAGAGAGAGGCTTGTTGAAACCCCAGGGGAAGCCAAGTGCCAGGCACTAACCTGAGTCAATCCACCAATCTCCTTCACAGACACATAGAGGCGATACAGGTCCAGAGGTTTCCTACCCACAGCAGGCAGATTTGTCATGCCCATGGCTTTCTCCTCCGTGAAGGCCAGATAACGGTCCACCCACATCTTCCTCTCAGGTTCACCACCCAGCTCATACAACTTGGTGATCTTCTCATTGGTCGTAGTAGAAGAACTGGATTTCTGGAAGGGGCAGGTCAAGATTCATAGGAACCAGTCAGATTCAAAGCCTATACTAAGGGTCTCAGAAGTCCCTTAAATAGGGCAGTGGTCAAGCTTCTTATTCTGTGGTGGTCACTAATACCTGCCCTGCCTTTGCAAGGTTGAAAGACAAAAAGGGAGCCAGACTGTCTTCCTGTAAAGGAAGGAAGTGAACACTGACTATATATTATGCATTGGGTGCTGTGCTAGACGCCTTTACATACTAGGTATTATAAATTATTCCTCTCTTAAAAGATAAGGAAGCAGGCACAAGGCCATGCCTAAGATCTCACAGCTTTTAAGTAGCAGGGCTGAGTGTCAAACCCTTGTTCTACCTGACATCAATGTCACTACTACTCCCACACTACTACCCAGGAGACTGGACACACTTTTATAGACTGTTTCAAAGAACTCGAGAAACTCAAAACGTGATCTGGAGACAAAGGCTTGGACTAAAATGCAAAGAAACTCTTTCTACTCTCAAGAAAGGAAAAGTTTCCCACTTGCTTGAAAGCTTTGGATATTATCCTGTTTAAGATGGGAGGATGGCTTTTAAAACGGTCTGGGAGCCAGAGGTAAAGGTCCCCAGGAGATGGCACCTATGGTTTTTATTTACCCTACTTTGTAAGATAGGGAAAATGAGGTATGACAAAGGGCAGAAATGTTTCAAATGACTCAAATGCTGAGTAGGTCCCCAGACTGACACATAGCCCAACAGACAGCACACTCAGAACCAACCTCCAGGGAGGCCAAGGACCCAAACCCCACCTCATCTCCCCCTTTATAGAACACAGGGCACCAACCATTCCTACTGTTCTGAGTAAGGTCCAAGAAGAGAAGGGCAACTAGCTGCCCATGGCACACACCATCTATCAGTGCATGGGATGGGGGCACAGATTCACAGAGGGCAGTACAAAGAATTCTACACTGCAGGTCTGGCATTTCCTCCGTAAGAGAGAGCTGTGAGAACATGATGTTATTTACATTGGGACCCCTTAGGCTAACTCAAACCTAATTCAATGAGCTATTATCCCAGGACCTTTACGATAGGAAGAGGCGACAGAAGCCTTTTCCAAGACGATCTAGTTGGTGTCATAAAAGGCTGGAGTCTAGTCATCCTCTTTTCTTTTTCCTTCCTATCACTGAAAGGATGGGGCAGAAAGTTGAGTCAAGATATAAATCATTACCTTGGATTTGGATTCTGTCTTGGGTGTCCCATCTGCCTTGTTGTTCATTTTGGTGGCTGGAGTTAACTTGACGTCCCCAAGGCCCATCATTTCTGGGCTGGCTGCCATCCCTATAAAAGAGGAAAAAATTCTCAAGTCCAACAGATTTGTGACATGAAGATCATTCTGGAACAATTCTCTGGAGTGAGCAATGACTAGAACTTACCTGCTGAATTGTTGGCCATGGTGCCACCCATGGGATATGGGGGTCCCTGAGGGTTGATCATGCCAGCCATACTATTAATCCCTTGTCCATAGGGAGGTCCAGTTCCCATCATGCCCCCTTGATTCATATTGGGGTAGCCTGGTGGCCTGAGGAAGAAGAAGGTAAGTGAGAAAGACAAGAGTTAGAAACACTGAGCTTTCAGATTTGGACTTGAGCTAAATAGGGTTGTGTGGCTTATAAGGAAAAAGTTTCTGGGGCCCCAAAAGCACAACCATGCACCACCAGACCTAGACAGTCTTATCTTCCACCTCTCACAAAAAGTTCTAAGAGGGTTCAAGTTCCAAATAGGAAACCACAGCTCAATTTTAAAGGATCTCCTCCTTGAGAATGGAGCCTTCCTATATCTCTTAAGTACTGTCTCCCTCTAAGGCACCTCCAAAGTCAAGCTGTGTTTCCATTTAAGGGCCCTCTCTATAGCAAAAGGCCTAGATTAAATGCTCAATTTTATCGCTCTTTCTCATGTCAAACCCCAACCAAACTGGACCCCTTACAGCACAGCACCTGGAGGGGCTTTGCATTCTTTCTTGATGGGCCTACTGCAAATTTTGCGCTTCCATCATTCTGAAGTACTACCACACCCATCTCTTTACAGTCAATCACCCTATTCTACCTCAGTTCATCAACATCCCAATAAGCAAGAGCCGCTTTAAGAACTACAGGCACCAACAATGGGGTGCACAGACAGAACCTTCAAAAACAGTAGAATCATATTCACTGAAGTCAGTGGCCAAGGAAAAAATGAATCTTCAAGTCATTAAACCAATCACATGAGCCTTCTGCACTTGAGCACCAGAGTCAACACACAGGACCACACAGAACAGTAGGAGAAATGGCAAACCACAACCCTACCATCCTCTCATACCACAGATCCAAGTCATCATTAAAAATCATTTTGGAAACCAAGAAACTAGACTGTCAGAAGAAATGAAGAAACTAAACACTTATTTTACTAATCAAAATAACCTGTGCTTTATAAAGTTCTTTACAGATGATATATGGTCATGTGAAATTTGATATCTAAGATGCTTAAGAATCAGCACTTTTGTTGTGTTTTTCATTGAGGAAATCTAGTTTTCTAAAGAGCTTTCAGTAAAATGGACATTTACCAAGATGACATGGTTTAGGTCCAGAAGTAGCTCAGTGACCTAAATGACTCTACAATTTATTTCCTTGCACTGACACCACCTTCACTTCCCAGGCCTTACCTGTTTTGGATAGAGTTGGCAGCAACATGCATGGCGACAGCAGTTTCTTGAGTTTTCCGGTTCATGCCCCCTGGTGGGGGACACATCCCTGACCCAACCTGAGGTGGCATATTGGCCATGTTAGGGCCATAAGGCCGGTTGCCCATAGAGGCGTGACTCATTCTCCCTGGAGGAAGTGTGCCGTAAGGTGGGATGCCAGGCTGCCCATGCATCTGACCTCCAGCACCCATAGGGTTCATGCTTCCAGCCATGCCTGCGCTGGGGTAGTTAGCGTTGGGCAAGGCATTATAGTTTGGCTGCCTGGGGTAGCCTCCTGGGAGGGGAAGAAGGAGAGAAGATGCAGAGACTTGGTTAGTGACTCATCAGTACCTCACTAACATCACTCAACTGTAAAACTCCAAGACAACAAACAATGGGAATCGTTCAATATTTGGTCTGGAAAGAGACCAACTTAACGGTAGCCTTTACCCCATTGAGAAAAAAAAAAAAGGAAAGGGGGGACCAGGAGCATATAAGGGCAGGCTTCAATTGTCCCCTCATCTTAAAGACAGCACAGCACAGAGAAAGGCTGGCTGGCAGGCCAGGCTGGCTTTGCTGCTATCCAGGCCCTTCAACTCCCAGAATTCTCCCCTTTCTACACGCTCGTCTTGCCTTCTCTCCCATGATCTGTGCAAGACATTCAGCTTTAGATATGTCTAGAACTGATTTTGAGCAAAGATCTATTCTATTAGGACTAATTTACTAAGAAATAACTTTAATAACCAGTAATTACCATCTATTAAGTGTCTGTGCTCAGTCTTGGGCTAAACACCTTATCCCCATTTTACAGATGAAACAGGGGCTCAGGGATATTCAAGGACTTTCCCATGGTGATAGTCCTGCCCTACTTTAGGGTCTGGCCTTGGTGGATTTAAGGCAAAGGACAGTCCTACTCTTACAACCCAGATAGCAGCATATCAGACAAGGAATTATGTTCTTGTCTCATCTCTGTGTACTCCTAACTGGGTAGTATACTCACCCTGTGGGCCGTACTGACTCCCCTGGGGACCATAGCTCCCCATGGAGTTCTGCTGGTAGGAGCCCATGCCTGTGTGCATCTGTCCTCCAGAAGGCTGACGCGGAGATAAGGCTGAGCCAGGCTGGGGGGAACTGTACTGGGGCATCTGGGGGTTCCTCTGCATGTAACCTATTTGTGGGTAGTGTCCATATAGTTATTACCTTGGTACAACGGGAACCAATGCTCTTTCCCTTATCCTAGGACTTTACCATCTACATTTTCTTTAGCAACTACTTGCATGACATCTCCATCTTATTTGCTATATAACTATGTGCCCTTTTAGGCGCCCGCTAATGTGACATAGCCATTAACCAGGGCATGCCAACAGCTTCTACTAAATGGGGGTTTGAAAAGACAAACAGCAATGACAAAACACAAAATGGTACAGAATTTAAAGGGTAAAGATTCAATGCTGAGTCTTCAGTATTTGCTGACCAAATAAGGCACAACATAGCAGGCAATCCATCAAAACACAACTATTGAGAGGCAAAGAATGACTGGGACACATACATACACATAATTTTGGAGCCACCAATATGGCCACGCCCACTCTAACTTCATAATTTGTTGCTGAGATTGTCCTAAACTTCATGGTCATACAGTTCTCTAAAAGTTATTGCACAGGATAACCAAGTATCTGCCTTAGCCATCCACCCCTCCCCTCAAAGCCCAGGTTCTCACCTCGATCTTGGGCAATGCTCGATTGGTTCATGGAAGGATGCATGATGCTGTCCGACTGGCCACTGGGTGGCCGAGGTGGCATCTGGTTGCCTGCTCCAGACAGAGAAAGAAGAAAGCCAATCATGGCTAAGCCTGGAAATTCTAACTAGGAGGTCAATTCAGAGCTGGAAATGACTCCTGGGAAGAGAAATCCAGCCAAGGGGCTCCCATCTCCCTTCCTCAAATGTTGGAGGGAAACTTTGCAGACATGAACCAAAGATGCTTTCTCTGCCAGCGGAAGGCTGGGGCTCCCTGACATGGTTGGGGGCCAGTCCCCCTTCCCTCTCCCCAAAGCCCAGCACTTGAAGGTACCTGGCACTGCAGCAGGCGAGAGTGGTCCTGAGCGAGACTGAGCAACACTGGCGGGAGAGCCAACAGGAGATGGGGAGGGGCCTCGGATGCCAGGCAGGTGAGGGGAGGTATGAGGAGAGAAAGGAGACTGAGCTGGATTACTCTGCTCTCCTTGGCTGCTGGAAATCCCTGATGTGCTCACTCCAGGGCTCAGAGCTCCTTCTGTCCCCATGGGGAGATCATCTATTGAACCAGACAGATCCTGAAACATACATACAAGGACATGGATTAGCAATATTAGGCAGAAAGACTCTTTTTTCTTTTTTTTTTGAGGAAGATCGGCCCTGAGCTAACATTTGCCAATCCTCCTCTTTTTGCTGAGGAAGACTGGCCCTGGGCTAACATCCGTGTCCATCTTCCTCCACTTTATATGGGACGCCGCCACAGCATGGCCTGACAAGTGGTGCATTGGTGCACGCCCAGGATCCAAACCCGGGCCGCCAGCAGCGGAGCGTGTGCACTTAAACGCTACGCCACGGGGCCGGCCCCAGAAAGATTCTTCTTTCAATAATCCTACTAAATGATTAACATTTTCCTTAAACAACCAAGAGCAAACACACTGCACACATAATGTAATCATGATGTTATAGTTTATATATAGCAAACCTCTATTAAGGGCCAGATAGAAAATACTTTAGATTTTGCAGGCCATATAGTCTTTGTCGCTACTCAACTCTGCCACTGTAGTGCAAAAGCAGTCACAGACAATACATAAACAAATGGATGTGACTGTGTTCTAATAAAACTTTATAAAAACAAGTAACTGGCCCACAAGCTATAGTTTGCTGACCTCTGTTCTATCCACCAGAAGCAGATCTAATACTTTCATCTTCTTTCCCAGCCCCAAGTTCTACAGTCATAAGAGAACAGCTCTTTTAGTGAGCCATTAGTTCTTTTCCAATGGGGAAACTTTACAAAACACTCCCAGGATGGCACCAGGAGCTACAAGAGAACGTTAGGTTTGAGCAAGGTTCACAGATCCCCTCTCTGTCACATTATTATAACCTACATTTACCAAGGACTCACTTCAAGTTACCACACTTTAAAACATAAGGGGTAGGAGGTAGAAAAGGGATATATTGCACAGGAAAGACAATTCCTTAACTGCAAATAAGGTCTGGGACTATAATGTATTCCTAACACCTGGCCCACAACAGGGATGAACAAACGTTTACCTACTGAACAAACCCAGCCTTTTTTCCTAACTTTAAGTTTTTCAATGAGAACTTGGTGTTTATTTGGGGGCTTTGTTTGTCTTGAATCAATCAGTAAAAAGTTCACTCTAGGTTAGCGAACTCTAAGATTAGCAATCAGGAGCTCAATGTGAAAAATATTCACCCCAGGAAATGCACCCTCAGCCCCATGTTCATTCTTTAGCAATATCACCAGCTTAACACCACAAATTAACTTCAGGCTGGGAACTAACTGCACCCTGAAGAAAGGATGACAGCTTTGGGTATGGGCTCAGGTCTGAGAAAACCCTAATACTCCAATGGTTTAAAAAAGAGTTCTCTTAAAGAGACATATATCTGAAGACGAAGGAGATCCAAAACGGCCTGATTTTAGTCTATTCCTATTCCCACAACAAGCTCACCTTGGAAAGATCAGTTCGAGGTGACTCTGACCGTAGAGTCTGACAATAACATTGGAGGTCAGAGGGGACCTGTTGGGTTCTCCTCCAAGTATCCAAGTTGGTTCCACCTTCTGCAAACCAGTTGTTACTTCACTAGGCAGTTGTTACTTCACTAGGCTGGGAGCATTTCTGCTGAGTTCTATGGAAACAAAGCTTGCCCTGAAGGCAAGGCAGGCAGGTGCGCAGTTGTGTCTGTGCCCAGCTCTCAGTGTTAGCTGAGAAGTCAGAAAATGCTTGCTTTCCTACAAGAAGCAGACCTAGTACACCATAGCATGCTTTAAAAATGCAATTAGAATTAGTCCCAGTGTGGAGGGGAACTCAAGAAGCCCTCCTCTAGGTAACAGCAAAAGGCCTCTTCCCTCTCTAAGGACTAAAGTCTCTGGAGCTACAAGGAGCCCCGGGTTTAACACAAGAGAGGAGCATGTTGAGGGCTAAGCTATAGCAGGGACATCTGACCTCTAGAGCCAAGGAGAGTAAACTCAAAGAGATAGCAAGATGACAAGAGGAGCCAACTGTGGAGGCCAGAAAAGATCTTGAAAGCCACTTGTTAAGCCCAGGTCTGTAACTGAAACTACAGCCCAATGCTCTGTTTTAGGGACCAGTAGGCTCCCTCAGCATTCCTTCCTACAGTCTCCATTCCTTATCAAACCGCTAGTTTCTGGTTAATAAGAGCTAATTGTTTACAAGAAAAAGAAATGAGCGTATTTTGGTAAACAGGAATCAAATGTCCACCCACAAGACAAGAACTTGGCTCTATTCAAATGGCTTTGAAAAACTAAGTGTTTTCAACATTTTTGTCTTTAATTACACAGGTAGGGGCCAGCCTGGTGGCGCAAGTGGTTAAGTGCGCGCGTTCCACTTTGGCGGCCCGGGGTTTGCGGGTTCAGATCCCAGGTGCGCACCGACACACTGCTTGTCATGCCATGCCGTGGTGGCGTCCCATATAAAAAGTAGAGGAAGATAGGCACAGATGTTAGCTCAGGGCCAATCTTCCTCGGCAAAGAAGAAGAGGATTGGCATCAGATGTTAGCTCAGGGCTGATCTTCCTCACAAAAAAATAAACAAACATGTAAAACATGAACATTTTCATGGTAAAAACCGTTCAGATAGTATAGGTAAAGCCAAAGTTCCCTTCTGCTCTAAATCCTTTTTTAATTTGAGATATATTAATCGGAGACCTTCTGAGGAAGTGAGAAGTTAAAAAAGAAAAAAAACGGATGATGCTCAATATGACTAATTATCAGGGAAATGCAAATCAAAACCATAAAGAGATGTCACCTCACCTGCTGGAATGGCTATTATCAAAAAGACAAGAAACAATAAGCATTGGCGAGGATGTGGAGAAAAGGGAACTCTTGTGCACTGCTGGGGGGAATGTAAATTGGTGCAGTCACTATGGAAAACAATATGGAGTTTTCTCAAAAAATTAAAAATAGAACTACCATATAATCCAGCAATTCCACCTCTGGGTATTTATCCAAAGAAAATGAAAACACTAACTCAAAAAGATATGTGCACCCCATGTTCACTGCAGCATTATTTACAATGGCCAAGATACGGAAATGACCTAACTGTCCGTCAAAGGATGAATGGATAAAGAAAATGTGGTGGGTTTATGTATGTGGAGTGGGCAAAATGGGTGAAGGGAGTCAAAAAGTACAAACTTCCATTATAAAATAAATAAATCATGGAGATGTAACGTACAGCATGGTGACTAAAGTTAATAATACCGTAATGCATATTTGAAAGTTGCTAAGAGAGTAAATCGAAAGTTCTTATCACAAGAAAAAAAATTCTGTATCTATATATGGGGACAAATGTTAACTAGATTTATTGTGATCATTTTGCAATATGTAAAACATCAAATCATTATGTTGTACATCTGAAACTAATATAATGTTGATGTCAATTACACCTCAACAACAACAAAAAAACCAACAACAACCCACCAACCACTGCTATAGGGTCAGGGCAGGGCCTGCAGATGCTCCTTCAGCCACAATTCTGTTAAAAACCAGGCTCTCCAGAGATCCACAAGTGAATGTCCTAGTCCAGCTGAGGGATCCCAGGAGCCTGAAGAAATCACTGGCAGCCCCTGGGGCTGGGCTCTCAGGACTCTGGAGGCATCTGTGGTGGCAATGTGGTGGCTTCCTTCACAGAGACACTCTGAGGAGAGCTGTCAGTTTTGGTAAAATGCCCTGAGCTCCCTGGAGAAAACGTGCTAAATAAACCACTGTCAAAAGCAGCCCCACGTGGGCTGGGATGCCTGGGGCACAGAATAATATTGGGGAAGGAAGCAGCATTAATCTTCTTATCTCTCTGATTTGGTTGGTTTGAGGCCAATCTCTCAAACTGTCATTTTCATCAGATGGCAACTGGTCATTATGGGGGTAGTTGATTAAAAAAAGACACAAAAACTAACCAGAATGTTAGCATAGGAAAGGAGAGACAATTTATATTAACATTAACAATAACTACTATTTGAGCATCTACGATGTACCAGGCACTTTATGGAGTTACTTAATTTTCTACAATTCTTGGAAGTAGGTACTTCCACCACTAACATGTTAAAGATGAGCAAGCTGATGCTCAGAGAGATTGGCTTATGTGCCCAAGTCATCCAGCAAGTTAAGTGGCAGAAACTAGATTCTGAACTCAGATCTGCAGAACCCCAAAGTATATGTTTTTTCTCTCTCCATTATGCTGTGATACTACAATGACTGAGGAAAAAGCACCACACCCTTGAGTTAGGAGACCAAGGCCCAGCTCTTGGTACTTATCAGTTATGACCTTGGGCAAGCTGGCAACGAGCTGGGCTTTGGTTTTCTCACTTTACTATGAGGACTGGACAAATTTGAGTTTGTGACACCCCTGGGGCATAAGCATGAAACTCCACTGGCACCATATGGTCAGGACCATATGGAATATGCAATACAGCAGCAATGCCCTGGAACAAGACATATGACAACACACAAGCAGTATAAGATGTAAGACACCCATCAGTCCCAGTGGCTAATCACAGTAAACGTTTTTATTGGGAAATGGGAGGAGTGGTAAGGGCAGAAGACTCCAAAAGAAGTCTCCCCTCTCTATCTACATGAACAGATATTGCTCTGAACTCCAAGTCCTTTTATTGCACAGGACACACCTTTGCTTTCTACCCTACAAAAAGCCAGTTTTTCAGGTCTTTTGTTCCACAAAGAGCTGGATGTCTGGTTGTTGAGTCAGACCTCAATGTGCCTAACAAGTTCAGCTTTCCACAACACACTTATCATGCAGACAAAGTTCAATCAATGCAAGCCCCTATTCTCCCTGGTGGGGGCTGCCTTTAGCATTTCAGGACTCAGGTTCTCAGTTTTCCCAAAACGGCCCATCTAAGAGGTACCTTCTGGGAGGACTGCTGAAAGAATTGTAGTAATGCCCCTTACATGGAAAGATCTCTTTTTCCAGGTTTGCTCTCCTCTGAGCATAATCCTGCTAAGAGATGGGAGTGAGGAACAGCCCACTCAGTGCCCTGCCAGTTCCAAGGAAGCAGCAGGGCCCAGGGAGAATTTCCTCACGTGTTTCCAACGTGTTTCACGCATTTTATTGCTCATCTACCATGCAGATCAAAAGCGCTGGAACAGGTCCAACTATTTCACACAGAATCTCACACTCCAGGCTGGCTACAGCCCCGAAAGCCTTCGTTTCTTCACTTGAAATACTGCCCAATGTTATTTTGGGATGTGACCTGATAGAGGAAGCCCATAGGGACTCCATGACGATAACCGTTCCAGCTGTGATTGGTTGCCCAGCCCCAGCGAGTGCCAGCATGGGTTTGTCAGGCTCTGCTGACAAACAGAACTCAGCAGCTAACACCTTCTCTTCACACCACAACAAAACCATGCCCGAAATCACACAGTCCCTACCTCACTGGGGCTGTGGGGAGGGTTTTTTCTAGTGCTCTCAAAGGAAGGGCTGCAAGTTCTAACATGAATTGGCTGCCTGATGAAGTACATTTTCAAGCAGGAAGATACCAGATCAGGGTTAGAGGAGGGGGGTTTAAACGATCTCCTAACAGAGCCTTATGAGGATGACATCAGTTCATTTTGCTGAGCAGATTAAATAACATCAACAGGCAAGCCTAAAGAACAGGCTCATGGCAATGCTCAGATTCAGGGTTTTCTCATAAATCGGGCTGAATCCTTAAGAAATGCAGCTTTTGTTAACCCCCAGACAGAGTTCTCATATTCTTTCGGTTGTGAAGAGCTTTTGCAAAGTTGTGCTGACTACTGGCAAGGAAATCACTCACCAATAGAACCAGGTAAATCTTATATACATGCCTGTAGTTAAGTGTGCCTGTGTCTGTCTGTCTGTGGTGGGACAACTGAGCCATACCCACTTAGATGACAATCCTTGAATGAAAAAAGTCCAAATGCACAGCCTGAAATGACCAAATCTGTACTAGCAATTTGTCAAGTGTTTTTCCCCTACCCTCACCTAACAGATCCATGGCCATGGCAGGAGGCTGTTCTCATGCTGGAGAATGCGAGGAAATCATGAAGACGACAGAGAGGCTAGGAAACCTAACCTGTGAAGAAAGGCAGATAGTAGGAAAGGAGGCAACAGCTTTGGCAAACTTCAAGGAAAAAGGAGTAACACAAACGTAGGAACTACTTAAGGCAGATAAGTTTTTGAGAGACCTGGTTTTTCATAAAGCCTTCTTTAAGCAACGTATTTGTCAAGGGCTGGGGAGAAGAGGCTGCTTCTATCAAGCACTTCTAAAAAATATCCAGTATGATAACGTTTCTGTCTTTTTTCTCCTCAGTCTTGGCTAAATGGAAGGAAGGGTGATCTGACCCATCCCAGACAGGTAGGGACTCCAGAGTTACAGAACTGCTGCACTGTTATTCCAATGAGTGGTCTCAGTCCAACAGATTAACTGCCATTCCTGCCTAGAGAGCAGGCTAGCTAGTGCTGGCTGAAATGCCAAGAACGGATCAACACACAGAACAGGCTGCCTCCTACTGCTGGTAGTAATTCCAAGTCAGGGGTTAAGCAGGTGGTGAGAAGGGGAAAGAAAAGATGCAGAGGCTGACACTATCCTTTTAGCTTAGGACCAAGCACCGTCTCCTGCCTGGACTACACTCACTGTTTGGAATAGCAGAAATTGCTCCAGGAAAGGCTCAGAGAACTCTATTTCCTAACCCTCCATCCCAAGTTTCCAAAAACCCCTCACCAAACTCCCTCTTCTCTTTTTCCACAATAATTTATTGTTCTGGGGATAATGGATCATTTCTTCCTGGTTTCTTCTGGCTGCCTGATTGGGAATGTACACCAGAGAAGGGTCAGACTCTTCTTGTCTCCAGAATGCTTTTCAGGGACTCATCTCCAAGAGGAAATCCCCTATATACACACGTCAGAATTCATAAATAAAGCTCTAGGAGACCAAATCTCCAAATTCAAAGAATGCTGGAAAGAGGAATACAGCAAGTCCCTTTGTCTCTCTCTCCTGAAGGAAAGCAGAACTGACAGGAAAATGTGACTATCATGTGTTCAATCCTAAGGTACATGGTTGACTCTTACTTAATTCTCACAATTGTCTTCTGATGTAGGTATCACCCCCATTTTTTTTTTTTTTTTTGGTGAGGAAGATCAGCCCTGAGCTAACATCCATGCCAATCCTCCTCCTTTTTTCCCCTTTTTCTCCCCAAAGCCCCAGTAGATAGTTGTATGTCATAGTTGCACATCCTTCTAGTTGCTGTATGTGTGACGCCGCCTCAGCATGGCCGGACAAGCAGCGGGTTGCTGCGCGCCCAGGATCCGAACCTGGGCTGCCAGTAGCGGATCGCACGCACTCAACTGCTAAGCCACCAGGCCGGCCCCCCATCCCCATTTTTAACAAAGAAGCAGGAAGCTCAGAAGTTAAATGACTTGCCCAAGGACAGAGAGCTATTAAAGCAAAAATCTGGGGATTCAAACCCATATTTCTTTGACTCCAAAGCCTGTACTCTTTCCACCATAAGGTGGAAGCTTGCGACCATCAAAGGCTAGGCTCCATGCTCCAAACGAGGTCAGGCAACAACCTGTCTCTGGACATGCTGGGTGATTAGCTACACGACTCTAATAGGCTAACCTCACTAGGCCTTACTCAGCTCCTCTGTAGAAGGAAAGACTAAAACTAGATAATCCATCTCTACAAGTCTACAATGGTACATGTTCTCCTCTTTCCTAGCCACTCTTCCTATAAATCGCTCTTCCTTTCTAAACCTTCTTTCATGGTTTATTTCAAATCAGCCCTTTCACCTATAACTCTCTTAACTTAAACCTACTTTCTCTACACTGAAGGGTATAGTACTTTTTCTCACCTCTGGGTCCTTATAAGCGTACTTAATATGTACAGGGGAAGGGAGGAGGAGAGAATGGCTTAGAATCTAGGGAGATACGTAGGAAGTTAAGTCCCATGAAGGTAGGTATCTGGTCTTGCAGGTATTTATACTGAATGTGCTCTAATCCTATTATCAAGCACTAGGGTGTGGCCCAGAGAGAGAAGTCAAAACATCCCTGGCCTGTAGGTGGCCTCATCTCAGGCAATTTCAAACCCTTACACTTTCCTCACCCAGCCCCGCAGCCACCCTTCCAAACTGCAGGACAGTTGAGCCTTGTTTAGGGGCCCCATTCCCCAAACTACAAGATGGGAAAGCTTCTTTCCGGGTAGAAGCCAAACAAGATTCAACACCCTGTCCAGCCATGCTCCAACAGTGGGGCAACAGAGTTCTCTTCTAACACAGCAGGGTGACCCATTTCCCAGCCACCAAAGAGAACTGGGTGGGAAGCCCAATTGCTTAAAGTCGCAGTATAGGCGCAGCAACTATAGACTAAAATCATTTTTGCCTTGGGAACTTAAAAGACAGAACAGCTTTGTAGGGGGCAAAGCCCCCACAGCCATAGTACAACTTCCCTGGCCTCTCACTCTCATCACACTGTCCATGGCTACTCTAAACCCAGTGTTACAGGACTGATGGCACTGTCCTTAGTCCGCCTGTTTCCCCACTAGACTGTGGGACCAGAGCAAGACCAGGCTATATTCTCCTAGATTATTAGTGACCAGAAAAATGCCAGGCACACAAAAGACAAAATGCTTGATAAATGTTGCTCAATGAATAATCTACTCAAAAGCATCCTCTTTAGACCCAATCTCTATTAGTCCTCGCTCTTCCCTTTAGTCTTCATTTCCCCACTCTAACCCTGTACCTGAACTCTAGACCTCCACAGTGAGGGCGGGACTCTTAGGTGCTGGCATCAAGGGAACTGACTCTCCTGTCTAAAACTGTAAAGCACAACCCCGAATGGGCCTTGGCCACTTGGGTAAGAGCTCTTGATAGAACCGCAGTGCATGGCAGGAACGGCTGGAAAGGAGGCTGGCGGGAGGCGGGGCTCTGTGTCACTGGAGAAATTTCAATCTAATTACAAAAATACAAGAACCTGCTGTTCTAATCCACCTCAGCAAAATCTCTTGAGGTGGGTCTGACCCTTTGGGTGGAGGCTGAGGGCGTTGCTGAGGTGAAAAAGGGAGAGAAGACAGACTGTTGGGCTGACTGCATTCCTGCAGTGGGAGCCCCTGCAAACAGCAGCTCGGCCACTGCAGCAGCCATTGATTTTCCAGGGGTCGATATTCTGCTCCCACAGATCTGCTCGGCTAGAGGTTTAATCACACTGAGTGCTTCTGCTCCACATCTCCCCTGCACTTCCCCCTCCCCAAACCAATAAAACAAACACCAAACACAATGAGAGTTGGCAATGCATAGACAGTGCTCCCCAAAGCTGGACCCCACCCTGGAGAAATTCTAAGCACCAGTTCCAAGGAAGCCAAAGCTACATGGGGAGTCCACAAGAAGCTGCAGGGACTGACCTACAGGCCCCAGAGGACCTTTTAATCTATTGCCCAACACTCCCATGCAGACCCTTTTAAGAATTCAGAGATTTTACATTAAAAAATCCAGGTTCCCAACTTGTGGAAAAAAAATGGATCCTAGAACTCCCATTGGGCACTAATTGGTTGAAACCTTGCTTTCTTGTTTGTCACAGTCCCCACCAGGCCTGTATAACCAGCCTTCCAACACACACTGCTCCCCTATAAAGGCTCCTCACCTGGGCCAGGAGAGAATGTCTTATCTAGTAAGAAACCACCTCTTTCCCCAAAATGTACAGAGTTTTAAGGGTCACTAGCTAACAGACTCAAATCTGAAAAAAATGAAACTGGGTCAGAGCTGGGCCTGAGTTAGAGCAGTCAAGAACAATGCATATTTATGGAATAGGGCTGTTCTAATCCCAGCAGGAAAGGAACACTGTAAAGCTAGAGAAGGCAAAGAAATTATGAACTCCCTACTTTCTCCAAGTCAAGCATTCCCTGTTAGGAAGGCCAACCACACAGACCTTGTTCCATCATGATCATCAGCTTGAATCCTAGAACTTGAGCAAAGAGGGCAGGAAAAAGGTGAGAAGAAAGAACATGGAAAAGAAAGCAAAGTTCTAGGTATGAGAAGTGTAATTAGGCTTCCACCTCATCTGGCTGCTCCTCAGAATTACAGCAACCAACAAGCAAGCAAGGATGTAACGTACACAACTAGGGAAGGCAAAGTCGGCACTGTGCTGAACACAGCTAAGACCAAGGTCTAAGGGCTACATGGCGTCCCTGGTTTGGTATTTAAAGCCCTAAATTTGTATTCGCCAGTGGTCTTCCCTACCATGGCCTACCGGTCCAGATAAAATCCCAAGATTCTGGGGGAGGGGGTAAAAGAAACAGATTTGAGAGTGGAGAATAGATAGAATCTTAAACCAGAAAAGACAGCCATCAATCCCAAAAGCCTTTAAACCTAAAAGACCAACTCTGAACATAACGGTGAGACAGAGTCAAGTTGTAAAAGTAGAAGACAAAGGGGAAAAAAACAAATATTCTTGATAACAGTTCTTCTAAACACTGATCCCTTTCATTTGGAACTTGGTTTCTCTCCTATTTTCCTCAAAATGTCAGAAAATTACCCTCACTCATTTCAGTAAACAATATTCAGTATTCTTCCCATATCAAAGCTGGCCTTAAGGGACAGGTTCGCTGACTCTCAGCTTGAGCCTTCCACCTTTAGTTCCCACCTTCAACAAGGCATGGCTTCTTAGCTTCCTTGGGAAAGGTCAAATGGGAAGCAAGCTGGTGGCTTGGAAGTGAGCTCTGCCTCATGGCAACCAGTGATTATGTCACAATACCAGCCAATTCCATGCTGACACCAAGTGGGGAAAATGAAATAGGTTCAGGCCACGGAAGCAGACGGAGCAAGAGATCAGGCACTGGTCCCCCAAGGGACAGCACTAGATCACGTACCGCTTTCATCACAACTTTGAGGTAGAACACCAAATATCTTAGAAACAAAAGAAAAAGACAATAGAGCTAATTCTATGCTTGATTTATCAGGTATGTTAACACAGCTCCATACCCCTAGGGGTCCTCCCCTCTGGACCAAGTTTGGAGGAACAGATTCTCACTCCGGTGTAGGGGGGCCCTAGCAGTTTCTGTAAGGATAGGACTTCTAGGAGGACTTGGTTTATTTCTTGTTCAAAAAGTCCAAGTTCCTCCCAAGGACAGATAAGAAACAGCTTGGCAATCATACATCTGGGGGTGGCTTTCTGATTTTGGTTGGTCTTTTTAAAGGACAATGGCAGAAGCCAGGGCACGCACTTGACTGAGGTAATCTCCCAGCCAGCTTTGTAGAAGGTTATAGAAGCATGAACAGGAGAGAAAAGGAAAGGGGGAAGGGTGGAGGAAAGCCATGGTCACAAGGCAACTGAGTTCATCCATATGCTGACTCAGGAATTTCAGGAAATTCTGGTTTTTGAGATTTCTTCCTTCCACAGTAAATGCTTCCTACATCTTCCTGGGGAGTAGACCTAAATCCACAAGTTCTAGTATCATTACTTTTGCCTAAAAATTTGTCCACACTTCCTTCTTCCCTTTATCCAAAGAGAAGAAAATGTGGAAGACAAAGTCTGTTTTCTGAATATGGCATTTTTCCTTCTCTTAGAGGAGCTTTTTGCTGATCCTTTACAGGAGCTGGTCCTAATGGTAAAAGCGCTGGACTGGAAGTTAGGGAATCCAATGTTCTCACGTATTGAATGACCCTGGGCAAGTCCTTCACCCTTTCTGGGCCTTAGGTTCCTCATATGTAAGGCGAGAGGTAAGGTGGAGTGGTGGTGTTGGTGTTAAGTGCGGTGAGTATTCTGTGGACTAGCTCATACTGTCCCCATTCTACTTTTTTCCTAATTTTAGAGGTTAAAAAGCTAAAAACTACATTTCCCAGAATCCCTTGCGGATGGTTTGGCTACAATTCAGGTTCTGCTAATTCGAAGCAGGTTCAAGATTAGATCAAAGTATGGCAGAGACCGTATTTCTGTCTCCTTCACTTGTTTCTGTAAGAGCATTTTGGTTTCATCTTCCAGTTAACTGGGTGCTGATTCTGACAGCAGCAGCTGCTGCTTTTTTTGTGTGAGGAAGATCAGCCCTGAGCTAACATCTGCCAATCCTCTTCTTTTTGCCGAAGAAGACTGGCCCTGAGCTAACATCCATGCCGGTCTTCCTCCACTTTATGTGGGACGCCGCCACAGCATGGCCTGACAAGCGGTGTGTTGGTGCGCGCCCGGGATCCGAACCCGGGACGCTAGCAGCAGAGCGCGTGCACTTAACCACTATGCCACGGGGCTGGCCCCAGTTGCTGCTTCTTGATTGCAGTTTACTGATCCCTGGATAGCAGATTTAGAGCAATCAATCTGATAGTGGCTCAGAAGTAGAGTTCTCCTGGTGGGTCGAATCTAGGTCTAGGTCCCGTTGCTGGAGGACAAACCTAGAGCGTGCTCCCTCAATCCTTCTAACACTTTTGTAAGCCCAATTCCCCATATTAAATCCCTCTCTATTAAACATACCTAGGTCTAGGGTTCAGTGTAGAAACCACTCTATATGACACAGTATTATTGGATAATCCCAGAAGAGTAGTTGTGAACAAGAGAGGAGACCAGAATTATTCACAAAGCGTATTTGCTGCTAAGCCAGCGTCTTCTGGGGAAAGGGGGCAAGACGGAGGAGCCTTAGAACTTTAAAATACATTTGTCCAGGACAACCTCCTTCACTTCTTCCCTTTTTACAACCTCCTTGCACTTTCTCCCTCCCACTCTAAGCTCTGGGGGGTTGAACTGCTCACACAAGATGGAGGGTTGAGTCAGCACATGCTTTCCTTTCCATCCCTATATTCTCTGCAAGCTTTTACTCTGCTGAGGACAGCATTACTTGCCCAAGCCAAAATAAGTATTCTCTGGGCTTCAGGTAAGCTTGGGCTAGAAAGGGTACCAACCATCTTCCTCAGCAGCAGGAAATATGTTTATAAGCTCCAGGTGCAAAACAACCAGGACACACCAGTCCTGACAGCCCTGTGTAGCTAATGAGTGAAGGCCTGCACAAGATCCTAGCTTATCTTCTTATACCAATTTCTGGTCTAAGCAATGAACCACCAGCTTCCTGTAACAGGGCTGGGGACAAACTGAAAAACAAGGTCAAATTCAAGCGGTATGCTTAGTGGGGAGGGGGTACTTCCTGCTAGTCCTCAGTAGGACTTACTGACCCCGGAGCCACCACATTAGAGGTAAGGCTCAGTTAGTTTTCAGACTGAAGTTGTTCCGAAGAAAACAAAAGGTTCCAGCAAGAGGAATCTGTGTGAGACACACAGGCAGGAAGCAGAGCTGAGCCACCAGCGACTAGAATAGAAACAGGAAATGGGCCCAGGAACAAGCATACAGTAATCTGCTGCAAGCAGCACAGGCTCCAGCAGGCATCAGGCAGTATCAGGGCCGGAGCAGCGTGACTAAGATGGAGAAGCAGATTGGCTAGCCCTGCCAGAGAACCAGCCTTCTAGAGAAGGGACGGGTGCTTGCACAGCGTACATGCTGCTCTGAGCAGTCCGGGCAGATATGACAGAGGGGGTGGGGATTTCCTTTTTGAGACTTTGTGAGAGCACCTGGGCTACAATTCAAGGGGAGCAAGCACAGATAGTCAGATATAAAGAAAACAGGTCACCAACCTCAGAACAGCCTAGCCTCCCTAAGTACCAAAATTGCTAGCGGCGTTTCTGTTATCCCTTTGAAAATAAGCCATCAAAAACCTAGGCAAAAACTATTGGCCCTGCCTCCTTGTACCATGAAATGTGACAAAAGGGAACACAAACAGTGTAAAATTAAAATCCTTCAAACATTCCAATATTTTAAGCCTTTAGGGGATTTCTGTCACTCCCCCCAATACACCTAGATGACAAAAAGCTGGCGCCCAAGCTCAGGTAGGTAGCAAGAACCTAGGGGCTATTCAAAAAAGGTTTTCTGAGCGTCTGCCTGATACAGGTGGCACATATAGACTGAGTGCTCAAGCAGAGGTACCAGTATAATGCTATGCCAACATGAAGAAAATGGGGAACAAGTCCCAGAGAAGATATTTCAGCTAGGTTTTGAAGCCGAAGTAGAAGTTTCCTGGGTATTAAAAAAGAGGGGGAAGGGTACATCTCAAGCGGAAGGACAATGGCAGGAAGGATCGGGAGTTGTAAGGAGCATAAGGTACACCTGAGTGGCTGAAGATGAGGCTGCAGAGGTATGCTGGGAGCTGTGGATGGTCCCACAATGGGGTTTGGGCTATAGGCATGGGGAGCCGGGGCCCCCAGAAACCATTGGTGGTGGACTCCCACTCCCATCCCCCACACTCAGATTATTTAAATTTTACTAGACAGTCTAGTGTCTAGTAAATGTGTCTAGTGTCTAAATTTATTGTACCCCAAAGTCCCCAGCTTAATATTTCATTTGAAAATTTTACTCACAACTCTCAGGGTCTAACTCCTCGCTTCTAAACCATCAGACAAATGAATTACCTGGGGATCTTGTTAATGGTGTTGGATTCAATAAAGCTGGGGTGGGACCCAAGAATCTGCATTTCTAGCAAGCTCCCAGGTGATGTCTGTGCTGCTAGATAAATGGACCACATTTTTTTTCAGTAGCAAGGATCTAACTGATTAAAATTAGCATTAATCAGGACACTGTGCTCTAAGAAGGCACAGAACAGGACTTGCGCCTGTCCAACACAAGGGGAACCAAAGAACCAAACTAGTCAACTTTCCACTGTTTGAGGGGATCCCCTAGTTGGTCAGTTCCTCCAGCAGGCCTGCCCTATAGATTTGGCCATCTTCCCTCTCTCACTCCTCCCTGTCCCTCAGCTTTCTTTTTCGCAACTTATCTATGCCTCCATCACAAGGAGGTCTGGGAAAACAAAAGCGAAATGGAAATCCATTTATACTGCTTCTTTTAGGACAAGTCAAGTAAATATTAAATGGCACAGGGGTTGAGGCTTTCGGCTAAACATGAAGAGAGCATCAGATTGTCCATGGCTTTCCTCTGCTGGGTGGGATGCTAGAGGAAATATTTCATCTGAAATAGCAGGGAGAGCTGGATTCAAATCCTGCTTCTGACCCTTAGTTTCCTCTAATGTAAAACAGAAGTGGTTACTCAGTACATTTCAATTCCTGCCCTTCCAGGAGGACTGGTGTTTGCTGTAGCTCCTTTCCTGGCCTCACTCTTGCCCTCTAAGATTCAGATTCTACAGAACAACATAATTCCCTTCCATTTCCTCTTTCCAGATCACTGTAGCCCAAGCTCTCAGAGTCTGAGAACATCAGAGTAGTAAATCATGAGTGCTAATAGCTGCTATGTTGTTAAGTGAAATCTAAAAGAAGGCTTGGTGACGTAAAAGAATATCTATAGATAATTTTTTTTTTTTAAAGATTTTATTTATTTATTTTTTCCCCCCAAAGCCCCAGTAGATAGTTGTGTGTCATAGCTGCACATCCTTCTAGTTGCTGTATGTGGGACGCGGCCTCAGCATGGCCGGAGAAGCAGCGCGTCGGTGCGAGCCCGGGATCCGAACCCGGGTCGCCAGCAGTGGAGCGCGCTCACTTAACCACCAAGCCACGGGGCCGGCCCTGTCTATAGATAATTTAATAGACATTAAAAATCCCAATCCTGTTCTCCACCTCACTCCCAGCATCAATAACCTCCACTCCAACCAAACCAGAGGAAACAAGTATGACCCAGATCTTCAACAGGAGCCTCTAAGACCTTTTCAGTCAAAGGTATGGGGTCCCTCACAAGCTAACTCAGTGAGTGCCCTTGATTCCTTTCTTTCACGACTCATGAAAGATGTGCCTCCTAATATTCTGCCAGTATCTCCACCCTTCTATCTATCTGCCTTATACATATGCAGGTCTTGAGATGAAGCTGAGGAATTTGGGCTGATTCAGGTGCCTCCTCCTTCAACGTCTTTCAAGAGTGCTCTTTGCCTTGATACCTTTCCCTTGCACACTTCCTTTCCTCCAGCCCTCAGACATCAGGTCCTCTCCCTACCTAAAAAGGATCCCAATAACCTGCTTCATGACAAATCCAACTTTATATTCCTCGAAATATATTTATATTCCTTGAAATATAAATTTGATGTGGACCATCTTCCTCCTTCCCTTGGCTTCCAGAAATATGACACAATCCTGGTCTTCCTCCAATCTTTCCAGCTATCTATTAAGCACTTCTACCCAATGACTGCAGGTATTGTCCAGGGTTCCATCAGGCTCCTCTCTCCATACTCCATGGTTTAACCATTAACCTCTACATAGACAACTCTCAAACTCTATTAAGACTCAGCTTTTACCCAAGTTTCAGTCTCCTGTCTCCAACTAGTAAGTAAGCATTTGTTTTAGATATCTCACTATATGGAACTTAACTTCTCCTCAAAAATGAGTTTTCCTATTAACTCTTCTGTCAATGAGATTTCTCTTTCTTTTTTCCCCCCAATCAACATGGTTAAATTTTCCACCCAGTAGAATTCACTTATTCTTAGTTCTATAGATTCTTTCTTGCACATACCACAACTGTTCTAGATAACTATGCAAATGAGACAGAGGGGTAGAACTCCACATCTCTCGCCAGAATTATTTCAACAGTTTAACTTATCCCCTTGCTTCTGGACTCTCCTCTTTTCAAACCATACTACACACCAACGGATCATTTTTGTAAAACATTAGTTTTATCGTGTTATCGCCTTAATTAAGTATCTGCAGGCCTATAAGATCAGATCCAAATGATTTACTTAGCCCACCAGGGCCCCAACACCTATGATCTAGCTTTCCTTCCTGTTACTCTCCACCCTAGGAAGCCTGATCCAGACCAGACCCCATATATCATCTATACTGTACCCTATCCCCACCTGGCCTCTGCTCAGGCTGTATTTTTCCTTTCCAACCACCCAAGTACATCCATATCTAGCTCATTCTAAACTTCTGTCATGTCTTTCCTCAACTATTTAGACACAACTAGATCACTGACTTCACCAAATTCTCATAGCACTCATAACATTCAGGCACACATTCTTATATCTATTTTACTAATGAAACAGAGAAGAACCCTTGAGGGTAGCAACCATGTCATACTCAGAATCACAGACTTAGAGAGTTCAGGTTACCTCCGAAATCTTCCTCCAACTCTTGTCTAATGCTTATTTGCCTTCCATATAACATCCATAGCAAATAGCGTGCCAGGTTTTACTCCAGGGACAGAGAACTTTGCTACTTTTTTTTTTTTTTAATATCCTCATCCTCCAGATCACAAAGGAACTTGTATGTCAGATTTGGGCTTAAACCTATAGGTAACAGGTAGCCAGAGGTTTTAAAACAGTAATGTAACTTGTCAGGTTTGATTTTATTTATTTATTTTTTGTGAGGAAGATCAGCCCTGAGCTAACATCCGTGCTAATCCTCCTCTTTTTGCTGAGGAAGACCGGCTCTGAGCTAACATCTATTGCCAATCCTCCTCCTTTTTCTCCCCAAAGCCCCAGTAGATAGTTGTATGTCATAGTTGCACATCCTTCTAGTTGCTGTATGTGGGACGCTGCCTCAGCATGGCCGGAGAAGCAATGCATCGGTGCGCGCCCAGGATCCGAACCCGGGCCGCCAGTAGTGGAGCGTGCTCACTTAACCGGTAAGCCATGGGGCCGGCCCCAGGTTTGATTTTTTAACATGATCACTTTGGTGATTATGCTGAAGACAGACTTGGAAGGAAAAGAAACAGAACAGTCAGGAGTCGGTGGCAAGACACCAGGTGCAAGATAATAGGGGCCTGAAAAAAAGGCAGTGGGGAAGGACAGGAGAAACCAGATTAAAAAGCCATTTCTAAAGTAGACTAGGATTTGGTGACCAACTTACGGAAGGGATCCAGTGATGAGTGCCACAGAGCGGAGAGCTCCCAGGGTGATGCCAGCAGTGTAAGGGCTGCCCTAACCCAGGAATCAACTGCACTGAGGCCACAGCTGCAGGCAGTTTGTCTTTCCCAAGTCTCTTTTCTTTCCACCATTTTCAACCCACAGCCTTCCACCTAGATCATCAAGAGTCAAACTACAGTGTAAGTCACCACTATTATTCAAGTTACCACTGTGGCTTCCTTGTCTAGTAATTTTTTTTCTTCCCTTTTCAAAGGACTACCTAAGCTCACTGTTATTCAAGTATGGTATTTGGAACTTCAGCACCACTGAGAGCTTGTTAGAAATGCAAATTCTTGGGTCCCACCCTACACCTACAGAATCAGAACCTCTCTGGTTAGAAGTCCACAATCTGGGGGCTGGCCCCGTGGCGCAAGTGGTTAAGTGTGCGCACTCTGCTGCGGCGGCACGGGGTTCACCGGTTCGGATCCCAGGCGCGCACCAACGCACCACTTGTCAAGCCATGCTGTGGCGGTGTCCCATATAAAGTGGAGGAAGATGGGCATGGATGTTAGCCCAGGACCAGTCTTCCTCCGCAAAAAAAAAAAAAAAAAAAAAGAGGAGGATTGGCAGATATTAGCTCACGGGTGATCTTCCTCACAAAAAAAAAAAGAGGTGCACAATCCGTGTTTTAATTAATCTCCAGATGATTTTTAATGCAAGCTAAAATTTGAGAAGCACTGATCTAGCTAACCTCTCCAGTTCAGGGCTTTCAATCTTATATCCATCTTCCACCACTGAATGGAAACTCTACTCCAGGTACACTTTCAAGACTAAAATGTAAATTTACAAATGTGCCTCAGTAAGAAAAATTTGGGAAGCATTCATTAGTCTAGGTAAACCACACACACTTGGATGAATCACTTAAATAGAAGCTTCTAAAGATGCAACTCCAAGTCATTCTCAAAAATAATTATAATCAAAAGTCAGATACCAATTTTCAGATGAGTCCCTTAGAGATTTTGCCCCAAAATAAAGAAAATTAAAGACTTAATGAAACATCCAGAGATCTGCTCACCCATCCCTTACACGAACCTTCTTAACATAAGGTCTGAAGTGGTAGCTATTTTACAAGATAGATGACAGACCCTAACCCCAGTTCTTCTTAAGGCCAATGTCAGGAAGCACAAATAGATTAATCCATCCTCTAAAATGGATTTTGGGCCTTCCCCTAACAGTCTGTGATACCTCCTTGCCCTAGCAGTGAAAACAACAATTTGGTAATATGGTAAAGCTGTCCCCTGTCAGACATACACTTTCTGGATGAGCAATGTAATGGATACTGCTCAGGTTCATTCGTTCAATGAGTTGGAGCCTACTATATTCCAGGCACTATGATGGCAATGAGCAAGACAGAGCAAGCCAGCCCTCACTGAGCTCACATTAAATAAATAATTGAAATTACACTTGAGATAAGCACTGACAAAAAGCACGGGTGCTAAGACAGTCTATTATAGCAAAGGAACCTGACACAGTTTGGACTAGTGGATCTCTACCAGGGCTGCAAATCCGAATCACCCAGGACAGCTTATAACCATACCAAAGCCCAAGCCCACCCTGCACATCAAACAAATAGAAACTCTGTGAACCCTGGCCATCGGTTTTAAAGATCATTTGCTCCTCAGGTAATTCTAACAGGCGGCCAAGGTAAAGAGCCACTAGTCCTGGGCATCACATGCTGGGGACACAGAGGTCAATAACACAGTGCCTGCCCTCCAGGAGCTTACCATCTATATTCACGTGTCGATTAACAACAGGGATCCATTCTGAGAAATGCCTCATTAGGTGATTTTGCTGTGTGAACATCATAGAATGTACTTACACAAATCTAGATGGTATAACTTACTACACATCTAAGCTGTATAATACTAATCTTAAGGGACTACCATTGCATTTGTGGTCCACCATGGACCAAAATGTCATTATGCGGCACATGACTGTAGTGGAAGAGACCCACGGTAAGCAGAGGTATCAGCAAAATGCTCTGGTAGTATGGGGCAAAGAAACCTCAGATATAGGATAGTGCTTCTCTGGGTACAAGGACGAGGAAGTGATCTCAGAAGGCTATAAAAGGTGCTTTTACCTATGCTGATTTCTAAAAATGGGAACTTTATACCTTATTATGTCTTAATATTGTAGAATTTTTTTTTAAGTAAAATAAAAACTGCCTTTAGTCAGTGAAGGCATCATAGAAGTTATTTAAGCTGAGTTTTGAAGCTTGATTAGGAAGGAGTTTTCTGAGAAAATGATCTTGAAGGTGTAGTCTGAAATATGAACCGAAAGAGTTAGGAGCAAAAGTGTATATTAGGCAAAGGGAAGAGTGTATGCAAAAGTCTGGAAGAAGAAAAAAGCATGGGGCCTTACAGAAACCAAGAGAAAGCTGAGAGCAAGGCAGAGAGCAAAAAAGGACAAAGTAGAAATTCTCAAAGTGCCAGCCCTGGTCTAGCAGCATCAGCAGCATCGAGTTATTTGTTAGAAATGCAGATTCTCAGGCTTCACTTCAGATCTACTGAAATCAGAAGAAGGGGTGGGAGGGAACAGCCTAGGTAATATTAAGGATTTTAGATTTTATTCCAAGATTAACGAAAAATAATTGAGAGGTTTTAAACAGAGGGATAACATAATCAGGATAATAGCAGCTAAATGGTTGGCATTAATAGCTGAACAAAAACTCCTCAAAAATCTAATTTTTGTAATAATCAGGATCAGAAACCACACTGAGTCTTTAAATGAAGGGTCACAATCACAACGCTTTTATGGCTAATCGGGCAAGGTGAATGAGAGAAGAGGGTAATGTGGAAAACTGGAGGGGCTGCCCTCCAGTCAGCCTAGCATCTGCTCTGGAGCCAAACACAAATAGATGCCCCAAAAACATCTGCTGAGTGAAAAGAATACACTGGCAAACCTAGGGATCCCTTAACACAGCTGCTTAAGAAAGCAGAGGGCCCCTTGTAGGGAATCCCAGCGTTTCCTTTCTTCAGATGTGACTGTTTCCCAGCCTTGGCTAGCCAAATCTGGCATCAAACCAAAATTTCAAAGAAAAACCACCTTTTGTTTCTTGGTCCAAGTGGCAGAGGGATAAAAAGCAATTCAACAAACAAGATGCCAATAGCCCAGCCAGCTCACCTCTCACACGGAGTTTCTACCACAAAGTAAATGACCCATTTGTATGAATCTATAGTAGAAGCCTGAACTTGGGAATGCTCCTTGTGATAGGCTGCCCAGGAACAACCCTCCCCTGGGCTCAAGAAGCTGCCAGCACCTTCACTTCAGTAGGTCAGATCAGAAGCTCTTGGATTCAATAGGACAAGGCTCTCAACCCTTAGAAGACATGCAACATGTTTGTACGCTAAGCCTTTCAGGACTAAAAATATCAAATACAGTTCTGCCGAAAGGTCACTAGGAGCAAGTAGTAACTTTTTGATGGGGAGCAACTTACAGCACCGGCAGAAATCCACTGATTCGGGTTCTTGCCACAAGAGCACCCCATTCAATTTAGCCATAGAAGATAAGGGAGTGGTTACACATTTCCAACTGAATCAGGTTAAAAAGCACAATCTAATGAAGTTCAGGATGCAGAAAAGGATCGCAACAGACACTAATGAGAAGGGAACAAAGAGGAATTGCCTTATTCAGACACTTCCTCCTCCAATTCCTCAGTTGAGAAAGTCAACAATCTCAGAAGTCCCATCTGACTGTGGCTATTCATCCTAGCCTGGTCTGAATGACAGGTGCTGAGGGACTTCATAGACATTGCCCTACTAAGGTTATGGCTCAGACATCTTCAGGGGAAGCCACGGGAGGCTTCATGATGAAGCGAGTTCCTGCCTCCTACCTATTCCCTTAAAGATCCAGAAACCCTTTTCTCCCAAGTCAGAATAACTGAAGAGATAGGCTTCAAATCTAAGTAGAATAAAAATTTCAAGACTCTTCTCTGGGCATGTGTAGCTAATTCATTTCCTAACTGAAGCAGGATTTGTAATAGGGAGTTTGCTACTTCCTGTCTTCCTAGATTTCAGAGCAGCCCATTTTATTCCTGTGCCTAGGAGATTAACTTCCAGAACCTGAGTGATTGCCCACATGTAGTAGAGGAGCTAAGACTAAGGGTAAATGTTCCCAGAACCAGCCTACTATCAAATAGTTGGTGCTCACACCTTTCTGGTCTCCAGTCCAGTTCCTTTGCCCTCTGAGATGATGATAATGGCTGACATCTATGCAGTGCCTACAATGCATCAGCATTCTCTTTATATTGCCCTATTTAAAGTTAATAACCACCCCATGAAGTGAGTACTTTTAGATTCATTTTACAGATGCAAAAACTAAGGCACAGAGAGGTTAAGTGACTTGCCCAAGGCTACAGAGTTAGTGCCAGAGTCAAAAAGCAGACCCAAGACCTCTAGAGCTCAAGTTCAATCAGCAGACTATACAGCCTTTCTCAGGATACAGTCAGTCCATTCCATAAGCACTAATCAAGCATCTGGGCACCAAGCACTCTACTAGACAAAAGCACCTATTCACACAAAACAACAACCAGAAAAAACTGCTTTTACTCTGCTCATGCTCAATGTGACAATCCACACTGAATGCACCCCAGAGATTCTACCTATAAGACAAAAACCTAAAAATTAAGCCCTCAAAAGTAAGGTAAAGAAACCTGAGACATCTCCCAACTTTGATGGACAGTAGACAGTGCTTCCAATATCTCCATCTTCTCTATCCCTCACCCAGGTCTATGCCTAAGAGCCCAAGATTTTTTTAAAAAAACAGAAAAAACTCAAAACAGAGCTCACAAATCTATTCCATGGGCAGGTAGCTAAAACAGATATTCTACAAAGTCAGTCCATAAATTCCTATTCAGAATTTCGAACCTGAATTTAACGAATAGCTCATTTAGCTCAATACCAACAAAACATCCAACCAGAAAGCAGTTTGCTTTGCTTTCCTTTCTGTCCCCATCATTTTTTAGAGGGTGGCAGGAATACTCACAGGCAAGCTCGAGGGTCTTGACTGAAGACTCAGGTTCATATCTTCTTGCCCTCCCTTACTGGAGGTCATTGAGGCGGCTGAGGATGCCTGAGACCCAAATGAATCTTGAGATAACTCCTAAACAAGAAAAACAAAAGCTGTGAAGGCCTAGTATTAATAAACCAGGCAAGCTTGCTTCATGGTGAAAGGGCTATGGGACTCTCACACAGAAGAAGCTGGATGCAAGACTGCCCAGCTGTGCACAATATTATCTGAAAGCAGAAAAATACAAGCTGTGGCTCTTAAGACAAGAGTGTCAACAGTGGATGTAAAGACTCTTTCCAACGGCACTGTTGACCATTTATTGCCACCCACAGAGAGCTGTTCCTTGGGGTTAAATTCTAAAATCTGGCTAACTACAAGTTATACCTACCAAGGAATGAGACCAATTAATTTAAAAAATAATAACAAAAAACTCATGCTAGAACTTCTATATTAGAATGAGTACTGCTTCCTTCAAAGATATTGCCTTGCGATAAGATATTTATTCCAACAATGCCATCAATGCACAAAATCTTTAGTGGACTTGTCATCAGTCATTTTTTCTCTTTTTGCTCTTTAAAGAACAAAGTCCAAATTGTTATTTTTAGGTTTCATCACCTACCTTGTTCACAGACATGGATACAAATGAATTTTAACTATTTCTCCCCCCAAAATAAAAGGATTTGCCACCACTGAGAATATTCTAAAGAACGTGATGTCAGCTCTGATGGCAATTTCAAATGAAGGGGTCCAAAATATTGAGCAATAGCAGAATGGAATGGCAGTTGGAACGAATGTATAGTACAGCTTCCCACAGTCACTGTTTCTAAAGAGACCAAATTCACTTGGATGCTCAAGTTCTGAATGCTAGTTTAAAAAAAAAAAAATCAGTCACATCATCTTTAATTTCTTATCTGTCCATGCAACTTTCCATTGCCCTATTTCTTCATCAGTAAGCAGAGCCACAGGTTCTTATGCAGTTAAGAAGGTTATGCCTTTATTAGTTCAATCAATTCAGTTAGCATGTTTACCCAGACTTTAATTGGTTTTTAAGTACACATTAGAGAACCAATTTGTATGGCAAAGTTCTCATGACACCAACCCCTAAGCTGTCTGTGGTCACACATAGGGAAGGGCAAGAGGCAGGGGCATCTTACCTGTGGTGGAGGGAAGCGCTGCTGGGAATAGGCAGTTTGCTGTGACTGCTGAGACTGGGGCTGAGGGTACGCAGCCTGCTGGGAGAGCGTCGAGGATGCTGGCTGCTGAGGTTGCTGCTGCTGGTAGGGAGACTGTGCCTGCGGCTGTGAGTAGGGGGGCTGGCTCTGGGGGTGCTGCTGGGTTGTGGACTGCTGGGAGGGGTACGGAGTTGGGGACTGCTGATGTGGAGGCTGGGATGGCTGCTGGGAATATGGAGGCTGGGAGGACTGGAGCTGTGGTGGCTGAGACTGTGGCTGCTGCTGATATGAAGGTTGGGCATGAGGGGTCTGGGATGGTGGTTGCTGGGAGTAGGGTGGCTGCTGCTGCTGGGGATGAGGACTTTGCTGGTTGTAATATGGAGTCTGGCCCTGCTGACCATACCCGCTGGGGCCTTGTTGTCCATAAGGAGGAATCTATAGGAAAGGAAAGAATACTTTTAGCACTGACTCTTCTGGATGAAGAAAGGTGAGGTATTCTGTCAAAAGCTATGCCCTGAGGATGGGTGTAGAAAGCAGGCAAGCCAAGCCTCACACTTACAAGGGCCAGGGTTTTTCTACCATCCCTGTCTAAACTGAGCCAGGAAGGACAGCCAAGTTGGGTTACTAGTTCGTTTGTTTACAAGTAGACTGCATTCATCCACAGAAAATTTACACTAAATTTGGGCAACTTACAAGAGTGCAAGAGAGGCTGTTTTCACCAATGAGCCTACTCTTTTTATTGTGGCCTAGACTGTTTTTACAAGTGCTAAAAATGTGTATCTCAGCCACACTGAATAGTCAAGAGCAGCCTGGCTCAACTGACTGAAAACCCAGGGTTTAGTAATCCAGACAGTGTGCAAATCACTAAGCTACTCTAGTTCTCTTTTTCATTCAGTCTTCATTCAAAAAACATTTGAGAGCCTACTTTCCTACTTGTACCAGACACTATTCTAGGTACGGGGGATACATTTGATAGGTAGGCAAAACAACAACTACAACAATAATATCCACCCATCTCTCCTCCATTTTCTTATTGAAACAAGTGAGAGTATCCCATTTTCTAAATTAAGGGCATACTCTGCTTTAAAATCTTAGAAGTAAAGTTAGGTTTTATATTCCGTCTCTCGCCATTTTCAGTATGAATATCACTCAAATATAAATGGTAGAAAATGCTGTCAAAACAAAAAATGACAATAAAAAGATAATGGTGCAGATGGCCAGACAAAAGGAAATGAGGGAAATCTTAACATTTGTAACAGCACTGTTAGAATCTTTCCTATTCAATCTTCCTTTTTTTCTACTTCCAGGTCCTCCTAAGCATTCGTTTTGAACCAGACAGCTATATGTTGAAGGCCTTAAGAAATGTGAAGGGCCTCTTCCATCCCCAGGGCACATGGTATGAGTGGTTTTCTTTGATAGCAGTGGATAGGTGCTCAGCCACTGCCTTTCTTTCTTCCCACCTCCTTCAGAGATCACCACTCAGTGGATACAAGCAGGCCAGCCAGGTCAAAGAAGAAGACAGATATGTACAGCCTGTGGCCAGGGAGCACTTTTCCTTTGAGCACACATGGGATGGTGCTCACATTGCCCTTGTAAATAGCACAGTGTAACTACCTGAGCCATTGGCCTATGTTCCTTTCAAGAGCTTTGGAAGCCAATGACACTTTGATCTATAGTCAAGACCAGATCCTGGACAGCAACAAGGGTTAAAGTAATCCGAGTCACCATCTACCTGCTGTGCATAAGAGAGGCCGCCCATGGTACTCTGCGCCCGGCCCTGCATGGTCATCGGGTACCGCTGTGGGGTCTGGGACCCATATGGCTGCCCTGGGTACCCATGTCCTTGCTGTGGTCCTGATGGAGGTCCCTGCTGTTGCGAGTATGGGTTAGTCCCGCCATATGGCTGAGGTCTCATCTTGCCCATCTGATCCATTGGACTGGATGGCTACAAAATAAAGAGCATTTCATTAACCTGTAGCTTTGATGGCCTCTGGCCAATATGAATACAAACCCAAGCATACAGGTCTGTATGCCACATAGAAAAACAGTTACAATGAAAAAGTAATGGTACAGACCCAGTAACCCTTGGGCAGGTCACTTAACCTTCCTCAGAACCTTGATTTTGTCCTATATAAAATGAAAATACCACCAGTTTGTGAAAGCATCTTGTAACCAAATACTACTTTGTAAGCGTGGTACTACTTGAGAGCCAAGGGACGGGCCAGGTGTGGAGCAATGAATATATGCACTCTACGGTGTAGAAAATCAGAACGAAGGCTTTTCAGCTGGGAGAGGACAGTGCTGCTGTACTCTGCCATGATCATCTTCAACAACACCAAAACTGATGCTTTAATACTGTGGTTGGGAATTCAAATACACAAGCATCTAGATGTTTCTAGTCTTTAAATAGTGGAATCTTTTTTACTTGCACAACATAGCCCATTTGCACTATGGCACAAACACCTAAAATTTATGCTTTCTTCCAACTGGGTAACACGGCTAAGTTACAGTTGTTGAGGGAACTGTGACTCTGAATTTAGAGCCTTGTGCATCTCAACTAAAAAGTTATCTCCTTTAATATTCAAGAGTTTGAGGGTATAACGAGGATAGAACTTTTGTCTCTTTAAAGTACAAGATATAGAGGTACAGCATAGCACCAATAATAAAAGCTCAAAGTTCAATTCTCAAGTATTTGGCTACAAATATAGCTTTCTTCCAGCTTTGTGGGGCAACAGGTTCAATCAGCTCATTCACTTTTGGACATAACTCTACCCTGTTGCAGCTAGATAAGACAGAGCCCCAGTACACTTTTCCCCTGCCAGAGATTCCTACCTAAATCTATTGACAGTGTGGAAGGGAGGGGGGAGTTTCTCTAAGCACCTTAAATAGATACACTCAAGTTGGAGAGTAAGCCTGGACCTGACATAAAACTTGAAAACTGGATCTTAAATTGGCGGTGGAAGTAGATATTAATACTCTGAGCCTGAATATCATTAACGCTCAAATTAAGGAGTTTAGTGGGTCTCAAACTTTAGCATGTATCAAAATCACCTGGAGGGCTTGTTAAAACACAGACTGCCAGGACGCACTCCCACAGTCTTTGATTCTGTAGGTTCAGGGTTGGGACTAGTATATGTATTTGTAACAGTTCCCAGGTGATACTGATGCTGCTGGTTCAGGGACCACACTTTTAAGAACCACTGGTCTAGATTACACCTAGGGTCCCTTCCAGGTCTGTCATTCTATAATTAATAAATTATTCTATAATTTAAGGTGTGTAAGACCTTAAAAAACAACAACAAAAACCCCTCCAAAATAAGGGGGAGGAAGCGTTCAAACAACTGGTTCTCTGTATATGTCTTTTTTTTGGGCAGAGTACTACTCTAAGTGTTTTATAATAGAGGAAGTCAAGCTGTCATGAGGAAAATGGATAAGACAAAAAGCCACAGAGACTATTCTTCTAAATATCAAGAGGGAAAAAGCAGAAGCAAAGTTCTCTCTTAGGCTGCAGCTGAAATCTCAGCTAAAAAGGTAACAGTCATGATGGGCGTACCCTCCAAGTTTCTAAACTACAGAGATTCATAGTAAAACCATGTCCCAAATCACAACTACATGTCAATATTATTAAAAGTGCTGTTTCCAACAATGATAACTAAACATTTTTTGCCCAAGTCCTGCCTCTGTATCAGAAGCTCCAATAATGTGTCCCATTATAATTTTGGAGCTACATGGATTCTTTTGGGACTGTTTAGAAAGTTCAAATTTAACAACAACTGGACTAGTAAGTAATAAATAGCATGTGGTCTTCCCCAGATACACCTGGCAATGAAACCAAAACATCACCATTCTCTCCCGTAAAGAGCTCAGGGGCTTACACGGCGACATCAGGCTATACATAATGATGAGATCCTCATCTCATCCCAGATAGCAGTGACTGTCCATGTGGCCCCCAGGTGAAGAGACTACATTTGATGAACAGAGAGACCAGCCCACTCTGGTATCTCTGTCAGTTCAGGTCTCCCCACAGCACATGAGAGGCAGTCATTACTTACCATGGTTACTATGGAGCTTCTAGAGCAGTAGCTATTAACCAGAGTTACAGATTGGAATTTTCTGTAAAGCTTCACAAATGCCTGGGCCTCTCCCTACAGAATCCAAGTTAGTGTGTCTGGAAGGGCTTGGGCTCCCCCTACCCCTTAAGATCCTTGGATGATTCTAATGTATACTACTAGCTGACAACCAGTGATCTAGAGAAACACTGTCCAATAAAATTTTCAGTGACGTGTGACGATAAAGTACTTGAAATATGGCTAGTGTGACTGAGGAACGGAATTATTTTTATTTACTTTTAATTAAATTCAAATAACCACACGTGGCTAGTGGCTACCATATTGGACTGCACAGTTCTAGAGCAATGCTCACAAATCATTTTCATCTTTCCCTGCTCAACAGTAACTCCAAACTTCCTAACTACTACATTCTGTACGGTATCGAACAGAAAGAGCCAAGAGTGTAGTCAATCAATAGGCTTGGGTTCAAATTCTAACTCTATCATTGTCTGACCTTGAACATATCAGTTCTTCAGTTCTTCATTTAAAATGCACATAACACACTTCACACAGTGCCCGGTATTTAAATGCCCAATAAATAGTAACTATTATCAATAATGATAAATAGTGCTTCTGCCTGGCTCTAAAGCCCTCCATAGTATGCTCCAGTTTGACACATTTTTCAGTCTCATGCCAGTGTCCCACATACAGCGCATGCCCAGCTCTACGCAACGGTAGCCTGCCCTGCCCTCCTGTCCACAATGGCTTCCAGTAGCAGAAACCCAACCTTCAACATGAAGCCACTTCCCACTTCTTCAGCACACTCTGATCTCTCACGTTTCTAAATGTCCTACTGTAAATTCAGTTAGAATCATACAGTTTAGCACTTAGTTACCCAGCTAACTGACTGCAACTCTCAAGACTAAGTTCTGGGAAGCCAGAAATCAGTTGTTTTATCTTCAAAGTCATCCCAAAGACCCCAAGTGTAAACTAGT
The DNA here is from genome assembly GCF_057802395.1 of Ceratotherium simum simum. Taxonomy (NCBI): domain Eukaryota; kingdom Metazoa; phylum Chordata; class Mammalia; order Perissodactyla; family Rhinocerotidae; genus Ceratotherium; species Ceratotherium simum. Next base: position 30,428,596 of record NC_141921.1, read on the forward strand.
GCTCAGTAACTTCAATGTGCCAGGCTGCTCTACTGCAAGAAGTGGGTAGTGGATACTATGGAGAGAAAGCCCAGATCAAACTATCTGGCCATAGGGCCAGGGGCACACTCTAGACCCTACACCAGGTTATGAGTTTGAGGGCAGAAAAAAATGCGGATTGAACTGAAAGAGAAGAGGAGAGGGTAGAACAAACAGCCGAGGGGGATCGAGCACACTTTTGAGAAGAATCTTCTGTGCCATCCTATATCAGAGGTCTTCAACTGCACAGGCATCGCCAAAGAACTGTTTAAAAACAAAAGGCTAAAAAGCAAGTTACCTTTGCTCACATCAGGGGGCCTGCGCTACCAACGGAGGACAGCTACTACTTAGTAAAAGGTTCAAAGATTCTTCCATCAACTTTAGGAAATCTTTGCAGGCCAAAAATAAATGCAAGTCACAGAAATTCTTATTCTAAAAATAAAATTAAGACATTTCCCTTTCCTGGACATCAGATGTCTGACCCCCTCCTTTCACCAAAAAGTTATAATGAACAGAGTATGCAGCTTAGCAAACTAAAATATATTCAATCCAATAATCAGATTACTCTGGTCGCATGTCAAAAGTAAACATCTGCTCATATCAGAAGGGGAGGTGGGTAGGGACCTAACTCATACTTCTGACATTTAAAACCAGTGTGAAAGATTTGTGATTTGCCGTTATAGATGAAATGCCATCTTCCAATCTCTCATAACAGAGAAGGGGCCTTAAATCTTCACTAATCAGTTTTATTGGAAAGTAGCAATTTCAGACCAGAAAAATCCCTATTACATGCAAGATAGAAAAGCCAGTATCAGCAGTCTACAGGCACCAAGGAAGGAGCAGGGGATGGGAAACACCAAACCCTGGCTGCCAAGAGCTCGAGATTCCACTCTGGGCAAGACGGAGAGGAAATCCTTTCAATGGGAAACCACAGGAGTAGATTACTGTGATTACACTTCAAAAGCAAAGGCTCTGCCACAAAGACACATAATTGAGAGGAAAATGCTGCCCCCTTGATCAGGGAAGTCAGGCCCCCTGCTATATACTCTCCTGCATTAATAAAAAATAAAAATAAAAAAGGGGAAAAAGCCGTTAAGAAAACCCCATCTCCATCTACCACTTATCTCTTTCCAGATCACTGGCCGTGTTACAAACTGCCTGCCAAATGAAATGCATCAAAAGATGCAGTTTCAGGGCATCAAAACCAAGGATGCCTAGCAGGCTGGTCCCTCTGAATACAGTCATGCATCGCTTAACGACAGACTAACCACTTGCATAGAGTTCAGACCAGCGGGCTAATGGAATCCCTTACAACTTCTTATTGCACCAAGGAAAGCCATAACGACCCTGAGGGGTTGCTGAGATATAACAGACTGGAATTCAAATTCTCCAACTTCTGACCATAACTGATTGAGAAGAGAGCAGAGAAGATGGAGCCGGGGACTCAAACTTCCAAGCAGAAAGATACTGTTCACCAAAATGCACCACACCACATGACAGTGGCACCAGGAAAGAGAAAGTTCTTAATTTTCTTGAAATAAAAGTCCAATTGAGGAAAGCTCCAGGCTTCAGTCCCAATCCAAAGATGCAGAAAGGAAGTGACCAAGCAGCAACCCTAATGAGCCGGATTTGATACCCAAGGACTGGCAAGAACACGAGGAGAGAGGGATGGGCCGGGGCTGCCAAAAAGGTATCCATCAGAATGCAGAAGTCTTGTCTACCACTTGTTCTGTCACCCTAAGTGCCAACTACTTGGGGCCAGTATAAACCAAGAGCCATAACCTTGGATTCTGGACATTTAAATATTATTTCTTACTCCTTGTGCTTTCAATTTATTCCTGGCCAGATTTGTTGTATGACTTTTAATAACAACAATAAAAAAAAGCATCCCTGGCTCTTTAACCGAAAGAACCCCCCCCCTAATTGATTCCCACAGTAATTAACCTGCATTTTACCTCAGAGAGCGGTAGTTAAGGAAGTCGGCACTGCTATTTATAACTCATCTCAAATTGAGGGCAGACTGCCTAAAATCTAACACATCCCAGCTGTACTCCTGTTTGAACTGGGGCCAAGGGAATTTTTTAAAGCAATCTTGGCACCGAATGAATGACACCAACAGTATGAGAGCGCGAGTGGTTGTGTTGTGGTGACGTAGCACTGGAGGTGGAATGGGAGGGGGCCAGTGTACTGTGATCCCTCTCGTGCATGCCTGCTGCTTGCTGAGTCCCAGTACAGTAAGCTGGGAACCGCCCACTGAGAGGCAAACACAGGAAAAGGCTTTTCCTGTGGAACGCCTTGAAGTGAGAAACACATGGCTAATCTGCATAAACGCGAAGCCACACCGCCCCTGCCAGGAAGGTTAGTGCTCGTAATCTCTGGCCATGAAGCTGGCTGCCTGGGAGGACTTGGACTGGCGCCTGATAACCCAGAAAGAGTCAAGAGAACAGATGGGTAAGGACCCCGGCAGAAAACAGCCCCAGGTCACGTGACTCGCCACATGGCCCCGCCAGCACAAACTATTGTCTGGCTGCGAGCTCCCATACAAAGGCACCCGGCCTCAGCTTCCTGTGATTACAGGGACAGGCGGCAGCTGTTGATCCAGTTCCCGTACTGGACCCTCCCCTGTTGCGAAGCATTCCAGGCAGGGACAAATATAAAAGCTAAGGCCTCTCCCAACCAACCAACTTTCAGTTTCCTACAAGCTCCACGTGGCTCCACTCAAATCTTAGGATGGACAGAGTAGACTTCCATAAGAACCATCCTTTGTAACCTGGTACACATGAGTTGACCAGCGTAAATCATTCTCATTGTGCACCCTTCCACAGCCACACAGACATCTGTATCCAGTGTCCCCTCATCCTGTCTTTTCTCACTCCTCGAGTATTTCATGGCTTTGAAGGCTGGTCACGGACCCCTACCCCAACTGAGGAGAAACTGCCCAAAAACCTGCTTGCTTAGTTCTATCCTCAGACCCTGCCTCCTAAAATCCTCCTAAGGAGACTCCCTTCGTTTTGTTTTGCATTTAAACGGTCATGTTTCCCCACTGTTTATGTGACCTAGGACAATAAGAGATTCCTAACCTCCTATTTGGCCTCACTAGACATCATTAAAGATTTTCTGAAGCTAACCTGATGATAGGAAAATAAAAATCTCTCCTCAGATATACATACCAACACCTGACCCAGGAAATCAAACCCAGTCAGCCTATCATTCTTATCACTCATTACCTGAGAATCACACCCGTTTTCTACTTTTTATAAGAGATGGGAAATGATTCTCTCATTCTAGTTCTAGTTCATTCAAGTTCTAAAGAAACTGGTCATATGCCTATGGTGAGAGAGAAATTACCAACAACTAGTTTGCAACTACCACTCTAAAGAGATAGGTTTTTGTTTTTTTAATTCTTTCAAAGTTCCCTAAGTGTCCAAGTTGAATATAAATAAAAAATCCAAAGTCAATGAAAAGTTCTATCTATCCCATTCTCTTTACAGAAACGATTCTAGAAGATCAGGCATGTTCCCCTGTGCAGACTAAGTAACAGCCCATTCAAAGGCATCATCTGAAGCACTAGCCTGACCAAACCCGTAGGAGGGGCTGCAACCAGACCTCAGACTCAGGAGCTTCCACACACGCTGTCTCTAAAGTGATGGAAAACAAGACAAGGGGCCTGGCTCTCTCCCTGCCTCAGAGATATTTAGGCTACATCCTTCCACAATAGAAGATCAGAGAATCACTCAAGGTAGAAAAGAGAGACCAAAGGGAGAAGAGTCATTGAATCATCCAGCAAAACTCAAACAGATTATGAGAACGAACTGTAATAACCGCCTCACAGCTGTCCATCCAAAAGAAGCATGCCAGAAAAACCACAACCAGGTGGCTGGTATTTCTTTGGTTCCAGAAAGAACCCTTCAAATAAAGCAGCTAGAGCACCAAACTAATGAATTCCCCAACAAATGATCAAGTCCTCATCCGGAGCACTTTCATTAGCCACCTTTCACAGAGAAAATCCTCTTCTGAAAATGATGAAGATCATTTTTTTGGAAGACCAAACTTAGTTAACCAATTTCTCCCAACTTCCAGCGAATTACGAAAGCCTCTAAGGAAACCACACAACTTCTTGAGAAAGAACTCCTCTTCAGGTACTGCTTAAAACCCAGGGTTATAAAAACTGTAAGGCCCCAAGAAGACGATTAAACAGGAACTGAAATGCCATTTGATAAAATTCAACATCCCCTTCTTCACAACTTTTTAATCTCAAGGGTAGGCAGCAGTACAACATGGTGAAAAGAGTACTAGACTGAGAGAAGACCTGGGTTCCCATCCCAGGTCTCTGACCAGCTCCCCAGGGGAGCAGGGAAGGCATTAACCAGGTTGTACCTTAACCTCCTCAGCTATACAATCAAATCATGCCCTCCAGATTCTGAATCAGCAGCTCTGGGATGGGGCCAGGAATCTCCTCAGGTGATTCTCATGTCCAGTCGGGGAGCATTTGGGCTACATGGCCTCCCTCCAAAGCTCCTCCCATCTCCAGCACAAAGTTACTCCAGAACTCAGACGCACAATCACTTTCCTTAGCCAAACAATGGTCTGAAGAAGGCAGTGACTGGCCAATAGAGAAAAACCAGGAATGCACCTCAGATTCCCAGATTCCCAGATAAGCAGCATTCTCAGTCAAAGCTGAGCTCTCCCAAATTTCTATACCCAGTCCCTGATTGTCTTGTTCACCTGGGCACATATCAATAATATACTATATGCTTCACTTATTTATCTTGTTCACTGTTTGTATCCTACACTAGAATATAAGCTCCAGGAAGGTAGAGATTTGGGGGTAACAAATATTCCTATTTTAAAAGTAGGAAAGGAAAGGGGACTGTGGAAGAATAAATAAAACTCTATCTAGAGGCCTTGCAATTCCTAACCTCGTTCATGCTGAGAAGACATGCTTTGGCTTTATGTGGCTGTCCTCAGCAATGGTTAAGAACCCTGCCTCTGCAATGCCTTCAACTTCTCTGTCCCTCAGTTTCTGCATCAAGAGAATAGGATAACAGTAGTAGCACCCTCAGGGATAAATGAAATGAGTTAATACATTAAAACAAAACACTATTCCTCAAACCAGCTGGACATGTTCTGGCCTCAGAGCCCCTGTATTCATGGATCTCTCCACCTGGAACACTCTTTCATCTCCCAGGTATTAGTATAGCTCACTCTCACATCAAATATCACTTCAATTTGGCCTTCCCTGGTGAACCCATCTAAAACGTCAATCCTGCATACTACTTATACCTGGTCCCTGATTAACTTTTCTCCTGAGCATGTATCACTAGCATGCTATATGGTTTACTTATTTATCTTGTTTAACGTCTATATCCTAGCCTAGAATATATAAGCTCTAGGAGGTGGATATGTATCTGTATTAAATTGACTGCTTTATCCTCTAGCACCCAAAATCTTAGTTATCAACCTACACAAGTCCCAAATTTCTAGCAATAAAGCTTAGAAACCAGAACAGTTAAGGTCTGGTCCCATACACTCAAAACCCAGAAACCCAAACTGGTCACCTAGAGGTTAACAATCAAATAAATTAAAGTTATGCTTTTAAAAACAGAAAAAAAGCATAGGCTTTGACACCACTTTCAGCAAGTCATTTCATCCCTTGGCATCAGAACCATCTGTAAAATGGGGATTAAAAAACTGTCTAACAAAGATATGAAATAGTTCAAACCATAAGTATGTGAAATGCTTGTTAGACTACCAGTTTATAAAGGACACACACAACAGTCATTACTTCCCTTTCTCCACTCTCAGTAGGAGAAAAAGCAGAATGGGGTTGAAAGCACAGTTTCAAAATACCTACTTAAAAAGAACACACAAATCAGACATCAAAAGGGTTGACCAGTCCACTTCTTAAGCTCCACCTACTTTCAGTCTGTTCTCCCAAAGGAATTTGTTCAATAGCTCCTTTCCAAGAATCCTGACACTAAAGCCCAATAGTTTTCAACCAAGGTAAAACTAACACCTGAGAAGTGTTTGGAAATAAACATATGACAGTGCCTTTCTTGGTTATCACAGCAACTCTGTGGTACTACTGGCACTTATCACCTGGGGAGCAGGATGCCAAATGTCCTGCAATGCATCTCCACACAAAGAAGAGCCTCGCTGAGAAACAATGGACTCTAGCCCATTACGAGTCCAATCTCTGATGGAGAATTTCCTGTAACACTTGACCCTGGAGCAGTGAAGGGAAAGGGAATCAGAACTGACCAGTATCCAGCCCAAGAATACAAAGCCACCCACTAGCCAAAATAATCATAAATAAAAATTTACTTTAAAAAATAGTTGGAAGATAATTTACTTAAGGTGGTACTTCTCCGCCAATGCATTTATTACATTGTAATTATATAGTTATTTGTGATTATTTACTTACATCTTTCCCACTAGAAAGTACTCCATGGAGGCAGAAATTATGACTCCTATGTTCACAACACAGTGCCTGATACATTGTAGAAGCTCAATAAGTATTTGTTGCATTACGGTAAACATGATAAGTAGGCATACAGCATATGATAAGTAGGTACTCACAGGTTTTCCAAAAAAAAGTTTTGCCATAAGACTTCTTACATTGGCAAGTCCCAACTATATCGTATACTTTAAATTAGACAACACTTCAGTAACAGGACTGGGCAATTAGGTGAGCTAAAAAAAAGTTCTTATCCTGAAAATTCTTAAGAAACAGGGAATATGATCAAAGTCTAGGAAATCTTGAGGGTATGCAAGGAAGATAGGTTGGTATACTTCACCCCAGTACATGCTCAATAATTAAAAACTTAATAATATACAGACCTTGCTACCCACATGAGGTGGTATGGGTTGACACCAGAAAAAGGTACTTCCTCCCACAAACCATCCTCTGGTGCTTCTACTAGGGAAAGGACCTTGGTGTGGATGGACCACAAGCCCAACAGGACTTGGGCAGTTTTTTAGACACTTTCTGCCCTACTTATTTGTCACTTATCATTAAGTGAGATGGTAAACTTAAGGAATACACGGAGAGGCAAGGGTCATGTAACCTTACAAACAGAGCTTTATTTACCCAGGAGGGTACATACGAACTTTTCAATAAAGACAACACTTCTAAATCACACCTAGTTCTTCTGATCTAGTTTCTAAAATACTCCTCCCTCTTCCATATTAAACTACTTTGCAGAGAACTGCTCAAAAACAAAAAAAAGCAAAGGCAAAAACTGCTCCTTACCCACAAAACTTTAAGGCCTCATTTGCTTTCTCTAAAAAGCTCTTATTTCCCCCATTCCTTTTGTTTAATCCATAACTCCAAACTTAGACTGGTTTTACACGGGTTATATAAAAAGATCCTAGGGGCCGGCCCCGTGGCGTGGTGGTTAAGTGTGTGTGCTGCGCTGCTGGCGGCCCGGGTTGGGATCCTGGGCGCACATGGATGCACGCTTGTCAAGCTATGCTGTGGCGGCGTCCCATATAAAGCAGAAGAAGATGGGCACAGATGTTAGCCCAGGGCCAGTCTTCCTCAGCAAAAAGAGGAGGATTGGCATGGATGTTAGCTCAGGGCTGATCTTCCTCACCAAAAAAAAAAAAAAAAGATCCTAAATTTCTCTAAGTGCACAGTTCTATGTCCTGCCCAAGTTATTCCTTCTATACTAAAAAGGTATCTGTGACACATCACGGAGCTGTCGGAACTTGATTTACATGCAGTCAGGGATTCCGTCTGTCATCATGCTTTGATTGATTGTCATTAATCCAATAAAGTCCTGTATTTTGATAAAGACAGTGAGAAGCAGCAGCAACACCACTGTGTTTATTTCATTAATTCCTAGGGTTGCCTTGGACTACTTTTCAAAAATGCCAATCTTCTACCTGGTCCCCCTAAATCCACTCTGAACTATAAGAGGCACAATTAAATAAGAATGGCCCAGGCACAGCCTTATTAAGACGATAGGTGCCTCCAAATCCTCAGGCTTTATTTTTTTTTGTGAGGAAGATCGGCCCTGAGCTAACATCTGCCAATTCTCTCTCTCTTTTTTTTTTTTGCTGAGGAAGACTGGCCCTGGGCTAACATCCATGCCCATCTTCCTCTACTTAATATGGGATGCCGCCACAGCATGGCTTGACAAGCGGTGCATCGGTGCAAGCCCAGGATCTGAACCAGCGAACCCCTGGCTGCCGCAGTGGAGCACTTAACCGCTTGTGCCACCCGGCAGGTCCCTCTCAGGCTTTTTTAAGGTCAGCAATTCCCTGAATGAAAAGCCATAGAGTCCTGTAAATTCTTCAGTTCTTTTCAAAGCTCCAAAAGTACACTGGTACCAACCTCCTCTCTATACCAGTGTCCACACAAATGTGTAGAGGAGACCCTGGCTTCAACATTTATACCAGAAATACATGGGACCAGACCAAAGTTACCAGCTGTCTTTTCTGAAGCTTATTTGTCTCTCCTCTTTATTTGCTCTCTCTGACCAGTATAATCAAATGGGATGGATAGTTGGCATGCTAAGCTATGTAAATCTAGCTAAAATTTATCCCTATCCCCACTCCCACCAAGTCTGTTTTGGCTCATACACCCTTTTGAGATTGTCTTATTCGAGGCACACAGAACTTCCCTTTGGTCAATGTGTCTGGGTGGGTGAACCCAGCTATCTCAATCTCATTTTATTTTAACCCAAAATACCATAATGAGACCACATATTGGTCACTTGAGGTTTTATGTAGGGGTTTAAAAGAAGCCAATTCAAAGCTGTACTGGGAAAGCAGAGGATTCAAATCACAGACTAGAAAGAAAAACAAGAATGTTACAAATCTGTCCTGGACCAACAGAACCCCAAAAACAGATTAGGGAGGGCTAAGAAACAGTCTCCAGACCAAAGGCAATAGAGTGGGAAAAGAGAAGAGGTAGAAATCATTTAGGAAACTTCTGTTTATTAGTTAATTAGACAAAAGCACTTCCTGCCTCTAGTTAGCCAGGCCATTCCAACAGAGGTGAGCATATACCAGGAATCTTCACTGAAATGATGTTCATCTGAAAGCGGTATAAATTGCATCTCCAGTCCTTTTAAAGACATTTTACCAGCTCTGGTGTGGTAAAGTTACTGAGGTCTCCATGTGCTTTGCATTCTACTAACAGAGTTGGACAACAAAGGCGAGAATGAAAAAAGAAAAAAAGAGCAGAGGAAATAAAGCTAAAAGGCAAAGGGATGATAAAGTGAGTTTAAAACACACAAACACACAGAAAGAATATAACACTCCCCACTAGAGCATTTGTCTGTACATACAAATATCAAATCACAGATCAAACTGTCAGCATACTGCCTCCTGGAAGCCTCTGCCTTCCTCGCGCCCTGGTCACAGTGATCACACTTCACTTCTCAGGCAGGAGGGAAAAGAGAGGCCTGGTACAAGGAAACTTGTTTTTAACGGGAAGGATACAGAAACCACATCGGGTTTTCAGAAAGCCCAGGTGAACTACTAAACTGGTTCTCCACATGGTCTTTGCATTGTTAATGTTTGTTATCTGACCATTTCTGTAACTTCCATTTCTGTGCCAAGCACAAACCTTATTTATTAAGTCATACAACTGGAGGTCTTGGCTCAAATGTCCACTCCTCAGAGAGACCTCATCCACTTCAGAGATGGGGCAGCCTGTCAGGAATCTACTTAGTGGGTTTATTTGCTAGGACTTCACAACAAGAGACACAAGGAAAGGAAACACAGCAAAACTCAGGCTGGCCACAAGGCTGGTGGGGAGTGAGAGAGGGAGGGAAATCATCAGGGACGGCCTACAGAGAGATCACCAAAGACCCTGTTCTCAGATCAGCTGGCCATCACGAGCAGAAAGAACATCAATGGCATTTAATTAATGCTCCAATACTGGCCTCTGAGCACTTTCAAGAATCACTTTCTTAGGTAGTTTACTCAACTGGTCATACTTGGAGACCACCCTAGGTCACCATCCTAAAATGATCTTTTCCACCTTCATCAAACAACCATGACCACAGATTCAGATTATCCTCAAGCTGTGTCACCAAAGAGCTAAGAGAAAGGGAAATGGAAGGCAGGGAGTCCCCAAGTCCTATAAATAAGCAGACATGTTTTGTCACTAGAGTTTATCATTATTGCACAGTAGAAGATCCATCTCAAAAGTATTTTCTTTCTTCTCCCCCAACTCCAAGCACTTTTAACCTTCTCTCCATCCAAAACAACTTTCACATCATGGGAGGGGCAGACACCTCTGAAACATTAGCCTATGGTGCAATCTGGAAGAAGCTCCTCAGGTAATTCAGATATACTCTGTAATTCAGATATACTCTGTAGCCCAGTTGAGCATAAATGCATAAATCCAGTAGTTCTCAAACTTGAGCATGCATCACAATGGCCTGGAGGGCTTGTTAAAACACACTGCCCGGAGTTTTAGATTCTGTAGGTCTGAATGAGTATTTACATTTCTAAACAGGGCCCAGGTGATGCTGATACTGATCGTTAGGGACCGCACTGAGAACTAGTGCACTAATCTAGCTCTCAAACTAGAACATGTGCTTAATAAAATTTGTTGAGTTTTTTAAAGCATTAATATAACTAAGAACTATGGAATAGCTTTTAATTCAGTGAAGACCAACACTGCTTTTAACCACTCAATTCTATCCCCTTCTCAAGCAGAGGCCTCTACCAACCAGCAGTCATGTTCAAATTTTATTTGATAATAGCACTTTCACATCTTACTTAATATTTACTACAGCCTGCAAGGCAGATGTTTTTCCTCATTATATAGTTGAGGATACAGATTCAGAAAAGTTAAGTAACTTGCCTAAAGTCACACAGCCCAAGGGATCTTTAAACCTCAGTTTTAGAGCTGATGTGGCTATGAAACTTTGTGTGAGGCACTTAACCCTTATGTGTTCACTTTCCCCAAGTGGAAAATTAAGACAATAATCCTTGCCTCTCCAATGAGTTCTCCAAGTTCTAGAAAGTAAAATCACTCTGCAAATATTTTCATAATGGTCAAAGGGAATGACTCTATCTTTGAGCCTAAATGCCAACCCCATCCCCACTCTCAAAGATCCCTCCAGAAGACAAAGGGGCCTGAGGACCAAATGCTGCCAATTCTCACCATTGGGATCACATGGCCATTAATCAGAAACCTAAATAAAATTCTAAGTGGAAGGGATGGACAGGACAGAAATCTAGGCACAATGTCAAATTGTAACCAAAGGCTTTTCAGTCTTTCACTCCATTTATGAGTTCCAGGCTATTGCAAAAATAATGTCCCAATAAGACTTAGTGCTTGAATAATTTATTTTGGAGAAGCAAATTTAGTCTTTTACAGTGTTATAGCTCTGGAGAAGCTATAGACAAACCTTGATTCAAATCCGAACTCTACCTTTTACCAGCTTTTTGCCCTCTGGCAAATTTCTCATTCTTACTCTTAGTTCCTCATCTGTAAAGTGCGAGGAGTTAACAACAGAACCCACCTCTCATGGTTTTGAAGATTGAATGAGGAAATTCATAGAGAGACCCAAGCATAGTGGTTGGCACAAAGTAGGTGTTCAAATGCATGGTAGTCATCATTAATATTCACCCCCCCCAGCCGTCATTTGAAAATTGGGATCTTAGTGATGTCCTCGGCCTATCCCCAGCTCAGGACAAATCGTGGATAAACTACCTATAGAACTGTTCCCCAAATCCTTTATAATATAGTTATCTTTGGCAGCCCAGATTCCTAAACAGGTAAAAAGTTAGAAGTCTGGAGACGAAAGGCAGGCTATCCAAATCTGAATCATCAGGAGTTTCACACTCCGAAACTAATACTGGACCAACCCATGAACTCTACCACCTTAGGACCAAAACAGAATGTTACCCAAAGAGCAAGAGAAAAAGCCATCTGTATTAGCCAGAGAAGACGTAGTAACAAACAGCAACTAATTCCAGCATTTCTGTTCGGGTGACTTGTTCTCTAAGGACAACAGCAAGTCGTAATAAGGTCTACCCAAGAGAAAGGGGAAATCACTGGGCAAGAAGAGCCCAGCGGCGTATCTGCTTCCTCTAAAAGGAAGCACCCAGCACGATGTAGCCTTTAATCCTCTACCACGTGGCTGAACTCACTCTTCTTAAAGTAAAAGTACACCAGGCACGAGTCAGTTGAGAGTAAACAGCTGGACCCAGATGCACTCATGCCTGGCAAGCAAGTTGTGACCTCAAGGAAAACAGGAGGCAAAATAAAAAACACCAAGCACACAGCAAACGGGTTTGTAAATGACTGATATCACACCAACCCCTAAACTCCCCTGCTGCCATTGTGCTGGTGGTAAATCTTGAGGGGGGGAGTTCCTTTTAACAGAGATGTCTATAAACAAGCAAGCTGAAAGCTAACAAGTTTAAGAGGGAAAAGCACACAAAAATCTTGGCTGCTGGTGATGAGCCACAAAAAATCATTAATGTGCCAGTGCCAAGGGAGAAGGAAGTCTAATATCTAACACTGCAGACTTGGGAACCCAGAAGCAAAGAAGCCATAAGGAAGCCCAAATGCAAAAGAGAGAAAAAAAGCACATAGCACATTTCCTCTTCATATGGGTAGCAATTCAAGCAGCACTCTGGGCCTGCAGAGCACATAGCCCCAGTGCCCAAGGCCCTTTACTATTTCGTATCAACATTAACTTCCTGGAGAGTGACAAAAATCTGTCCTGGATTACTTGGTGATTTCTAATATGTACCATAACCAACACTAAGTCAACATTTTAGGGATCAAATTTCCTACTCTGCAGCAAGTTGGAATGCATTCTTGGCATTAGACTCCTTCCCCTTGCAGTACACCCTTAGAAAATGCAGAAGCCACTGGGAAATAAAGACTCAACCTGTCCCAAGACCATCTTCTAGTAAGCACAAGTGACTAACAAAAACAAAAGTTCACTCAGATGTCCCTTCACATTCAATAAAAACTAATTCCATCCATTTAAATAGGAGGAGGAGCAATTTCAGGGAAGAATACTCAAGGCGGTTAAGTCAGCATTCACTCTAACTTGGATTCCTCTAAAACCTGGATTCACTAAGGAGTTCATCTCAAGCCTCTATGCACCTGCTGTCCATGGCAGATAAACCACTCTGCTCCAATTCTGAGTTACTGGAAACTTGCTTTTGCAAAATGCCAGAATGGTAATGCAAAAGAAGAGATATTTCTAAACTAGAATCTGTATTCAAGACCCTATACTTCTATAAAGTCATGCATTGCTTAACGAGGGGGATACGTTCTAAGAAGTGCGTCATTAGGCGATTTCGTCGTTGTGCAAACATCACATAGTGTACTTACACAAACCTAGATGGTATCGCCTACTACACTTCTAGGCTATATGGTACAAATCTTAGGGGACCACTGTCGTATACGTGGTCCGTCATTGACCAAAACATCATTATGCGGTGCATGACTGTACTGGAACAGTGTAACCCATCCTTCTCTTCCAGGTGGAAGCACCGCAGTAGCCTGGCACTGGACACTCATGCATCTTCAGCTGTTAAGCATCCACTTACAGCCCTTAAAAAGTGCCAGAAATCATGTGTGGTCTGATCAGACATGGACCAGCAGGTAAAGAGAAACCAAAATCACTACATTTCAGAGACTCCCATAAGGAATAAGCATGTGTTTGCAGCATTTATGAGCTTCTTGGCCACAGCCGACCTAATCAAAAGCAATATGAAAGGCCACTTCTGTGAACAGATGGTCAAACTGCATATGTGCAGGCTTACCCACCCATCAATCCTCAATAAAAGGTCTGAACCAAGCAACTCAGCTTAAGCACAGCTCCCAACTCTTCAGAAATAGAAGCAGCCTGAGCCTCAACAGGTACTTCATGGCTCTTGCTTTGTTTAGGAAAGGTCAATTAACTCTGCTAAAAAAGAAAAAAACCAGGCTTTCCAACCAAAGTTGAACCACCGTCACTGCCGAGTTGTCCAGGACACACAACTCTGAAGGTGACATGAACTTACAAACCCAAAATTACTACAAAAGAGCCCCTGAACTGGCCCAGAACTTGGCAGGTTGTACTAAAGGCTCCACATAACCACAGGAACCACTAAGACCCTGGAACCACTCTTTCATGGAATTTTATGGTTACAATCCAAATTCTCAAAGTCATTGGAATGAGACAACTACAGGTCTGGGGATGGATGTGTAATTTGGATTCTATAAAGCCCAGGAACTCAGAGTAGCTTTATAAAAAAGCAAATTAATATTTTAACTTTCCCCTTCTTGAACATTCAGCTTCACAAATCACTGTCTCTGAAAAGCTGTCCCAGGTTAACCTGCCCAACTCTGATTGTTCCTTATTCTCAGATTCCTTCAGCCCATATACTTAGTTTGGTCTATATCCATTTATAAAACCGTGCTTTGCAAGTTTTCCAGATGTGTACACACACGCCTGCTTTTCCAAGAAAACTAAATTCCTCTGAAGCAGATATTGCCTCTATCTTTTAAGTCCCTTCCTAGTATCTAATTGGCATCTAATCACACAGGGATACTTCTCACCCCCATTCGAATCTCCAGATCGCCCTGAGCTAGAAATCATGCTCTCAGCTTCAAGTCTGAAGTTCTAACACCCTCACCACCACCATACTGGGAAAGGCCTGGGCAACCAATGTCAGTGTCAACCCAAGTTTTTGTGTTTTGATTTAAAACAAGCTGATAGTCTTTGGTAAGTTAGCTGAACCTAAAAATTATGGTCAGGGCCATAATTACATTCATATTCCCTACTACTATGCTAAGTCAAAAAGGCACTTCCAAGGACTCTGGTCTAAAAAACACCTCTTGTGAGAAAACTGGTGTCAGAGTTAGTGGATTTAATTTAAAAAGGGACTTTGAGAAGGTAAATCTGGTCATCTCACAAGGCTACCGAAGCACAGTACCACAGGCAGACAACTAAAATACTTCTTCCTCCGTAAAAAGAATGTTTCACTGAAGGAACCCAGAAATGTTTTTAATCCTAAAATGGCAATTTCAAAAACCAAGACTGAATCTATCCACATAACCCTTCAGGCATGATTTAGTGAGTCCCCAAACATTTGGACTTTGTACTAATCCAGGAACCTAGGGCATTATTTTAATATATATATAAGTGATGCACAGAAGGAATCCAATAAAAACTATATAAATAAACCCAGCCCTTGGAGTGGGCTTATAATCCTGAGAGCCACAGCAGAACACAGGCCGAGGATGACGCTGAAGTTGCAATATCTTTTTTCTCCTTTCTGGTATTCCAAAAATGCAAACCCAACCCTAAAAACATCTCACCAAACTACAAAACCATTCCGAAAGAACAAGGCTTTAAAACTCCAAGTCTCATAAACCAAGATTTTGGAGCACGCTTACCTCACTATTGAAACTTAGGGCCTTCTTTCCAAACTTCTGTTGATTTTCTCTGAAATTGCAATCGATTCTGAACAGGGCTCCAGGTGCCCTGAACTTAGCGTGGAGCCAGGGCCATGGACCATGGAGGCTTCTCTTCTAGGGCAGCATCTTTTCTTTTCAAATCTCTTTTAGATCATCTCTCCGTATCTCCGTGCTCTCTGCGCCCCCAGCACTACCCTATTCTCTATCCAAGTCTTTTTCTCCAATGTTATTTTATTGCACCACATGAGAAGAGACTAGCATAATCTTTGCTTGAAAACTGTTTATTAATTTGCCTGTCAAACATTCTATACAGCCGTTTACATCTTACTACAGAAACCTCCTGGGTACATATTGACAGCTCAGCAAGTATTTACACAAAGCTCTGAAACATTTGGTTCCTTCAGAGAGGAAGAAGCTGCTGTGTCAAGCAGAGAATTATCAAACACCTCTCCCTCTACTTTTTTCCCCCTTTCTAAAGAAAAGCTTCCTTCTAGCACACCTCTAATGTGCCCAAATTACACTTCTAAACTACTAAGCCAGGAGGAGAAAGAATGGAAATTCAGGTGTGCTGGAGAAGAGACAGAACAGCATTTCCAGGACCACTTGCAAACCACACCACATAGTTAAAAAACTAGGGATAAGAGAATAGGCAATACACCTGTGAAACTGACGCTGAGACGGTTAGCTTTTCCTGTTCCAGTCACAGGAACTTTTCCTCTTCTCTCAGCAAAACTCACAGGGCAAGTTCAGGCACTCAGATTACAACCAACTGCCCAAACCAGACCTAGACCTGCCCGAACACCGGAAGAGTCTGGAGAGCTTAATGCTACCTCTCCCCACCTTCCTATGCCCCCAAAACAAGCAGAATGTTAATGCTGAATTTACAAATATCCACTCCCCACCCCCCACCCCTAATCTACCCCTAAAACCCCCTCTTGAAAATTTTGATGCAACTATTTTTCAAGTCTTGCTTTAATGAAGTCTGCCTAATTTTTCAATTACTGTTTAGTGTTTTAAAACCACCAACCAGGTGGAATGACTAACGACAAAGAGATTAACAGTTTCAAGGCAAAACAGTCTCATAGAGCTTTTTCTGTAAAGGGACACAGCCCACCATGGCACCCAACTGTTCAGAACTTGTTCCTATAAATCATGAGGTGAAAACAGCCTTGAATTCCTTGAGCCCAGGGGAAGAAAGATGGTCTCAAGAGCCCTACTGATACATGTACAGGAAGAAGTTGCCCTCATAACAAGCCAGGTATGGAAGTACAAGGAGATGTTTAGCATCAGAGAGGGAGAAGGTCATGCAGTCCACCAACTTCACTTTATTGATGAAGAGAAAATGAAACAGAGAAGGCAAATAACTTGCCCAAAGTCACACAGCTTAATCCAGACCTGCATGTAGAACCAAAGCCTCCTCCTGAGTCCTGATTCCTGTGCTCTTTACCCCTCACCACTCTGCCACACACAACTTGATGTGCATCAGCAATGATAATGACCAACCTAAACAAGGAAAAACTCAGAGATAAAAGCCATAGGAATCAAGACTCCATTTCAGAGACCGAGGTATCCCAGCTCACTGGCAGGAAAAAAACTATTCAGTGCCAATATTTTACCCCTATTTGCATGCTTTAGTTGCTTCTAGAATTTTGGGATTTGAAGCCAATCAATACAACCTTTTGGGGGGTGGGAAGAGAAAAGGGACCTGACCATTACTTTGACAGCCTATTTCCACCTTTTAAAAAAGTTCACTAACCTCTTTGCAAAAGGCCTACTGTAGACATCACACCCTATAGGAGTCAAGCCAACATACGAATGGTTAATGCAATCCAAGACATCTTCTTACAGTGGGTGCCACTTTTCATGGTTACTCTGTATCACAAACAAAGGAAGGAACCTAAAAAAGTCCTCACAGGGCCCAATACAAAGAAGCCAACCTTGGTCTGGCTGCTTTCCCTGTTCTCTCGCCACCATCCCAACCCCCACCACACCGCAGTTCTCTCATGGACAGTAGAGAAACATGAAGCCCCCACAACTAAGTGCCACCTCAGTATGGTTTTCCTAGTTCCTCCTACTTGAGAGAGCTCCAAGAGTCCTGTATTTCAGCCAGCCCAGAATTTCTGCCAGTAGGCATTCCCATGGTAAGTCCAGGATTCCTGTATTTGTTTCCCAGGAGTCACAAATATCATTTGATATTTCCATAGCAGGAACTAACAGCCAAACTTCTACAATCAAATCCATGTTGATCCTGGACTACATATTCTATCTCATTTTTTACTTTGGTGAGCTGGTACTACTCTCGAGGTACTACAGCTAAAAGCATCCCAAATAAAAAAGCTTTACATGAGGTTCCAGTGCACAGGAAACTGAAAAGTATTTCATCAATAGCAGGATTCAACACCGTGAGACACAATACTACTTATGGAAAGCAACAAAGGAAAAGTTTGTCTGCTGGGATCTTCCCAGCTCCTGTGAAAGACATAGCCACGATACACACACCCAATCTTTATTTCATAAAGGCAGAGTCAAATGAGAACATTACCACCTTAGCTATGTCAATCAAGTCTCTGTAAAATACTCTTAATCCAAGACTGAGTTAGGGAAAGAAGGGGACAGAGCAAGACCCTATTATTTAAGAATGCTTAAGAATAGGGCATCATGGTCTGAGACAAGAGGTTTGTCCTTAAGTAGAAAACAGGAATTCAGAACAAAATCGATCCACCTACAACCCTCATCTAGACTACATATCTGAAGCAGCCCACAAAACTGGAAGTTGCACTGTCTCTTCCAGAAATGCATGCTCACCAGCCCATTCTCTGGGTCTCAGAGAATGAACTGAACTGAAATCGAACAGGAGGAATCTATGTTGTGTGAAGTGCTGGGTCTGGTGAGGTTAAAAGAGAATCAGAAAATTCACCCAAAGGCAGCACAGACAAGCTTCCAAACAGGGACTGTATCTATTTTCTTATCATTTACCCAGCACAGACCATAGTACCCAGCAAATAGAAAGGCTCAAATATATGTTTAATGAAGGAAAAACAGAAACCACTATATGGCAGAAGTTGGTTTTATAAAAAAAAGTATTTGCCCAAATGTCCCCAAACCAGCAGAATTCAAATTAATTTTTGCTTTTGAATGAGCCTGGACTTACCTCAAATAATTTCCTCTAATAGTTTAAGAAAGATAAATATCTCAGCCACCCCCCCAAAAAGGGGAAAGAATGAGGTGTAGACTATAGAATGACCCAGAGACAAGATGATGTTTTGTTTTCTAAGACCAAACTGATCCTCTAGACACTAGAAATCCAATTTAAAAGTCTCCTATTTCTTGCCCAGATGTAGAACATCATGGAAAACATGGAGTCAAGACACAGAACTCTAAACCTGCCATCTAACACAACTATTTTCAAAATTCCCAGCTCAATGGAAGAGCAGAAAAGCAGTCCTAGGATGGGGAGGGAATACAGCTAATTAGCCCGCCTAAGTAAACAAAATCTTGTAGCACAAAGGTACAGTTGGGTACTGCTGGGAGGAGGGGAAACGAACAGAGCTTTTTTCCCTCTTTGAAAAGTTACATGACTCCATAGACCACCCAATATTCCTGACCAAAGCACTGAAGACAGAAAACAATGAAGACGGAAGAAGAGCAAAACAACAGTAAGATAGAATGCATAAAAACATACCTAAAAGTTGTAATTTCTAAGCAAATCTTTAGTGTCATTGTAAATTGTACGTTTACTATCTTGGAAGATAGAAAAACACGGAACATACTTTAAAATGCAAAGAGAAAAACTGGTCAACCTCTATTTCAAAGCTTTAAAATGACTGATGACAAAAAAGAAAATTGGCCTTTTTGTTATTCCAGGAACGAAGGACAAATTTCACCAAACCAAGGCTTTAGGAGAAAGTCCCTCTCAAGATCATGAAAGATGTTAGCTTCCCTTTAAATTGAGCTGCTCTCCCAAAGTTCAGTTAACAAAAGAAAACTGTTAACAAGATTCAACACCTAAAGAATGAGACCAGCTATCCTTAAAACACTTGAACCTAATAAGAAATCTCTCTCAGAAAACTTACAGTTCTCAAAAAAAAAAAAAAAAAAAAAAAAAAATTCCCCTATCCCCTCTCATAAAGATCCTACGTTTGCCACTCAATAAACAGCCCAGTAAAATAATTTCAATTCTGCAAAGCCAACAGGGTCAAATTTACTCAAGACAAATGCATCTTCAGAGCTATCAAAGAAGTCATTTATACTATCAGGAAAGTCACAAAACCAAAACAAACAGCAAACCCATTGTAGAGAAAAACTCAGCTACTGTTCTGACAACACAGAATCTATTTCAGGCTGCATAAAACATAACAAGCAAAATAAATCCAAGGTACACGCAAAATGCCACTGCCTCTTCTTTTGTTTCGGGCACAATGTAACAAGAGCAGCCTGTCTAGGGCTCTGCTCCTGCTGATACAATATTGCTGCTTAAACCTCCCTCCTCAAGGTCACAGGCAATTTCAGTTCTGGAATAAAAGGCAGATAGTGGCAGCGATGGTTTGGGTTATCACTGGCAGAAAAGCAGAGTGTAAAAGTTTATGAGCTCATCAGGATTGTTGTACCATTACATCAGAGGCAATTATAAATGGCCAAGAGCAGGAGATGGGGAGCCAATCAGATCACAGATAGGATGTCAACCTAAGACCAACTGTCTCCTGGCTTTGACAGAAGGATTTTACCTCCATAATTCAAATCCCAAACCAAAGCAATCTGCACTTACTACTCCAATCACTCAGCTGTTTACCAGCACTTCCAGGGAGAAGCCCAGGCCACTGGGCCGACGGAGACTAAGACAAGAGATGGCCCGGGCGGCCCCGGGTGAACCGCAGCCGGCCTCTAGCTGCCCCCAAGCAGGCCCCTGCCCTCCTTCGAGGTCCCCTCGAGCCCGAGGGGCCCCTCCTTGAAAGCACAGATGGGGGACGGCCTAGAGGAAGCCAGGGGGGGCAGAGAGGAACGGCAGGTGAGCAAAGAACTGTTCACTCAACTTCCGAGCTCCTAGCACTACCTACACCCCTAGCCTAAGCCCCCAGAACCCCCTCACCCCAGGCAGGACCCTTCCCCGCACACTCTGCCCCGCACCCCCTTGAAGATCCTCGGAGTTCGGAGGGACCAGGGGAGAGGGAGAAGGGGAGCAGACACCTCAGGGAAAGCCCCACACAAAGGCTGAAGAAGAGAAGGAGAGGAAGGCAGACAGGCAGCCATTTTAAGAGAGAAGAGCCAGACAATGGCAGCTCCCCAGTAATGGGGGCCCCGGACTAGGGGTAGCCCACGGCTGCGGCCTGCTCTCCGCAGCCGCCACCCACTCCCAGGACCCCGCTCGCCCCAGCCCCCTCCCCCACTCAGCTGTGTACCTGCGGGGTCCGGGCGAGCGGCTGGCCCCCGCCGCCGCTGCTCCCGGGGCTCATGGGCGCGTGGTGGCTCCTTTGTTGGGCCCCTCCCGAGGCGGCTGCCGCCGCCGCCGCCGCAGCAGCAGCAGCCCCCCAGCACTGCGAGGCCATGTCCGCCGGGCCTTTGCCGGCGCCCCCGTCCTGGGGCCCGCCGCCGTAGTCGCCCCCGGGGTAGCCCTGGTAGCCCCGGGCTGAGCTGGGCGACGTGAGCAGTTGGTTGAGGGTGGGGGTAGCCGTGGGCTGGGGGTTTCCCCCGCCGGCCGCGGAGGGGCCGCCTCCCCCCATGGCCCCGAAGCGCTGCTGAGCGAAGGACGAAGACGACGAGGAGGCGGAGGCGCTGGAGGAGGGAGGCGGCTTGGAGCCGGCGGCCGCCGCCGCGCCGGAGCCCGGAGTGCCACCTCTCGGGGAGCTCAGCGCGTAGGCCTGGGGGGGCGGGGGGTAGGCGCTGCGGTTGGGGTAGTAGGAGTTGTACTGGTGGTTGGGGAAGCCGTGGTCGTGCGAGTTCTGCTGGGGCCCCGCGTAGGGCTCCAAGCCCCCGCCGCCGCCGCTCTGCAGCGCTGCCAGGCCAGGGCTTTGTTGTCCGCCATGTTGTTGGTGGAAGACGGCGGCCGCCGCGGCGGCGACGGCAGACGGGCTCCGGCCGTAGGGTTGCCCGAAGCCGTAGGCTGGGGGCGGCAAGGCGGCCGCGGCTGAGTGAGGAGGCGCCCCCACCCCATCACTGCTGCCGCCACCGCCGCCGCCCGGCGGCTCCGTGAGGTTATTGTTCAGGGCGGGCCTAGGGCCCGCGTTCCCGTTCGAGTTCTTCAGGTCCGGCTCCGCGCCGGGCCCGCCGCCGCCTCCGGCTCCGCCGCCGCCGCCGCCACCCCCATTGCTCTCGGCCCCGTCCTGCAGCTCCTTTCCCAGCGGCTGCGGTGGCCCCACGGCGGGGCCCTCGCTTTCCTGCCCGGCGGCTGCCTTCATTTCCCCGCGCTCGGCCGCTGCCGCCGCCGCCTCGCCCCCTGCCTCCTCCCGCTGCTGCTGCTCCGCTTTCTTCAGCTCCGAGGGCGGCGGCGGCGGGTTGCCCAGGCTGCTGGCGGCGGCGGGGGCGACCTGCGCGGCCATGATCCCCGCTGTCTCGTCCGCGGAGAGACCCGGCCCTGTCTTCGTCTTCTCCCCCCCTCCCACCCCGCCCCGGGGCTGAGTCCCCCGGGCTGCCCTCCCCACCCGCCCGGGCGGGCCTCGCGGGGCTCCGCTGCTGCGCTGCGCTCGCTCGCTCCTCTCCCCCCCGCCCCGCCGGCTCAGGCTCCGGGCTGGCGGCGGCGGAGGAGGAGGAGGCGGCGGCGGCCGAGGCGCCGGCGGCTCAGCTGCTCCCGGCTCTGTAGGCTCGGGACCCGGCTCTCCCGGCTCATTCCCCCCAAGCCCTTGCCTGGGAATGAGGGGGGCGGTGGAGGCTCCGCTCCCCAGGGCCTGGCCCCGCTGTGACTCTCCGCTTTCTGCTGCCGGAGAAAGGAGGAGGGAGGGAGGGAGGGAGGGAGGCGAGGGGGAGGGGGCGGGGAGGGAGGGAGGGAGGGAGGGAGCGGGGGGAGGGGGACCCGGGACGGGCGGGCTGGAGGGCGCGCGGCAGCAGCCCGGGTGCTGGGAGGCAGAGTCGGAGCGCAGGCTGGACCGGACGCCCTGCCTCCCCTCCCCGACCGCGGCGCCGGCCGAGGCTGCTGCGCGGCAGCGGGCGGGCGAGCGGGCGGGCGGCCGGACTGAGCGGCTAGAGCGCCCCACTCTCCTCCGAGTCCCCCTCACTCCGACACGAGGCTCAGCACTGCCATTTTACCCAGCGCCGTCGCGGCCGCCTGGCAAACCCGGAACGGAGTGCGGAGCGGGCGCAGGCCGTGGAACGGACTCGCTCCCTTCCCCTCACAAAGGAGGAGGGGAGAGAACGAGCGGCGGCGGCGGCAGGCCCTCTGCCGCTTTCGCTCGGCAGCGCCGCCACCGAAGGCTTCGGGGAAAACCCGGCCCGGAGCTCGCGCGTCTCCGGAGCCTGCGCCGCCTCCCTCCTGGCGTTCCTATCCGGGTCGGTCCCCTCCAGGCCGCACTGAGAGGAGCGGGCGGCGTGAACTTTACTCGCGGCTGCAAAATTGGCCTGAGCCCGAGACCGCGGCCGCCTCGGCCCAGGCCTGACCCCCTGGCAGCGGGCCTGGTCTCTTGGCTGCTTCTTAGCACCTCTACAGCACTTTTCTTCTTCAAAGCCTTTTAGAAACCCGCTCTAAAGACCCAGCTGAGTGAGCAAAGTGGGGCCTTACGGTGTACCCCCTTGGCAAGCCGAATGGAATGACAGATCATTGTTGAGGCTTTCCGTTTTCCCACTCCCCTGTCCTCATTAGCCTGTCCTCACAAGGCCCTGGGGGCATGAGGTCTGAATATACCCATTTTACATAATTAAAAGACAGAGAGGAGAGGACTGCCCTGTCACTTAAAGTCAGAGGGTGGCTTTAAAAAGTAGCAGAATCCCCAAAGCTGCCTTTGTCCACTTAGCTTTAAAAAAAAAAAAAGTGGTCAAGTTGTGCCATATCCAACAATGGGATAAGAGGATCAGAATGGGTTTGAGATCAAAGCTGGTCATCTCAACACTGACTTGAAATAGTTGCCACTGAAGCTACTTTGGGGGCATATGACAGCCTTCTAGCAGAAGAACCCAAGCTCCATCTTTGCCTCCTAAGAGAACTTAGCCCACAATGAACAATAGCCCCAGTCTCCAAAGATAGTACCTGTAAGACTATAAACAGACCACAGAAAAGGCTCCCAGGACTGGAGGAACCTGAGTGTTCAAAGGGACCACTGCAGAAGAGGGATGGCCAAACCGAGGTAAACCATTTTCTCTTTAAAGAGAGAAAAGGGGCAGTCTAACAGGTCACTTAGAAAATGGATGCAACCCAAATTTGTTTTCTGTCCTCCAGCTTAAAGATTCTTCAGAGTTTACCATTACACTCTAAGAGATGCTGATTGAGCTGGAGGCATACATAAGAAAACTCCAGATCTACAGGCCCCACCAAATCCCAGCAACAGCCTTTTCCTCCTCAGGCTGATTTGGAATGCTCTGACATGACAGGCTACAAAAGCCAGAGGGGATTCCAGCTCCTCATCAGGCCGAAGGCTGCCTTGGGAGAGGCCCAGGCCAGTGTAGTCACTAGACACCAGGGCCTCCTTTCCCCTTAGATTTTATAAAATGGAGACTTTATTGCCATAGAACCATTATCTTAGAACTTCCAGATTGTGCAGGCCCCTGGAGTTCTGGCCATCCCACTGGTCACAGTGAATAATTCCAAAAATCTGGACTCATTCCTACCCTCAAGAAAATTTAAGAGCATCTGACACTAAAAAGGCATAACCTTCCTGTTGATCTGAGTGTTTTTTTTTCCCCAAGCCAAAAACCAAACCGGCCTACCAGGGTCTGACTGACTGGAATGGGCCAGTGCCCTCGTTTCACTCACAGTCCTCAGAAGCAACAACTCTCCCAGTGCATTAGGTCCTAGAAACCAAATTATAGGCTGCCTCATAAATGGAGCTTGGCTATTTAATCAACTGCCTCTGAGCTGGCAAACAGTCTTGAGTCCTGCACACAAATGAGGAATTTTTTACATGCAATTACCCTGCCATTTTCCTCAGAGCTGGAGTGTAATGGGAAACCTGGAGCCCACTGAAAATCTGGAAGCCATAATGGATTTGTCTCCAGAGGAAGCCCTCATCTCCCTTCTTCACTGGCTGTGAAATTTGGATTTGCCCAAATCCCTTTCCTACACGTGGGCACCCTGTTTTGAAAACAGCCACCATTTTTCTCTAGCAATAAGGCAGAGTGCACAAAAATCTATCTACCTGGGTTGGAAGAGGTAATGTGGGATTTCTCCTTTCTCATTTTGTTTTTTTAATCTCAAATCCTTTAGGGTCCTCTTCCACCCCTACCTTTAGAGCCCCACACCACTATCCCGGGGACTGCCGAGTTGAAGGGAACTTTCTTAGAAACCGGCTCATCAGCTTTCCCTAGGGGCAGTGGCAGCGGGAAAGGGGGGAGGGGAGGAGCTGGGCACGTGGCTGGCCCGAGCTTCGAGTTTGGGGCTGTGGGTCCTCCCTTTGGTGGAGTTTTCTCCCCCAAGGCCCCTGCCTTTTTAACCCCACACCCAGGCAGCTAAGGAATCCCGGCGCAGATTGGAGAACTAGGACTAGGACAGCGCTACCCTCACGAAAGCGCCTCTGCCACCAACAGCCTGATGGCAAATATGGACTGAATCGTTGACATGGAAACCGGACTAAAGTCTCGCTCGCTCCCTCACAGGAGAGTTCTTATCACCGTCCCCGACCGCACGGCACTTGGCAAACGTGGACTGGATCTCCGGTCCGGAGCACCAGGCGGAGTTTGTGCGCGCAGCATTAACTCCCGCGGCGGCGGCCGCAGCCAAGGAGGGGGGCAGGGCTGCCAGGACAAACCGACTGAAAATGGCAGAGGATGTGCCTCATTTTATCCCGCTGCACAGTGTGCATGGATTGGGCCCGAAAATAAGGGAATAGCCTATTAAAATCCATGCAGTCAACTACAAAATGTGGAACCAAGGCCTAGAAGGTTTGCTAAGAGAGGGCAACGTTTGCAGGGAGGATAGCCCTTCCTCTCTCGCAGTTTGCTTTCATTAGGTGTCCGAAATACAAAACTCAACAAACAAACAAAAGATCGGGCTGGGCTCCTCCGGGCTCCTTCCTTTCCCCACTCCCCTTAGTGGAAGACGTTTGAAGCCCAGGACCCCAGTGAGGGTTTGCCTTGGTTCTGAACTAAGGCGCGGGGGATCGGAGGAGCGCCGAGTTGTGGCCCCCACACGCGTCCCCGCCGTGGCAAAGCAGCAGACACCCAGCAGAGCTCTCCCGAGTGCGAACCGGAGCTGCGAGTTTGAGCAAAAGGGCAACTATGTCAGTTGACGGAAGCCAGAAGCAGAGTTCAAAGCCTGGCGTGGATTTCCGTCTGGATTTCCGTCTTAAAGTTTGTAACTCCGTGTTCAGAAACAGCCCCAGCGGAGGCTTTGGGAGCAGTGTGAAAGTCTAGCACTACCATCTGACAGCGAGCTGCAAAACTTTGGGCTGCATATTAAGCGAGGAAAGTGGATTGAAGCTAGAGTCAAGGCAATTCATTATATTACCGGCTCCCAGACGGGAGCTGTAAAATAAGAACTGGATCGCCACGGAGAAAAATGGAATGGAGTCTGAATGGCGCTCCACAGCTCTTCGCGGTAAAATTGTGCCTGCCCAGCACCGAGAATCCCAAAGGAGCAAACCCCTGAGGCATCAAGCTTGGTGGGTGCTCAAGAACTGCTTGTCTCTTTAGATAAACAGTTTGGTGGAATTTACATTTCAGAATAATGATAACACATGTTGAGAAATATTAATTTCTAAAGGAGGCTTTTTTTTTTTTTAACCAGAAGAGTAACTATGTAAAAATACCCTTAGGCATAAGTCAACCTGCTTTTTTGGTACCAATATAAAATAAGAATTACCCTCACCATCACCTTCCCAAAAACTAAAATCAACTCAAATAAATAAAGGTCCAGGCTGATCTGGTTTGTGGCAGGTTTCAAATAAAATATAAAACCCAGGGTCCATCTGACATGAGGAAAAAAGCACCAACTCTCGCACACTCCAATATGTACATTCTCCTTATCCTCCAGTCTCTCTGGTGAGCTTGCTAACTATTCTTTTGGAGAAGACAGAGTAAAGCTAATAATATTTTAAAGACAAACAAACCTGGACTGGAGTTTTATAAAACCACTGGGCAGATCAGGAATTTGGATATTTCTGCTAAGCCTCATTGAAGGTTTGTATTCACCAATTAATACAAAAATAGTGTATGAAAAACCTACTTGCGAAGAAGCTTGAAAGACCCTTGATAGTCCATCAGAAGAAAAACTTGAACAATTCTGTATTTGGTACTTATCACACTAAGCTGTTTTTAAATTTGGAGAGCTAAACACCAACAATATTACCAAGGAAAGATAAGGTCACCAATCTTAATACTGAAGGCTATTGCTCAGGAACAGGAAAAGTCTGTTATCTTTGACTTCCCGTATTAAACCAACATAGACTGCTTTTGTTTTGCTTTATTCTTTAGAACCAATGTAGGAAAATTTCACACGTAAAATGATTGTAAGGGAAATTTTTGAAAGTGGAGGGTGGAGAACAAAATCAGAAGGAAAATCAAATATTCTAGGTGGGTATTTGTTTCAGCCCTGATTGCATAAAGCTTTCTTACACTGCCATTTTACTGAGATAGGAAAAAGAGTCAGAGCGGGGGATTTTCTCACAGCAACTCTGGAATGGATCTGGAATGGAGTCTTTTGCTCCAACACAAATTCTGTAGAAAAGAGTTGGAAGGAGAAGGAAAAACAGTGTGAGCGCTGACAAAATGGAGGGAGGCAGGCATGCAGACCTGTGAAACAGGATAGGGGGCTAACACAGCAAATGTGCTGCCTGTTCTCTGCGACACAGCCACCTCAGGAGAATACTCCAGCATGATCATCCCAGGCTTTTCATGTAAGAATCAAAGAAAATCCAAAGAAACCTACTAGGCAGAAGACAGGAAGTGAATGGCCCCCAAGGGAAAGCATTCTGACCAGCTTTGATAGAGTTTAAACCCATCTATCCTTTCAGAAAATGGCTTCTTCCAAAGATAAAAGAAAAAGTGGACCAAACAAAAAGTCAGCTGTGGGATACTGTAGTAGTAATAGTGGTGTGGCACTCCAGTGAAATGCAGAACTTACCAATGACACCAAGGGAAAACTGCCAGGAAAAATTACAGTGAGTTTTGGCACTTTTCCAAATTATCACTTTCTGCCCTGAAATTTAACAACACTGAAACTGGATTCAGAAGCAACCAGAGGGGCTGGTGGGTAGGGATGAGCAGGTTGGTTCTTATTGGCCTACCCCTTCAAAGAGACTACTTGAGGCCTGTGTACACATGTGTTGTTGTTCTTCCAGTATTACTGTGGAGGGTGAACAGGAGACAAAGGAGAAATAACTCAATACATGTCATCGAGCCTATCGAACAGGCCATTTAAAAACAACGCTGAAGGGCTGGCCCAGTGGCATAGTGGTTCGTTGGTGCGCTCCGCTTCCGCAGCCTGGGGTTCACGGCTCGGATCCCGGGCATGGACCTACACACCACTCATCAAGCCATGCTGTAGTGGCGTCCCACATACAAAGTAGAGGAACATTGGCACAGATATTAGCTCAGGGATAATCTTCCTCAGCAAAAAGAGGAAGATCGGCAACAGATGTTAGCACAGGGACAATCTTCCTCACCTAAATAAATAAATAAATAAATAAATAAATAAATAAAAACAGCACTGAAACACAAACACACGTACACACTCCTCTCCACCACGATGTGTTTTCATTAAGAGACCCCATTTACAAACTACACTCAAACGAGAGTACACAATGCCATACAGCATTAGGCACTATTTTTTCCCCAAAGGCCAGGATATAGATTACACATTTTTTAATGTGAGGGCCCTTTGGACCTCAGAACAAAGTCCAAGAGCTCATATAAGTATTTTTTTCCCAATCAATCACAGCTACCTATATGGACACTGTCCGGCAAAAACTGGAGTTCATGGCTGATGTGTTTCCCCTTTAGCCCAGCTAAAGTTGGAAGTCCAAAATGTTCTAGAAAAGAAGGATCTAGTTGACTCCACACCTACTCTCTGTTCTTTTATAAACTAGCAGCCAGTGTTTCCAAGATGGAATCATAAGCGAGTTGAGGTACTACATGTCCTTCAAAAAAGAAGTTATTCTCTAGGAAGAAGCTTAGAGGTAAGGAGGCTGCAGCCTGATTGAGGATTTTTAGTAATCCATCATTAGCACAATTTGT
Source organism: Ceratotherium simum simum (assembly GCF_057802395.1). Classification (NCBI taxonomy): domain Eukaryota; kingdom Metazoa; phylum Chordata; class Mammalia; order Perissodactyla; family Rhinocerotidae; genus Ceratotherium; species Ceratotherium simum. The sequence goes on from NC_141921.1 coordinate 30,457,316, forward strand.
AACTGATTATGGAGAGGTAAGACAGAAACCAATTTATAAAGTTAACTAAATTCTAGACCAGAGACACACCATCTCCACCTTGAATATTTACCTTTCACGATGAAGCAACTTTACTCAAAGCTCCTGCCCTTCTTTGGCAATCCTTGAGTTGAATGTGCTGTTCTGACTCAATTGCCACCAAAATGGGTCTTCTACTGAGACTCAGAAATCTTGTGAGCATGTTATTCTTTCAACTCGAAATTAATGGTGTGACTATTGCTAATAATAACATCATTCCAAAGCCGTATTTATAAACTTCATTAAGTACCTTGCTCCTTGCTTTAAGGATCTCCTAGAATACTCGTTTATTTATTTATTTGTGAGGAAGATCAGCCCTGAGCTAACATCCTTGCTAATCCTCCTGTTTTTGCTGAGGAAGACCGGCTCTGAGCTAACATCTGTTGCCAATCCTCCTCCTTTTTTTCTTTCCCCCCAAAGCCCCAGTAGATAGTTGTATGTCATAGTTGCACATCCTTCTAGTTGCTGTATGTGGGATGCGGCCTCAGCATGGCCGGAGAAGCGGTGCGTCGGTGCGCGCCCGGGATCCGAACCCGGGCCGCCAGGAGCAGAGCGCGCACACTTTAAGTGGTGTCATTGGTATTGGGCTAAGCCACAGGGCCAGCCCAATACTTGTTAATGCTATCCTTGGCAGTAGACCTTTCTAAAGTCCCACAATAAAATTCACAGGAGAGCTCTGCAATAGCAGAGGACTAAGTGCAACAGCAAACAGGAGCAGTCATGCTGAGCCATAACCATTCACTGACATCACCTTTTGACTGCCTGTGAGTGATTCATATCCTCAGTGATCTGCTAATTGAAGATTAATTAATTTAGTGAGCAAGTCTTCACCATCGCACACACTATGCTATCTGACCTAGTCTCTCCCTCACCTCTGCCAGACACATGTGCACACATACACACACCTCTGACATCATGTTTTGGTGTGTGATGCCAAAATACCAGACATATTTAACAGGAACAACAGGAGAAACATTTTCAAACTAAAAATATGGAGGGGAACTGGATAATAAGGATGATTTGTTTTCTATTTTGTTTAAGGTTTTTGCTTCTATACTTTTAACTCCAGAACACACACACACACACACACACACATATTTTAAAAGAGATCACAGATGCTGGCCAGGATTAGGGTTATACCAAACATATTCTACACTGCCATTTTCCAAACTAAATGAAACAGAGCAAAAATATGGAGAAGGAATTTACAGGAGTGGAGTACTACAAAGACAGATGAAAACTGTTAGAAGTGTTCTTCTTGGAGGTGAATGGGGGTGGGGGATGAGGAATGGGAAGACAAGAAGTAAAGGTGAATGACCTACCTAATACTCAAAGTAAAGAGCCTACAGTTTGAGAACTATCTCAACATTTGAGACAAATGTCCAGATTTTCATTCTAAGTCAGATTTCCAAATGGCTGTATCCATTTATAAACTGTAATGATCAAAATTTCAAATAGACTCACAAAATCTAATCATATGGACTATAAGTGCTCAGAAGCATCAGATCAAAGGTTCTCCATGAGTCAAATGACTATCTCTTTACTGTGATGCTTTGAAACCAGTCTAGAATTTTCCACTTTTAGATTTTGGATGTCAATTTTCTCATTCAGTTTACTATAAATGGGAGGTCCTCTGACAATTACCCTGTTGTGATGTACAACATTGTATATACACTACCATCATACCTCCCATAAAGCACTTTGAAGGCTGATGTCTACCTGAAAGGAAAGATATACCTCCAAAATAGTATGGGCCTTTTTCCCTAAAAATTTATAAGTTCCTAGCACTCAAATCAAGATCCCTCATTTTCCAGTTGGTTTTCCAACAAACCAACAAAGTTGATAAACAAAGAGAAAAGAGAACAAGGAAAAAGTTAAGACATGGCAATCCCCATTCTATGGGACCTTAAAGAGATTTTAGTGAGTATAGAGAAAATAATGGATGTTAAAAGTACTTTGAGATCACTGGCCTAATTATCAAAGGTATTATTATTAATATTACTAATGCTGTTACACTTAGATTGTATTTTAGTCTCTTTTTTCCCCTAGAGAAGAAGAGAATTAAGATAACTTCTCCTCTCTTCATGCTCCTCCCTCTCCTCTCTCTTCTCTCTCTTTTTGTCTCAGTGTCCCATAGGCTCTCACACTGGGTAATTGTACTTGACTAATTGGCACAAAAATGTCCACAAGGTACAATTTATGCCACACTGGCTGCTCTCACAGCTCAGGCTCCTGCACATAACACTCATGCCAGGGATTTCTGCACAGAGTGGAACCCAGTGCTCCTAAGGCAGCTATGTGGAATTATGAGATATTTGTTCTACCTACTTGGTTGACTCTGGTTTTAGAATAGTCTTTGGTCTTTGTAACAAGAGAAACAACTGTCCACCAAAATGAATGGCTGAGATGCACCAAATCAAATAATGTCCTTAATTGGACAGACGAGAAAGGAAAGAACAGGCCCGACTTAGAGTTCATTTAATTGCAACTCTCCAACGGAATCCTGGTGCTAGACGAGGAAACAGAATACAGCTTTCCAACCTTTTGATCCTTGCTATTGAAGACAAGAATTTGATCTTTAGATCAGTATTTGGGGGGTTTCAAAATCAGTGACCTGGGAAATCCCCAACTAGCAGCTAGCACTTCCTCACTCCATGAACCTGTGGCTGTTCCTTTCAGGGGGCTGGTGCCTCCAGTTCAGCCTTTTTGAGTACCTCACACAGCAGCGACACAAAGCAGAACAGAAGAAATCCTAAATATTCAAAGCTGCATTGAACAGGTAGAATCTTTTGTTTTCCTTCTCAAATTTGAAAATATGTGTTCAACAGAATTCTCTATAAAACAGGTTTTTAAAAGATGGCATCTCCAAAACCAGTTTTCTGTTACAGTATTTATAAAAATTGGAGTGATGTTTACCTTAAACTCTAAACATTTACCAGCTGACAGCATTAGAGTCTTCTATAATTTAAAAAACAAATAGAGAAGAAAACAAATTCTTAAGTCTCCATACTGCTTAGGCCTTCATATAGGTAACGCTGAGTACTCAGCGATAGAAAGGTGTTGGCAAGAAATCGAATTTATAAAAGTGTAAAAAAAAAATGAATGATTTCACAAAAAGGAGGAAACAAATTTCGCTAACGCTGCCTGCCGGGAACTTGCCAGCGACGATTAGTATTTGCCACATTTTCTTCCAGAAACCAGGAAAACCAAGGAGGTAAAGTCAGTCTAAAAGTTGAAAGAATATAAAAACAAAAGTAAAGAAAAACACTTGGCAAGGCAGCCTCTCGCATCTCTGTGACATTCAGAGAACAGCCTGAGTATAACACATGGGAACAAGGCACCTGTGTGCTCAGCCAGCGCTTCACCTTATGGAAGACTTGAATGCATGCGTCTCCCAGGTCAGAGTGCCTCAAGAAGGAAGCAGCAGCAGTCCTCGCTCCAGCCCAAGCTGTGTGCCTGTGATGTCACATTTGCAGCAGGAATCCCTCTTCCATGGGGAGCTATTGAGGAGCAGCTCCGTTCCAAAACAGGGTTTTCCAAATTGCCTCTCTCCCTAGGCTCCCCGAGGGCCAGGCATTAGGCGAACTTGCTTGCTGTACCTGTAAAGAAAAAGGAAAACAACAGAGGCCCCAAAACAAAATTAAGGAACTCCCTTGGAAAAAATTTTCAACAAAAATAAAAATCATTGTTGTTGCATTATTTCAGCCTCACACTTAAGAATTAGGGATACCTAAATTCCTTATTGAATATCCAGAACTTTTACTTGGAATCCCTTAATATCAAAACCAATACAAAAAAAGAGAAAGCACACACTTCTGTATTAAAAAGTATATTTCATATGAATTTTACTAGAGCTCTAAACAACAGTGCCTTCTTCAAATGGATGAAGAAAAATAATCTAAGAGAAGCATCTCCTACACAACCAAAATTTCAAGATTTAGGAGATTTAAAAGAAAATATGCAGTGATGCAGATATGAAAAGTAAAGTGGGGTAGATCCTCCCATCTCACACAAATTTGACAACAATAATAGTAGTTTTCTCATGAGTGACTATTATGTGTGTGCTGTATGGTCTCTAGAACTCACAAAAATCCACTGAGATAGGTATTATTGTCTCCATTCTGTAAACAAAGAAACTGAAGCTCAGATAGATTAAGCAATCCAAAGCCGTAACACTGGTAAATGCTAGAGCCAGGATTTAAACCAAACTCTCTTACAAATTCCAAATCCTGAGCTTTTCAATAAAAATAGGTAATAAATCTCATAATGTTAATAATGTACTTTTTCAAGTACATTTATCAGAAGCATCATTTATATATATTATGCCACTAGCAAGTATGAGGTGGTCAAAATAAAAATATATATATATATATATTTTTTTTTTGAGGAAGATCAGCCCTGAGCTAACATCCGTGCTAATCCTCCTCTTTTTTTTTTTTTTTTTGCTGAGGAAGACTGGCTCTGAGCTAAATCTATTGCCAATCCTCCTCCTTTTTTTGTCCCCCAAACCCCAGTAGATAGTTGTATGTCGTAGTTGCACATCCTTCTAGTTGCTATATGTGGGACGCGCCTCAGCATGGCCGGAGAAGCGGTGCATCAGTGCGCGCCCGGGATCCGAACCCAGGCCACCATTAGCGGAGCGCACGCACTTAACCACTAAGCCACGGGGCCGGCCCAAAATAAAAATATTTAATTGCTGTTTTAACTTTAGTACAGAGCTAATATAATACTGACCCCAGTCTAAGAATAAATATAATTTCATTGGGTCTCTTAGAACCTCTCTATTCAAAGTGTGGTTCCAGGACTAGCAGTTTCAGGAACACCTAGTTGCTTCTTAGAAATGCACAGTCTCAGGCTCCACTTCAGACGTTCTGAAACAGAATCTGCATTTTGACAAGATCCCCAGGTGCTTTGTATGCAAGTTAAAGTTTAAGAGGCACTGTCTTAGACATGAGTGATTCCAGGAAAAGGGATGACTCTCCCTCACTGAAACCATCAATTTTCATAGGAGCAGGGAGGGAGAGGATGGTAAGAATGCACTCACATTGTACCCTTTCCTCTCTGTTTTTTTGTTTTGTTTCGTTTTAGGTAACATTAGTTTATAACATTATATAAATTTCAGGTGTACATCATTATATTTTGACTTCTGTATAGACCACATCTTGTTCACCACCAAAAGTCTAGTTGCCGTTCATCATTCTCCTCTCTTGTTTTCAACTAAATGTTCATCAGTTACTTTTTTTCTTTTTAGTAACAGCTTTATTGAGATATAATTACAATTCACCCATTAAAATGCACAATTCAATGGTTTTTGGCTTATTCAGAGTTGAGCAACCATCACCATAATCAATTTTAGAACATTTTATTACCCCAAAAAGAAGCCCCGTCCTCTTTAGCAGTCACCCTCCATTCTCCCCAGCCCCAAGCCCTGGGCTACCGCTAATCTACTCTCTGTCTCTGTAGATTTGCCTATTCAGGGCATTTCATATAAATGGAATTGTACGATATATGGTCTTTTGTGATTGGCTTCTTTCACTTACCATGTTTTCAAGGTTCATCCATGTCATTCATCAATCCGTCTTAATCTTTCCTCATAATTGGCAGTTATTCTTTCAACAGATGTGTGGGTGCCAGACAATGTGACCCCATCACCCACTCCTTCCAATGGAGCTCCTGAGTGCCACCACTCCCCTAGGAGAAGCCTTTCTCCTCCCATTCCTAACTCCCAAATAGGGAGGTCTTTAACAGAGTTCCGTTTTCCATCTTCTCCCTGGGACTTAGCAGCTCAAGTACAGCTGGCCCTTGGCCAAGTTTCTCTCCTCAACACCTGCAGGCACTACCAGTGCTGCCACCTTATGCCCATTTCTTGAAGTAGTGGACACTGGGTCAGGCACTGTGTTCCTTCCTAAGAGCCCAGCTCTTTGCTGTTTCCACAGCAATCAAGGTTGTGACTCATGACAGAGTGTGACCAGGAGAGGTCGAGGGTGTGCTGTGTGGGAACACATGCCTGGCATCTTCAAACAACCAAAAGGCACAGAAAGAAGCAAGTACAAAAGCACTTGGGGCTAAAGGGGGGCATGATTTTGCAATCTCTCTTCCTGATCCTCTTGGCTGTTTCTTCAGCTCGCATTTCTCTTCCTCTCCTCAGTTCACTTTCACTTCCCTATGTTACTCTTCACAGAATAGGGAACCTAAATATCTCTCCCTGTTCACTTCTACCTGGAGTGTTTTCTCTTGCCACTTCCAGCAGCACAACAGTTGTGTACTTAGACATTTGGGTATGCTAAGTTACTTCTGCAAAAAAGAGAGTCAGTCTAAACATTCTGCCCTACTAAACAGCAAAACAAGGAAAAGGTTTCCTGTTCTCCAAAATCAAGATGTTCTTCTTTAATAAATGAAACTGCCCACAGCCAGATTTTTGTTATGAAACATGAATTATCAGTCCCAAAGAAAAACTAGCATAGTAACAAAAACACTTTCCCTAGATGCTCATGTCTGGATCTGGAACCTTGTCTGAGTTCATTTTGGGACATATGGTTCCATTACAGATTGTTGTACACTACCCTGTCCTTGCTGAGTAGCCCATATATCCCCCTTCTTCCTGGGAAAGGCTTTCCAAATCAAGGCTCCAGGTACCTCAACTCCACTGACACTCTATCATATTCATTGGAGAAATGTTTGGATGCTATTACATGCCAGCACTGTGCTGTACCCAAGATAATAGACAAGGTTCCAGCTTTCACGGAGTTTTGCCCGGGGTGGGGGTTGGGGGGATATATAATGGTAGACTGTAGCCCTGATAGACCTATCATGCGCTTGATTCCCTAAGTATGTCTTGATGAGTCCTGTTCTCCCTGAGGGAAGCAGGCAAGAAAGACCTTGCCGTCTTGGACAGAGAGGAAGAGAAGCAGATGGACTCATCTGGTCCTGGCTGGTAGCCTTGCAGAACCTTCTGCCTTCAACTTACTTTGACCCTTGAATGAACCCCTGAGAGCCACAGAGGTATCACAAAGGCTGAGAACCATGGCATTAATGGACTTCATGACATTATTGAATTCTTAAAGATTTTTATTTATTTATTTTTTTCTCCCCAAAGCCCCAGTAGATAGTTGTGTGTCATAGCTGCACATCCTTCTAGTTGCTGTATGTGGGACGCGGCCTCAGCATGGCCGGAGAAGCAGCGCGTCAGTGCACGCCCGGGATCCGAACCCGGGTCGCCAGCAGCAGAGCGCACGCACTTAACCGCTAAGCCACGGGGCCGGCCCTGAATTCTTAAACAATAACTTACATGCATTAGGGATTGCTTAGACATTGTTCTTATATATAATAATCTTTGTTAATTTATATAGTTTCATATTATTTAACAGTATAAATAATTTACATTTTGGGTTTGCTTGTATGATCATCCTTTAATCCATGGGAACTCAGAACAAGGTGTTACATACCTTTCCTATTTTCTACTCTTTTTGTCTTCCCCAGAGCTAGGCATACCAATGGGAGCTTGTTAAACTTTTACTGTTAGTCAGCTTGTAGAGGAATGCATTATTTATTCTCTCTTGCTTGGGGGTCAAAGCAACCAACTAGATCTAAAGGCACATTTAGAAGACTTGTCAACATAAACAGGTGTGTATTTACTCTGATTTTGCTATCACAATTTAGAAACGCTTCATTTATCTAACGCCTTTGGAGAATGTGAAAAGTCTGAATTAGCTTTCTAAATAATTGAAACTAATCCCTTTAGATAAAAAAATGTTTAAAAATCTGCCTTTAATATTATTGTAAATAAAATAGATCCCTGCCTTCTTGAAACATATAGCAAACATAATTTAACCTCTTCTTATTTTCTTGGTCATTGTTAGCATTCAGAACTAGAGTGCAAAGTAATGCATTTTTGGGAAATAATAAAATACACTAGGCTCTTTGCTTTACCCAAAATGATCCACGGCTGGTGTGTTTTTGTGTTCTGCTTTGTCCTTCTAATAATTTTCTTTCTGTTTTTTTTTCCTCCTCCTTTTTTAGGTTATTACATAGTACCTCTTGCTACTTCCTGGGTGCTTGGCTTTGGCAGTACTCTTCCTAATCTGTGTCCTAGGAAACCAGATAACCAAGTTTATTGGCATTGTGTGTAAAATAAGAGCAAACAGGTTTGGAATCTGAGAGTCTTTCCTAAAAGTGAGTAGTATGGGTTTTTTTCAAAGGCAGTTCAATGTTCCTTTTCACTTGCTCCAGTATTCTCAATTCCCATACAGATGCCCTAGATTGTTGGATAAATTACCTTCTTTAGAAAACTGTGATGTTTTCATAGTACTTTTCTGCTAACACAGTTTAGTGAGATATGATTTTTTCCATCAAAAGTTCTTTGGGGGCCAGCCCCGTGGTGTAGTGGTTAAGCTTGCACTCTCCACTTCGGCAGTCCAGGGTTTGCAGGTTCAGATCCTAGGTGCAGACCTACACACTGCTCATCAGGCCATGCTGTGGCAGCGTCCCACATACAAAATAGAGGAAGATTGGCAATGAATGTCAGCTTACGACCAATCTTCCTCACTGAGAAAAAAAAAAAGGTAGGGTAGCTAGAAAAAAAGAAAAAAGAAGTTCTCCTTTGTTTCTAAACTATTCTTTTTATTTTCTCCTGATTTCTGATTTTAAACCATTAGTCCTTCCAATATGGGCATAAAGAAAACCTAAATAACTTATAACCGGGTAAGATTTAAAGATCTTCTTATAGATTATAGGGAGCCTTCCCAATACAATGTTTTTTTCTGATAAGAAAAAGGCTTGAGTTGTAGTTTTAAGGTAAAACCAATGTGCTCGGGGCCGGCCCCGTGGCGTAGTGGTTAAGTGCGCGCTCCACTGCTGGCGGCCCAGGTTTGGATCCTGGGCGCCCACTGATGCACAGCTTGTCAGGCCATGCTGCAGCAGCGTCCCGTATAAAGTAGAGGAAGATGGGCATGGATGTTAGCCCAGGGCCAGTCTTCCCCAGCAAAAAGAGGAGGATTGGCATGGATGTTAGCCCAGGGCCAGTCTTCCTCAGCAAAAAGAGGAGGATTGGCATAGATGTTAGCTCAGGGCTGATCTTCCTCACACACACACACACAAAAAACCCAATGTGCTCAATGTTAAAAATGTAACAGCTACCATTTAAAATTGAGTGTCAGGGGGCCAGCCCGGTCAGGTAGCAGTTAAGTGCGCACACTCCGCTTCAGCGGCCCAGGGTTCGCAGGTTCGGATACCTGGTGCGCGCTGATGCACTGCTTGTCAAGCCATGCTGTGGCAGTGTCACATATAAAGTAGAGGAGGATGGACACGGATGTTAGCCCAGGGCCAGTCTTCCTTGGCAAAAAGAGGAGGATTGGCATTAGATGTTAGCTCGGGGCTGATCTTCCTCCCCCCCCAAAAATAAAAAAAATTAAAAATTGGGTGTCCACTATATGCCAGGTGTACATATTTTCTTTCCAATACTTAGAACAGTGCTGTGAAGTATATAACAACTCTACATTTGTAGAAAACTGAAGCTAATAGAAATTAAATGACTTAACAAGAGTCACAGGAGTATTAAGTGTAAGAGCTGAGATTCAAATCCAACCCTGAATCAAAAGTCTGCATTCTTTTTTCTTTTCTTTTTTTAAACAGAAAACAGAATTTATTTCTCAAATAACAGTTTGGAAGATCTCGGACAGCAGGCAGCTCTGCTCCACCTGGTCAAGCAGGGACTTGGGTTCCTTTTGTATGGTTGCTTTGCCCTCTCTTAGGGATTTTACCTCAACTGCATGGTCAAAGCTCAGTCTCAGGCACATCTGGCCCAGCTTGCTCTGGAGTGGCAGAGGCCAGACAGGAGTGGGCAAGGGAACTTTCCGGTGCCTACGTGTTGAGGGAAAGGAAGAATAGGGGATCTGGGTGCCCCTGGATGAATGAGGAGGGCTGAGGACTGGGGGTGTACATCTCCCCACCTCCACCTACCTCCCTCCCTCCCTCTGGTACCCAGACCTAGAAAGCTACTCTCAAAGTTTGCGTCTTTTCTACTAAGTCAAGTTGCCTTCCTTACACTATTGCTGAGAGGTGTTTTTTTTTTTTTTTTGTGAGGAAGATCAGCCCTGAGCTAACATCCATGCTAATCCTCCTCTTTTTGCTGAGGAAGACCGGCTCTGAGCTAACATCTATCGCCAATCCTCCTCCGTTTTTTTTCGCCCCCAAAGCCCCAGTCGATAGTTGCATGTCATAGCTGCACATCCTTCCACTTGCTGTATGTGGGACGCGGCCTCAGCATGGCCGGAGAAGCGGTGCATCGGTGCGCGCCCGGGATCCGAACCCGGGCTGCCAGCAGCGGAGCGCGCGCACTTAACCGCTAAGCCCCCGGGGCCGGCCCCTGAGAGATGTATTCTGGTAATTGTGGCCAACTTGACCATGGTAATAAATGTAACTGACCAGCTCTGTCTGTAATCAACAATTATTATTAGAGGATAAAGTAAAAGTGATTCTTCCCAGTTGCTAGAATCTCCCCCTGAGGAAGGGGTTGGGAGTGACTTGGACCAGCCCAGCTGGGGCCAAAGGCCAAATGGTTTAAAGGCCAGGGTTGGGTTCCATAAGAGCAGATCTAAAACCACCTGATGAAAGCCAAATGGCCAAATATTAGGTCATCACGGATATGAACACCTCCACCAGAGTGCAAAGACAAATTTTGGATTGATCAAATATAGAGTTGAGACTTTGGTGAGAACAAGTACAGGAATAGTCCAATAAGAAGAAATCTTAGGCAATTTCCTAAAACACCTGTGATTGGAAGATATGTAGAGGGGTCAACCTGGCTTAAAGAGGACAGGGTCGTCTGTGAAGACATATGAGATGACTTGAATCATAGAAGCCATTGGCATAATCCCCTAATGAATAAATGACAATGAGAATTGTGCTTTTCTGAGTTCTTATTTAATATTTACAGCAGCTTTTTTTTTTTTTTTGCTGAGGAAGATTATCCCTGAGCTAACATCTGTGCCAATCTTCCTCTATTCTGCATGTGGGTCGCCACCACAGCGTGGCTGACAAGTGGTGTAGGTCCACACCTGGGATCCGAACCCACGAACTTGGGCCGCTAACGTGGAGTGCACCGAGCTCAACCACTACGCCATGGGCCAGCCCCTACAGCAGCTTTTCAAAGTCTTTAATTCTTTAGTTTTTCTTCCTTTTTCCCTTTAATTGTGACAAACACCAGTTCTGATTTGCCTCAATTAATTCATGTTCTTTCTTCCATTTTCTGCCTCTGCTTTAGGTTGGCTTTATGCTATAATTAGTTATGTGTATGTATATATACATAGACACACCTACTGTATTAGAGTTTAGGTTAGTTTTATGCTATAATTAGTATATATATAATATATATAAATATGTATATGTAAATATATATATATTACTACTGCATTAGAGTTTCTGCCCAAATTGCTCCTACTCAGTTGGCTATACTATTCCATGATTCTCTGGCCAACCCCATTCTTGTGTTTTTGTTTTTCTTCATGACTTTTTTCCTTCAGATTTTCATATTTACAGTTTTGTCTGTCACTTGGCCTTCTGTGCACCTACTACCTTTTTATCCAGAAGATGTGAAACATCTCATCTTCATTGTGCTAAGCAGGGAAATGTTAAGATTCTAGGGTTGCGATTCTAGGGGTTCTTCTTTCTTCAGGCCCTCCACCCCATCAAAGTTGGGGCCAAAACTCAGTTATGGTCAAAATTCAGTTTAACTAAAAGTTAACAAAGGTCAACAATTCACCATTCAAAGCTTTGCCTTGGTTCTTTGTGCGGGGGGGGGCGGGAAGCGGGGGTGTGGGCCGTGAGCTGTGGGGCCATCTGGTAGTGTCTTGTTCCTTCAGTTCCTGTGGTCGTAAGCTGCAGTGACTGAGGGCGGGGTTAACCTAGTGTACTCTTGCTCCAATAAAGACTCCTCTCCCATGTACTATGACATATCCCTTCATATCTTATCGCATGCTGCTCCCTCCAGCAGAAGTACTTCTATGGCTCCCCCAAGTCTCATCTCAAATATCACCTCTTTGGGAAGCAGTCTCTAATTCCTCTAACTTGGGATTGGCAAACGTTTTCTGTAAAGAACCAGATACTAAATATTTTAGGCTCTACAGGCCAAGAGCAATGAGAGTGTTACGTAAGGTCTCTGTCCTGATGACTCAGTTCTACTGCGGTAGTGCAAAGGCAACCATAGGCAATAGACAAATGGGAGTGGCTGTACTGCAACAAAACTTTATTTACAAAAATAGGCAGTGGGCTAGCTTTGGCCAATGATCTATGGTTTGTTGACCCCTACTCTACTTAGATATTTCTTCTCCAACCTAATTGTTCATGCCTCCATTATCACATTTGTACTGTAAGTTTAGTAGCATTTTCTGGTCCAAACGCTCTTCCAGTCCGGCAGGTGGAGAAGACAGGAAATGCACATTCCATAAGATATATGGATCCATAGACGAATCAATCCCTGTTTATCCTGAACCAGAAAATCCAAGGATACTAGATTCTGCAATTAGAAGGGCTCCCTTGAGATAGAATACCATTAAAAATACTAGAAAGTCCAAGTGATAACAGAGGATTTGGATGATTCATGACACATGGAATATTAAGGCCCAGAGCAAAATGCCTTGAGAACTGTATAGTATTTACAGTAATATTCATAAATGGCCATGGGTGCAAATACCACATTATGGTGTCAAAGAGTCAGCAGATACCTTTTTTTTTTTAAAATATGATTTCTTTTTGGCTGAGGAAGATTAGCCTTGAACTAACATCTGTTGCCAATCCTCCTCCTTTTTGCTTAAGGAAGATTAGCCCTGAGCTAACATCAGTGCCAATCTTTCTCCACTTTTTATGCGGGTTGCCACCACACATGACTGATGAGTAGTGTGGGTCTGCACCCAGGAACCGAACCTGCGAACCTGGGCCACCAAAGTGAAGTGCACCGAACTTAACCACTACGTCACGGGGCCAGTCCCAGCAGATAATTTTTAAATTAATTTTTATTTTATGTTACTGTGAAAATTAACAAGAGAATTATTAAAGTCATTCTCAGTGGAAAAAGTACATCTAAAGTATCACGTTATACTAGAACATATTAAACATGATCTGTCCTGACTTCAACCAAAGCTGCTTATACAAATTATATAATAAGTATACATATTAATTAGAACTTGAAAGAGTATCAGTTGATTTAGGGTTGACTGAGAGTTGAATCAGTTAATTTCTTCCTGTTACTTACAATTCCTATTGCAGTGGCTACTAGTATAACTTATGCACACTAAGTATCCATATAGAGTTCCATCATCAAAACAACGAGGTCATATCTTTCACTGCTGCTCTTTCTGACTGCTGATGATCTTCTCATGCTATATACCAAGAATTGCCATAAAGCAATAACAAAAATAAATCTATCTTAAATTGCCAAAATATAATGGCCAGCATGAAGCATAGATCCTGGTAAAGAAGCAAAGACAACATTTAAGCTGACTCTTTGAAGGTACTCCTATGTTCAAACATTTTCATTTAGATCATATCTAGCCAAAAAGGAGAGGGCACAGTAATGCCAGCAATGGACCACACAGCTTTGAAGAGGACCTCCTAACAAAGTCAGAGGAGCCACCAATGTACACATGGTGTTTGAATGGAACATTCAAGCACAATGCTCTAAGACTGGGCTCTGTTTATATGATGTTGATACAAAGAGCATAGCAGCTCCAATTGTGGCTTGCTCACTAAGAGTCTTTCATTGCAATGGTCATGAGAAAAGGCATTCTGTTAACTGATGTAGCCAATAAAGCTGTTGAACTACAAAACTATGAAGGCCTGAATTCTAACTTTCACAGAAGCAGCCAACTTCATTATATCCCAATTTAATATATTCAATTTCATTATAAATTTTCAAGCTACAACGGCAATCATTCATTCAACATATATTTTTTAAAGGCCTACAATTTACCTGGCGCTATTTTAGGTGTTAAGGATACAGTGGTGAACAAAATGGACAAAAGTCTCTAACTTTAAACTTATATTTTAGTGGTGGGAGACAGACAATAAAAAAATAATTACAATATAGGTAGAATATATGTGAGATGAGTCATTGGAGAAAAATAAAGCAGGAAAGGGGGAAAGAGAATGTCGGGGTTAGCGAGGGTTGCAACTTTAAACAGAACAATGAGGAAATACCTCAGTGAGAAGGGAATATCTGAGCAAAAACCTGAAGAAAGTGGGGAACTGCATTAGTCAGCTCAGGCTGCCATAACAAAACACCATAGACTGGATGGCTTAAACAACAGACATTTATTTTCTCACAGTTATGGAGGCTGGAAATATGAGATCAGGGTGTCAGCATGACTGGGTTCTGATGAGAGCTCTCTTCCTGGCTTGCAAACAGTAGCCTTTTTGTTGTGTGCTCACATAGCCTTTCCTCGGTGTGTGCACATGGAGAGAGAGAGAGAGCTGTTTGGTGTCTCTTCATATATGGACACTAATCTATTAGATCAGGGCCCCACCCTCACGATCTCATTCAACCTTAATTATCTTCACAAAGGCCCTATCTCCAAATAGCTACATTAGGGGTTAGGGCTTCAACATATGAATTTCGGGGGGACACAATTCAGTCTATAGCAGGGAGTGAGTTATACAGATATCTGAGGGAAGAATGTTTTAGGCAGGGAGTTTGGGCAGGAGACATAAGTTAGGGAGTTGTCATGGGCGCCAGTCCCGTGGCGTAGCGGTGAAGTGTGCACACTCCACTGCTGGCGGCCCGGATTTGGATCCCGGGCACGCACCAAAGCACTGCTTGTCAGGCCATGCTGTGGCGCCGTCCCATATAAAGTGGAGGAAGATGGGCACAGATGTTAGCCCAGGGCCAGTCTTCCTCGGCAAAAAAAGAGGAGAATTGTCATGGATGTGAGCTCAGGGCTGATCTTCCTCACACACACACACAAAAAAGTTAGGGAGTTGTCAGCATGTTGATGATATTTAAAGCCATCAGGCTGCATGAAATCACCAATAGAGTGAATGTATAGAAGAGAAAGAAATCCAAGGTCTGAATCCTGGTGCACCCCAATGTTTAGAGGTCAGAGAGATGAGGAGGAACCAGCAAATGAGACTGAGATGGAGCAGCCAGTGAGTGAGGTAGGAGAAAACCAGAAGAATGTAGTGTCCTGGAAGCTTAGTGAATAAAACATAGTATTTGAAGAAGGTGGATGAGTGCTCTGTCAAATAAGAACGAAGACTGAGTCTTGACTGTTGGATTAACAACATAGAGCTCACCGGTGACCTTACCAAGAGCAATTTCGGGGGAGTGGTAAGGGCAAAAGCCTGGTTGGAGAAGGTTCAAGAGAGACTGAGAGGAGAGGAATTCAAACATTCAGTAGACAAGCAACAAAAGAAAAAATTGATAAATTGGACTATATCAAAATTAACAATTTTTTTGCTGCAAATGATACCATCAAGAAAGTGAAAAGACAACCTATAATATGGGAGAAAATATTTACAAATCTGATAAGGGACTGGTATCCAGAATATATATATATATTTTTTTTAATAATTTTATTTATTTATTTTTCCCCCAAAGCCCCAGTAGATAGCTGTATGTCATAGTTGCACATCCTTCTAGTTGCTGTATGTGGGATGCAGCCTCAGCATGGCCGGAGAAGCGGTACGTTGCTGTGCGCCCGGGATCTGAACCCGGGCCGCCAGCAGCGGAGTGCGCGCACTTAACCCCTAAGCCACGGGGCTGGCCCCCAGAATATATATTTTTTAAAACTCTTACAACTCAACAATAAAAAAATAAATAACTCAATTTTTTCAAACAGGCAAAGGACTTAAATAGACATTTTTCCAAAGAGGATATGTAAATAGCCAATAAACACATGGAAAGATGCTCAACATCATTAGCCATTGGAGAAATGCAAATAAAAACCACAATGAGATATCATCTCACACCCACTAGGATGGCTATAATCAAAAACACAGTTAATAGCAAGTGTTGCTGAGGATGAGGAGAATTGGAACCCTAATATATTGCTGGTAGGAATGTAAAATAGTGCAGCATTTTGGAAAAGAGTTTGGCAGTTCCTCAAAAAGTTAAGCATAGAGTTACCCTATGACCTAGCAATTCTACTTAGAGGTATATATCCAAGAGAAATAAAAATATATGTCTACACAAAAACTTGTATGCAAAAAGGTATACATGAATGTTCATAGCAGCATTGTTCATAATAGCCAAAAAATGGAAAAAATCCATATGTACATCAACTGATAAAAGTGAAAGTGGTATATTCAAACAATGGAATTATTATTTAGCAATAGAAAGGAATTCAGTACTGATATATGCTACAACATGGATAAACTTGAAAACATTATGCTAAATGACAGAATCCGGTCACAAAGGACCGCATATTGTATGATTCTACTATATGAAAAGTCCTGAATAGGCAAATCCATTGAGACAAAAAGACTAGTGATTGTGTAGGGTTCTATGGGATGGGGAGTGATTAATGGGCAGGGGGTTTCTTTTTGAGATGATGAAAATATTCTAAAATTGATTATGGTAACGGTTGCACAACTCTGTGAACATGTTTAAATCATTAAATTGTACACTTTAATAATTTTTATTTATTTATTTTTTCTCCCCAAAGCCCCAGTAGATAGTTGTAGGTCATAGTTGCACATCCTTCTAGTTGCTGTATGTGGGACGCGGCCTCAGCATGGCTGGAGAAGTGGCGCGACGGTGCACGCCCGGGATCCGAACCCCGGGCCTCCAGCAGCGGAGCGCACGCACTTAACCGCTAAGCCACGGGGCCGGCCCAAATTGTACACTTTAAATGAATGAATTTTATGGTATGTGAATTATATCCCAATGAAGATGTTTTTTAAAAATGGCACAGTGATGACTTGAGGAGCAGAGGAATAAAACTCTACTAGATACTTACTCAACATGACTGTTTGGGATTCAATTCTAAGTGTATCTGACTCCAAAGCCTGCGTGTTCTTAATCATTCTGCTATTCTGCCTCCTAAGGATTATTTCCTTAGGTTAGATTTCCAGAAGTAGAATTAATTACTGAGACAAAGGATATGAAGAATTTACTGGAAGGGCTGAAGGAGTCCATGAAGCCATCTGGGCTTGCTAGGTACATGGCCCCCTTTTAGGCAAAGTGATCCAAACTGTTCTTTCCTGCTCCAGTGCTATGACCCACACAACTTGTTTTGAATGAAATAAACCATGCTATCACAGCTGATTAACCAGTGGCTAAGAGACAAGTCAAAGGCAACTACATACTGCCACTGAGGCAGTAGCGGTAATTTAGTGTTCAAAAGCAGCACTCAGTATGCAGTAATGGCAAACAACCCAATCAAATTCCCTCTTTAGGGGCATATAAATGCCAGCTGAACAAAGAGAAGGCAAGTAACTTAAGCCCAAAATGTTGAGCTCTTAGCAGCTCTGTGGTAAGCATAGAAAATGAATTATTCGTGGAGAAGCTTTCAATTGTCATCCAAAGAGTGAGCCCAAACACCTCTTTAAGACAAGCTCATCCCGCTAGGAACCCATGCATAGCACACTGAGGCCAAGTGATTTATACTAATCAAATCATATGAAGCATTCTCTAAGGATAAAGGAGTTTTCAAAAGGAAACCAAGTCATTCCATCAGATCAAATTATTGTATCAATAAAAACTTTAAGTAAATTATCTTTTGATCCAAGGGGGGGGATGGAAATGAATAGAAGTTAGAACATCTAATCCAGCAAGTCCTCTAAACCTTCTAAATCTTCATCTCTCCTCAAACCTTAACATCCCCTTCCTGCCCTGTGCTCAAGTAATGAATTTGTCTTCACGTCAGTGGGAAAATATAGGCAATCAAATAGGAACTTTCCCATCCTCTCACCACCAAATCCACCAACCAATCTGCATCAGCACCCACATTCTCTGTCTTTTCTCCTATGACAAAGGGAGAAGTGTCCCTGTTCCTATTAAATGCCAATATCCCATTTAGGCTCTGTATCCCATATCCCCTCTAGCTTAGTCATGGACTTTGCTCCTGAAATTTTCCCTAATTTCTCCTGCATCATCAGTTCCTCCCTTTCTTTGAAAACATGCAAGGAGATAGTATCTCCTTCCCCGTACTTAAAAAACTCTTCTGGGAAATTCTTTTTTTTTGAGGAAGACCAGCCCTGAGCTAACATTCGATGCCAATCCTCCTCTTTTTTGCTGAGGAAGACTGGCCCTGGGCTAACATCTGTGCCCATCTTCCTCTACTTTATATGGGATGCTGCCACAGCATGGTTTAACAAGTGGTGTGTCTGTGCGCGCCCAGGATCCGAACCGGCGAACCCGGGGCCGCCACAGCGGAGCACGTGCACTTAACCGCTTGCGCCACTGGCCAGCCCCTCTTCTGGGAAAGTCTTAAAAATATTTTTAGAGTGGGGAAGGTTTTTAAAATCTGACACAAAACTCAGATAAATTCAAGTATGTAAAAATAAAAAATTTCTGCAGGGAAAAAATTACCATAAACAAAGCGAAAAAACATATTTGCAATTCATATCACAACAGAGGGCTAATGTGCCTGATATATTAAGAGCTCCTACAAATCAATAAGAAAAAGACCAACAACTCATTAGAAAAATGAGCAAAATGTAGGAAGAGACAATCCAAAGAAAAAGAAATACAAGTAGCTTTTAAACATTTGAGAATGTATTCAACCTCACTCAAAAAAAAGAAATGCAAATTAACAGTACACCAAGAGAGGGGCCGCCCCGGTGGCGCAAGCAGTTAAGTGAATGCGCTCTGCTGCAGTGGCCCAGAGTTCGCCGGTTCGGATCCCGGGCGTGTGCTGACGCACTGCTTGTCAAGCCATGCTGTGGCGGCGTCCCATATAAAGTGGAGGAAGATGGGCACGGATGTTAGTCCAGGTCCAGTCTTCCTCAGCAAAAAAAGAGGAGGATTGGCATCGAATGTTAGCTCAGGGCTGGTCTTCCTCACACACACACAAAAAAAACAGTACACCAAGAGACCATTTTTCACTTACTAGATGGGCAAAGATAAAAAATTTTATCACACACTGGATGGGAAAACAGACCTTCTCTTCATTGCTGGTGGAAGACATATTGGTACAAATTATATAGAAGCATTTTGGCACTATATCTATCAAACTCACAAATGCACTTACTCTTTGACTCAGCAATTCTTCTAAGTAATTTTATCCAAAAGATATATTGCCACATGTGTGAAAAGACCTATGTACAAAATTATTCATTACAGCTTTGTTTGTAATAGCAAAAAATTGGCAGCCACCTAAATATTCATCAATAGGGATCACTAGGGGATTGAATAAATAAATTATGGTATAACAACACAATGCAACCATAAATAAAGAAAATAGAAGACCTTTTTGTATACCCATATGGAACAATCTCCAGGATATGTTGATGAGAAGAAAAACAAGGGCAGAAACAGTGTGTACAGTTAGCTACCATTTATGTATTTGTTTAAAAGGAAGGAAAGTGGAAGAATATATATAAAAATATTTGCTTGTATATTCCGAGAATATTTCCAGGATTCATAAAAGACTGGAAACATTGAAATGAGGGAGGAAAACACTGTGACTGGGGGAAAGGTGTGGGAGTGAGATTTTCACTGTATATCCTTTTGTACCTTTAAAATTTTGTACCATGTAATGTAATCTATTCAAAACTTTGTTTTTATTAAAAAACATTTTTAAAGTTTTCCCTGACCCCCACTGCCTCCCAGCTATCATCCTATTTCTTTACAAAACTAGTCAGAGTTTGTCTCTATCTGCTGTCTCTAATTTCTCGTCTCCATTCTCCCTTTAATCCATTCAAATCTAGATTTTGTCCCCACCTTTCTACTGAAATTGCTTTGTCCTGGTCATTTTAACCTCCATCTTGCCAAATCCAATGGCCATATCTCTACCTTCATCTTAACCTCTGAACAGTATTCAACACTGTTGACTACTCCCTCCTTGAAGTAGTTTCTTTTCTTGGCTTCTAGCATACTTCATTCCCCTAGTTTTCTTCTTGCCTCCTTGATCACCCTTCAGTCATCTTGTTTGAATCCTCCTCTTCCTCTACCTAACTTTAAAGTCTGGGTCTGCCTTTGGCTCTTTTCCACTGTATCCACAGTTTGCTCCGGGTGATTCCATCTAGTCCCATAGCTTGAAATACTGTCACTGACGTAATTTATAATCCAGCCTCACCTCTCTTCCCTGAGCTCCCAAGACACATATATTAAATATACACTTGACAAATCCACTGGGATGTCTAGTAAATACCTCAAACTTAATATAACTAAAATAGAACTCTTGATTTTTTTCCTTTAAACCTCTGTCTATCTCAGTCTTCTCCATCTCAGTAAAAGGCTCTTCTGGATATTCACAGTTGCTCAGGTCCAAAACCTAGGAATCATCTTTGATTCTTCTTTCCTTGATACCTATATTCGATCATCGATAAGTTCTTTCAGTTTTACCTTTAGATTTTTTTTCCCCCTAAAGCCCCAGTAGATAGTTGTAAGTCATAGCTGCACATCCTTCTAGTTGCTGTATGTGGGACGCAACCTCAGCACGGCCAGAGAAGCGGTGTGTCGGTGCACGCCCGGGATCCGAACCCGGGCAGCCACGCGCGCACTTAACCGCTAAGCCACAGGGCCGGCCCTCAGTTTTAACTTTAAAATATAACCCAGATCTATTCACTTCTTGTGTCTATAGCTTCCTAGCCTGAGGCACCATCATCTTTCTGGTGTGGTACTCATCTTTTTGTTATTATCAGTGATTTAACATTTCTACCTCCCCAAATATACCACGAGCTTCTCAAAAGCAGGACCCATGTCTTAGTTATATTTGTATTGTGTTATAATACAGTGCTTAGTACATCATAGCAGCTTAATAAATGTTTGTTGAATGAGTAAATAAATGATTGGAGGAGTTAATGAGTGAATTGTAACAAGTAAACCCTAACTCAGGCAGCTAATAGCACCCATATCCAGTGCCTCCTGTCATTTCCTTGCAGTTCTTTGCTGGAAAGGCCACATCTTTACAAAATTTCAATGCTTCTTTTTTTTTTTTTTTTGTAAGGAAGATCAGCCCTGAGCTAACGTCCATGCTAATCTTCCTCTTTTTGCTGAGGAAGACCGGCTCTGAGCTAACATCCACTGCCAATCCTCCTCCTTTATTTCCACAAAACCCCAGTAGATAGTTGTATGTCATAGTTGCCCATCCTTCTAGTTGCTGTATGTGGGACACGGCCTCAACATGGCTGGAGAAGCGGTGCGTCGGTGGGCGCCCGGGATCCGAACCCGGGCCGCCAGTATCCGAGCTCGCGCACTTAACCGCTAAGCCATGGGGCCGGCCCCCAAAATTTCATATAGTAGGTGCCCATTAGTTTTTCTGTCCAGCGTCCCACTTTCTGTGAACTGCCTTCCCCACCTCCCACGACACTAAATTCACCTGATAATGGTAGTGGGCCCTTGGTAACCATTTTATGAAATTTTCGTATATTGAAAGACACCATAAACTAAATCAAATGGAAGAAAAAGCCTCTGTAGACAAAAGGCTAATACTATTAATGTAAAAAGAACTCCTATAAATTAATAACAAAATGATAAACAACCCAGCAGGAAAAAAAAATGGGCAAAGGATAAGAGCAGGCAACTTATAAAAGATGAAATATGAATGTCCAAAAAAACAGAAGATGCTCAACTTCACTACTAGCAAGGGAGGTATAAAATAGATTTCTTTTAATTATGCTAAAAAATACATGATAAAATTTATCATTTCAACCACATTTAAGTATACAGTTCATTAAGTATAAGTACATTCACATAATTGTGCAACCATCACCACCCTCCACCTCCAGAACTATGTCATCATCCTAAATTGGAAGTCTGAACCCATTAAGCAATAACTCCCTATGTCCTCTACCCCCAGCCTCTGGTAGCCACTATTCTACCTTCTGTCTCTATGAATTTGACTATTCTAGGTACCTCATATAAGAAGAATCATAAAATATTTGTCCTTTTGCATCTGGCTTATTATTTCACTTAACATGATATTTTCAAGGTTCGTCATATTGTAGCATGTGTCAGTACTTCATTCCTTTTTAAGGCTGAATAATATTCCATTGTATGTGTATACTACATTTTGTTTATTCATTCATCAATGGACGCTTGGGTTGCTTCCACCTTTTGGCAATTTTGAATGCTATTGCTATGAACATTGGTATACAAATATCATTCTGGTCCCTGCTTTCAGTTCTTTTAGGTATAATATACTCAGAAGTGAGATTGCTGGGTCATATGGTAATTCTACGTTTAAATTTTTGAGGAATCACCAAACTGTTTTCTAAATCACTGCAACCATTTTACATTCCTACCAGCAATATATGAGGGTTCCAATTTCTCCACATTTTCACCAACACTTGTTATTATCTGTCTTTTTTATTATAGCCATCCTAGTGGATATGAAATGATATCTCATTCTGGTTTTGATTTGTATCTTCCTAATGAATAGTGATGTTGAGCATCATTCATGTTTTTATTTGCCATTTGTATATCTTTGGAGAAATGTCTATTGAAGTCCTTTGCCCATTTTTTAACTGGATTGTTTGGTTTTTGGCACTGTTGAGTTGTAGGAGTTCTTTATGTATTTTGGATATTAATCCCTTATCAGATTTGCAAATATTTTCTCCCATTCTATGTGTTGCCTTTTTACTCTATTGATGGTATCCTTTGATGCACAAAACTTCTTGATTTTGATGAGGTTCAATTTATCTATTTTTTCTTTTGTTTCCTGTACTTTTGGTGTCATCCAAGAAATCATTGTCAAATCCAATGACATGAAGCTTTTTCTCTATTTTTTTCCTAAGAAGTTTATAGTTTTAGTTCTTATGTTCAGGTCTTTGACCCATTTTGAGTTCATTTTTGTATATGGTGTAAGGTGTCTTTTATGTATGTATATGTATATCCAGTTTTCCCAATACCATTTGCTGAAAAGACTATCTTTTCCCCACTAACGGTCTTGACATCCTTGTTGAAAATCATTTGACTATATATGCAAGAGTTTATTTCTGGATTCTCTCTTCTATTCTATTATTCATGTCTGTTTTTATGCAAAATAGACTTTTTAAGATACCATTTTTAACTCTTCAGATTGGCAATATATCAAAACATGGATAACATTCAGTATTGGAAAGCATGTGGGGAGATAAGAACTCTCACACATCGCTGGGGGAAATGAGAATTGCTATGACCTTTTGGAAAGTAATGTGGCAGTATCTTTCAAAATTTAAGACATCTTTTTAATGTAGCATATGGGATCTTTTCCATAGAAATAAAAATACTAGTACATAAACATATGTATACAAAGATATTTATTGTGGCATCATTTGTAGTGGAAAGAGGCTGAACTGAAAAACAGTCAGGTAGCTACTCTCTCTGCATCTTTTTCTCCCTGGAGTCACATGCTTTCTCATTTCTTTTTCTCTCTGTATTTCTTCCTGGACTTGCAGATGGACCAACAAGGCCACCAGACTTGAGTCTCTCTGATCTTACAAATTTCAGTGTTCACCACGGTCTGAGTCTAGAGTTTCCATTTTGTTCATTCACAAATCTGCTATGTTTTTTTTTTTTTTTTTTTATGTCACTTTTTATAGTTTCCTGTTAGCTGCTAAGTTTTTCAAGTTTGGCTTTTATCTCCTTGAACAGAGGACACAGAGTTGTTTTATAGTCTGTGTCCAATGATTGCTGCATACAGAATCCCTGTGGGTCTGTTTCTATTATCTGTTATTTCTCCTCCTTACTCATGGTGTCTTGTCTCCTGATGTGCCTCGTTATTTTTATGCTGGACACCATATTTGAAAAAGAAATTTTTTTATATAAATAATTTGAGGCCAAGGCTGATGATATTTTCCTCCAAAGAGGATTTTTATTTATTCTTGCTACTAGCAATTAGGACCAATTTATTACAAGTTCAGGCCCTAAGGTTTTTCTGGGCCACTTAGATGATATGAGTCTGCCTGCAATCTGTATGAGGGTTAGTTTACTTCTAGTGCCTCCTTACACCCACAGAGCAGCATTTTAAAATCCTGGGCTAAAGCAGAGGGTAATATATAAGGATTATCATTCTTTATGGGTCCTGGACTCCAACTTTTGTCTCCACTGTCTTTCAAGGCTGCCAAAAGTACAGCTTACCTTCCCAGTCACTTCTTCTGAATCACTAAATGCCTCCAGACAAAAGCAGCATGAATGCCAGGCTCATCACTCCAAATTCCTTAGGTATCCAAAATCTTGGCCCAGTAATTCTTCACTATGTCATTGGTTGTTTGATGCTTTTAGAGGATGCTTTTTATGTTTCATCCAGCTTGTTTTAGATGTCTTCAGTAGGAGGGTTGACTTGAATTATATAGTCTACCATTACTAACAATGAAAGTCCACTCGGTTTACTTTATTCCTGCAAGAGAAAATCCCATAAGCTCCAGTTAAGGGCCCATTCCTGGTCTTTTTTTTTTTTTTTTTTTTTGTGAGGAAGATCAGCCCTGAGCTAACATTTATGCTAATCCTCCTCTTTTTGCTGAGGAACACCAGCTCTGAGCTAACATCTATTGCCAATCCTCCTCCTTTTTTTCCCCAAAGCCCCAGTAGATAGTTGTATGTCATAGTTGCACATCCTTCTAGTTGCTGTATGTGGGACGCGGCCTCAGCATGGCCAGAGAAGCGGTGCCTCGGTGCGCACCTGGGATCCGAACCCGGGCTGCCAGTAGCGGAGCGTACACACTTAACTGATAAGCCACGGGGCCGGCCCCCATTCCTGGTCTTGTGGCCAGAGGTACAGGGTCATTCATTATACAGAGTATTCAACATATATTGAATTGAAGGGGATGTGAGCGTAAGAGAAATGATTGGCATCTCTAATATACCAAATTACTTGCTGTTCTCTAACTGTACCCTCCTATATCATGCTTCTATGCTTTTTCACATGCTGTCTCCGCACAGGATTTCTTCCCTTCCTGTTCACTAGGCAAACTCCTATTTCTTTTTCAAGACTTAAGTATTGTTACCTCATCTCAAAAAACAAGCAAACAAAACCCAAAAAACAGACACGCCTCTCTCTGTATGCTCTTTGTAATGTGCATATACCTTTTCATAGCAACCATTATATCCTTCAGGATAGGAATTATTTTTTCACCTATGTGACCTGACATTGTGCCAGGCACATTCAACAAATAGTTGTTAAATAAATGAATGAATGTGAGTAAAGAACAATTCTTTCTAAGTTTCCTGAGATCTTTTTTTTTGTGTGAGGAAGATCGGCCCTGAGCTAACATCTGCCAATCCTCCTCTTTTTTTTGCTGAGGAAGACTGGCCCTGGGCTAACATCCATGCCCATCTTCCTCTACTTTATATGGGATGCCACCACAGCATGGCTTGACAAACGGTGCGTCAGTGCACGCCTGGGATCCGAACCAGCGAACCCCAGGCCGCTGCAGCTGAGCGCGTGCACCTAACCGCTTGCGCCACCGGACCGGCCCAGTTTCCTGAGATCTTATGTTCCATGATTATACAAAATTCCAACTCCAAAAAGTAACTTATTTTGGTGGTTTTTCATTCATTGGACCTTAAGACTTACAAAAAAACTTTTCTCTTTCCTTCTAAGAATAAAGAACGCAAGTATATTTTGAGAAAGAGTAGACAGTGATATCATTTTAGAAGCAATTTCCTAACTGCTTTTACTCTACTAGATTTGGTAATCTCAGATTCTGACTCTTTTTCTTTATTTTCATGCCTGGAAGAGAAGGCTTCAAACTCATTAGTAGGCTTTATGGCTGCTTCACACTTTGCCCCCCTCCCTCACCATTCCCACAAACTCCTATCGTTTTTTTCCTCCCATATTTTCATCCTTTCTTCCTTCTAACTTTTCATTCCTTCTTCCATACAAAGGACATTCACTGATCACACTACTGGTCAAATGCAGCAAAAGAAATGCACAACTTTATACCTACACAGTTCTGTAACTTCTATGAAAATCAGAGACCTTAAGCATATAGCAAGTATAATAAGGAATCAAAGCAATTACTAACAAATTGAGAGCGTTCCTTAGAGACCCCTATCAACCAGTTCTAACAGTTGCACTCTCAGGGAGAAAAGGCAAAAAGTTTGTGAACAGTAAGGAGCCATCTTTTGAAGATCTTTTTGAGAAAGATTAGGAGGGCAGTTGTGGTCAGACAGGCCACCCTCAGCAATCACCTTCATCAGGGTAAGGAAAACAGAAAGCATCTGTTTAACCATATTCCAAAAAAAGTAGAGACTAAGAAGGAAACAGACAGAAAACCAGCAGTAGTTCTTCCAGGAGGAACAAAAAGAGAATTTGAAGTGGGACCAGCTGTACAAAGCTGGAAGGGTGCAAGAAAAAAAATGCCATTAAGTAATTGCTTCAATTCTTTTTTTTTTTTTAATAATTTTATTTATTTATTTTTTCCCCCAAAGCCCCAGTAGATAGTTGTATGTCATAGCTGCACATCCTTCTAGTTGCTGTACGTGGGACGCGGCCTCAGCACGGCCAGAGAAGCGGTGCATCAGTGCGCGCCCGGGATCCGAACCTGGGCCGCCAGCAGCAGAGCGCGCGCACTTAACCGCTAAGCCACGGGCGGGCCCACAATTCTTTTTTTTTTTTTTTGTGAGGAAGATCAGCCCTGAGCTAACATCCGTGCTAATCCTCCTCTTTTTGCTGAGGAAGACCGGCTCTGAGCTAACATCTATTGCCAATCCTCCTCCTTTTTCTCCCCAAAGCCCCAGTAGATAGTTGTATGTCATAGTTGCACATTCTTCTAGTTGCTGTATGTGGGATGCCGCCTCAATATGGCCGGAGAAGCCGTGCGTGCGTGCGCGCCCGGGATCCGAACCAGGGCCGCAAGTAGTGGAGCACGCGCACTTAACCGCTAAGCCACGGGGCGGGCCCCAATTGCTTCAATTCTAATGTGAAGACACCCACTGTCTTTAGAAAATTATCAGTAGCCCAAAACTAAAAAAGCAGCAAAAGAAAAGGAATACAGTTTTACCCAAAGAATGAATCACAAAGTGGATTTACTAGGTTTTTTCCTCGAATATGCTCATTTAATAAGTGAGGAACTTCTTGTATTCCATAGGTCCTGATAATTTGAGCCATTTCTTTGATCTTTTGAAAGGCTTCCTTTTCAATAGTTGTGGCCTCTAGGCCCCTGAATGATTAGTAACAACCCAAGTGGCTTTAATATAATTTCCCAACATCTGCATGGGAATTTTCAGCCTATTGTGTTCAAGAATCTCACCTGCTCCAACCCAATATTTGTATTTTTGGCTTAAAACAACAGAAATGTATTCTTTCACAGTTCTGGAGGCCTGAAATCCAAAATCAAGGTGTTGGCAGGACCACACTCCCTGTTGAGAATCTATGGGAGAATGATGGAGGAAGATGGGCACGGATGTTAGCCCAGGGTCAGTCTTCCTCAGCAAAAAAAGAGGAGGATTCGTAGATGTTAGCACAGGGCTGATCTCCTCACAAAAAAAAAAAAAAAAAAAAAAAGGTATATATGTGTAGAGCTGGCCTGGTGGCACAGTGGTTAATTTGTGTACTCCGCTTCGGCAGCCCAGGGATCGCAAGTTTGGATCCCAGGCACGGACCTACACACCACTTATCAAGCCATGCTGTGGCAGGCGTCCCGTGTATAAAATAGAGGAAGATGGGCACGGATGTTAGCTCAGGGCCAATCTTCCTCAGCAAAAAGAGGAGGATTGGCAACAGATGTTAGTTCAGGGCTAGTCTTCCTCGGGGAAACAAAAAAAAGTATATATGTGTAGGGACCAGCCTGGTGGCATAGTGGTTAATTTCGCTTGATCTGCTTCAGTGGCACAGGGTTCATGGGTTTGGATCCCGGGTGCGGACATATACACTGCTCATCAAGCCATGCTGTGGTGGCATCCCACATACAAAACAGAGGAAGACTGGCACAGATATTAGCCCAGCAACAATCTTCCTCAAGCAAAAAGAGAAAGATTGGCAACAGATGTTAGCTCAGGGTCAATCTTTCTCACCAAGAAAAAAAAAGTATATATGTGTGTATTTTAAATATTATATACATACATACAGACATATATATAGTAAATAAGGCAAAATATTAATGTTAACAATTGATAAATCTAGATGAAGGATACATGGCCTGGTCATTGCATTATTCTTTCCATTTTTATGTAGAATTGAAATTTGTAAAAAGTTAAAAGTTCAGAAAAAAGAATAAAAGAATAGTTCTCTAGCTTAAAAAAAAATTTACTGGCTACACTGGGGCTGTCAGTTCTTAAAAGCAGCATCCATAGTTAGAAGGGCTGTTATTTCAGAAAGCTTCTTGGAAATCCCAAATCAAAACCTACTAGGATATGCTGCCTTATATCTCCCACCCAACCCTCAAGATGGAAGGTCTATGAAAAGTATCTAATCTTCTGAATGGCAGAACTAAGCAGGCTCCACATCTTACTTACAAATTGGGGTGGCAAGGAGAAGGTAGAGTGGCCAGTTTAAATAAAGCCAGAAAGAACTTAGAAGATAAATTTAAGACTCACGACCATTTGCATCACCAATGATTCCACCTGCACTCACAAATTTCTCCATATCTTGCCTTTATGGTGCTAAGTACGGAGACCATTAACTTGAATGGTGCTAATATGATTAAAGCCCTCTGGGGAAGAAATACAAACCCAAGGTAATAGTTTTAAAAAATAACATAAATATTGTAAACAGTAATCAGACAAAACAAATTCAGAGTCCCAGTTAAACTCTTTGCTCTCAAAGTTGAAAATTAAGTGAAAACAATTTTTACAAGCAAATTAGGAAAATAAATACTGTGGAAATGAGGATAACACGGACTAACCAGCTCAGTTCTGTAATGATATATGACCAAATGGCATCTGTACAAGTGACAAATCACAAAATAAATCAACAAAAATCAGGGGGCCAGCCCGATGGCGTAGTGGTTAAGTTCGAACGCCCTGCTTTGGGGCCTGGAGTTCGCACTGCTTGTTCAGCCATATTGTGGTGGTGCCCATATAAAGTAGAGGAAGATGGGCACAGATGTTAGCCCAGGGTCAATCTTCCTTCACAAAAAGAGGAGGATTGGCAACGGATGTTAGCTCAGGGCTAGTCTTCCTCTCACACACACACACACACACACACACACACACACAAAATCAACAAAAGTGAAGAATAATCTTTGAATATAATTTAGACTTTTTAGTTGCAAAGATGTTGGTCTGCACTCATATGCATTGCTAACTTAAGGAGAGAACCAAGTAACTGTCTTTCTGGATCCTCATGATAAAAATATAATCAATTATTTCAATTTAATTTTCCATTCATTCGTTCAAATATTTTTTCAACACCTGCTATGTGTAAGGCACTGGGGTTGGGGGTGTGGAGGATTTGAAAATGCAAAGGTGAAAATGAGCTCTTAACTTCAAGGTGTATAAGTATATATATTTTTTAATTAACATAATTCACATACCATAAAATTTACCATTTAAGTTTAAAGTGTACAATTCAGTGTTTTGAGTATATTCACAAATTTGTACAAGCATTACCACTATCTAATTCCAGAACATTTTTATCACCCCCCCAAAGGAAACCTTGTATCTATTAGCAACCATGCCCCATTTCCCCCTCCCCCTAGCCTCTAGTGACCACTAATCTATTTTCTGTTTCTATGGATTTGCCTATTCTGGACATTTCATATAAATGGAATCATACAATATGTATCCTTTTGTGACTGGCTTCTTACACTTAGTATAATGTTTTCAAGTTTCTTCCATGTTGTAGCAAGTATCAGTACTTCATTCCTTCTTATTTCTTAATAATATTCCATTGTATGCATATACCACAGTTTGTTTATCCATTCATCAGTTGACAGACACTTGGATCGTTTCCGTTTTTTGACTATTAGGAATATCGAAGCTATGAATATTTATTTATAAGTTTTTGTGTGAACGAAGTTAATACAGAATGATTAATTAATGTACTAATTATTTATTAATTAATGTATCAATGTATTAATTAATACAGAAGCAATGGAATGTGATAAGCATAATGCAGTGGATCTTTATTGGTTTTGGATGCCCAGCATCTATTCCTCCTTCCTCTTAGTAACAGTACCCATATTTTCTTATGTGTAATCACATAAGGAAGCTTCCAAGGAAGCTGACTTCACATCCAAATCCAGGGTAGACCCTATTTGGCTTAAGCCCAACACATCCTATCTCCATGCACATTGATTAGTTCGGTAATGGGCAAGTGACTTCAATTCAGGTGAAAGAGATATGAAAAGACCTTTGCTGGGGCTTCTGGGAAAGACGCTTCCTTGCTATTCGGAAGTAGCTTCCTTGAGAAATGTTCTCTTCCTACTAGAGATGAGGGAAGTACATATAGCCCTCCTAGAAACTACTACAGCCATATTGAAATCATGAAGGAGCAAACTTTAGATCAAGTATTTTAGAAGAAGAAATGGAAAGAAACCAGGTCTTTGGTAATATCACTGAGCCCCCACACTGAGGACCAAACTTTGTCTGAGTTTTCAGTTGATGGCTAGTAAATTCCCTTAATTGTTTAAGCCATTTGAGATTAGTTTTCTGTTGCTTATAATCAAAAGATTACATCATAATATTAACAGAAACTAAATTTTTATAGCACATTATAATGTAACTCTGAGCCACGTGAATTCAGTGGCGGACACATTGGGTACTGTCTGTGGGAGTCACGAAAGTCTTCATGTGGCTTTCAAGTGGAAAGTGACATTTGAATTACAACTTGCAACTTGAAAGTATTTACTAAGTACAATAGACTAAACAAAATTAAGCAGATTTCTTTTACTGCAGACCTTCTTGGAGACTTTAATATTCATTCATGATATATTCATAATGTGAATTATGAACATATCCAAGAGAGGGATATAATACACAGTGTTTACTAAGTTTATTTCACCTTGAACACCTAGTAATATCTCAAGGAATCCAGCTGGCTTTGGAAATACTGGTATTTATAATGTGTTAATGGATGGCTACAAGAGAAGAAGATCATCTTGGCCATTTATTAGGAAGTTTTTATGAAGATGAGCTCATTTGAAACAAATTTTAAGAGACTGGTAAACCCTGAACAAGTAGATTGGATCTAGGTAGCTTCTTGACTAAGGAAAGTTCATCAGCTAAGCTCTTTAGTCAAGAAGAAATTTTTAAGAGTAGTCATCAACAGTGAGTCACTCTTCAAAGTTTATCAGTAAGGCTCTTTTTTTCTGGAGTCCTGGAGCAAATTCAACACATGAAAGATAAGTATTGGTAAAATAAGCTAAAGTGGAAAATTTTTAAATGCATTGCCCACTGTATTTATAGGAGATACCTGCAGAATAGAAGCATGAGTAATGAGCAACTGATTCCTTGATATTTGATAAGGCACTTGGTAATGTGTTCGTCATATCTCGGCTTCACTATATAATTGTGAATGTACCCCGAAATAAATACTACATCTTTTCAGCTCTGGTTCTCTAACAGGAACAATTGATAGTTTGTAGGTGATAAAATTAGAGAATTAAGGGTTGTTACTTTATTAAGACAGAATCATTAAGTCTCTGAAACCCATTTACATTGACTGATACTAACTCCATTTACTCCAGATGAAGAGGTATTTCTCTTCTACATTTTTCCAGATCAGATCTATGAATAACAGTGTGATTAAAGCTTGAAAAGAAAGAGACCAGAGATACTCACATACATATCCATCTTTTATTTTCCAAAGAAAACTGTACGACTTTGCCATAACTTGCTTTCAACAAAGGCTTAGTTTACACATAAAAAGATGGTGAGGAGGCGAGGATGGGGGTGGGTTTGGAGGTGGGAGCGGGAGATTACTAAAAGAAACCCAAAAACTATTTCTAGATAAGCTACATGGCAGAAGGAAGAAAATACAAACTTTGACCTTTCTCTTTACGAGTAAAGCCTCCATTGACTTATACCCATCAGTCAGTGCTTATTCAAACTCCAGGCTGAAGTAGCAATAGAAGGCAAATTTGTCCCAAAGCAAGTAAAGCACACAAAAACAAATTCCTGGGCTGCAAAGAAGCAAATGCTGACAAAATAAGGCGTTTACAAGGAACTTCTTAGCAACAGCTAAGTCTTTAAAGATAGAGAAAACTTGAGTACTCCTCAAGGTACCAGACTCATACACCAAATATTCACACCCAAGTTTTGCTACTTAGTGGCTGAATCTCTACCTCAACTATTTTAAAAATACATAAATTATAAGAAAGCAATTGCCTCTCTTCTGCCCTTTAAAAATTGTTATGATATTCTTAGGACCTAAAGATTGTTCATTACTCTAAAATCTTTCACTTCCCTCATGCTAAATATTTTTTTCTTGATATTTTACTCTGCTCTCCTGAACATGATTCCCAAAGGTCTTTTCTAACAAACAATTTAGTATTTTAGGAATAAAGATATGGTATAT
Source organism: Ceratotherium simum simum (assembly GCF_057802395.1). Classification (NCBI taxonomy): domain Eukaryota; kingdom Metazoa; phylum Chordata; class Mammalia; order Perissodactyla; family Rhinocerotidae; genus Ceratotherium; species Ceratotherium simum. The sequence goes on from NC_141921.1 coordinate 30,489,907, forward strand.
TTTCGGCAGAGTCAAAAGGCAATTCATGACTCTACTCTTTGGGGCTTAACAAAAGATCACTCATTCATTAAATAAAATACTCTGATTCCTTTTGATTGTTTCCATTGGGCTATGAAAGTTTTTATTGTAAAGACAGAAATTATCAACCACTATTTTTTCTCAAATTTTTTCCAAAATATTCTGTAAGTATAAAATAATGCACAATAGATATACAAACATATAAGGTTATCTTTCATTATCTTAAAATAAAATTATCCCAGCTACTCCCCCATGGTACCACCCCAGGAAGTAAAAATCAGAGAATACAATTATTTCTTCACCTTTCACCAAAGGCAAAGATGAAAAGAGAAAGATAGAATGCATAAGCTAAGACTGCTCTTGAATGGTAAAAAGGCAAAAAAGAGGAAATAAGGAAAATCCAGGTGACTGACTAATGAGAATTGAGGGCTAAGAAAAAGATAAGGGGAAGAAAGAGAGAGATAGACCCAAGTCCGTACAATTGGGCTGTAGAAAATATAAGGTCCAGATAGAACGTGGGTGCTGAGATGGAAAGACCACCGTGCTGGGAGTCAGGATGTTGCATTCTTGCCACACCTCTGAGGTATCAGCTTTATGATGCTAGCCTCTGTTTCCTCATCTGAAGTATAAGGATATTGAACAAACTGCCTCTGATATTCCATCTCTAACTGAATCACTGGAAGGCTCCCAGGCGGCAGAAGCTAATATAAGCCAAGATGGAAATTTGGAGGAATCTGAAGCCTAGCAAGAATCTCACAGAGTGTCAGGACAGAGGAACAGTCAGGGTGGGAAAAGAAACTGAGAAGTTGAAGAGTCAAAAGCAGATACCACATGAACTATCACCATTTTTCTACCATTGCAGTTTCTACAGTTTCTACAAAAGAAACTGAGAAGTTGAAGAGTCAAAAGCAGATAACACATGAACTACCTCCATTTTTCTACCAATGCTGTAAGAGAAGAGAAAATACATCACTACCTAATAATATGCTTACTGCTATTAGGTTGAGCCATATGAAACTGTTGATATTCAATTGTTACAAAAATGGCAATTTCATATGGTTCAACTTAATATTTTCCATTATCTCATTCAGAGACAAGGAGTCCTCACACTGATGCCAATTAGCTGATTTATACTGATTTACGTGGAAAATGATAGATTTGATTTCTTAATTTTTTGATAAAGCTGGATATTACTCAGTAACTAGTACAACTATTGAATGGCCCCCACCGTCTATCATTGTGGTTAATCTCCTCATTTTAAGACTACTATATTATTCTGAGATGCTATATTCCCTTTTTTCAGTATACTATGCCTTAATTTTCCACCAGTTAAGGAAACTGAGTCATAGAATCACAGAAATTAAAATACACAATTTTCTTTAGAGTAGATAACATTGAAGAGACCTTGAAATAGAGTGGCCTATGGAAAGAAGTTTAAACAATAACACACTATCACTTTATGGGAGAGGGGGTACAAATAATACCATATAAAAGAAGTCAACCATGTACAGAAAAAGATTGGCATAACAAAGATGTTGAACCTACAGGAGGAAAGGGATACCCCAGCTGTACAGCTCAAAAACTTCAAATTCATCCTTGCCTAATCATGAAGGAACTGAAAGAAGCATTTAGTTATCTCACTCTGGTTCTCTAGTAGAAGGAACTAGCTCTAAGGAACCAAGAAACTAAAAAGAGAAGTAAAAAAGAGTGGCTCAACCTTTGCCATCCAAACACAAATACCAAAGGATTCAGTTGGTGTTATAAAAAGAGGACCGACATCTGGAGATCTGAGTTTTGGCCCTAACTCTGTTGATAACTTGTTGTGTGACCTTGAGCAACTCTTCACCTTCCAAAATCTGAATTTTCACCCCTTCAAAGTGAGAAGGTGGAACAGATGATCTAAAGCAATATAATTTCAAACTCACAGAAAAATTTCAAGAATAGTAGAAGGAACTCCCCTAAGTTCTTTTTCCAAATTCAAAAATTATTTACATTTTGCTCCATTTGCTTTATTATTCTCTCTTTAAATAGAGACTTATAAATATGTGCATTTTTTTCTGAACCCTTTGAGCCTTAGAGACATAATATTCTTTTACCCCTAAATATTTCAGTGTGTTATTTATTTATTTATTTTTTTTGTGAGGAGATCAGCCCTGTGCTAACATCTGCCAATCCTCCTCTTTTTTGCTGAGGAAGACTGGCCCTGGGCTAACATCCGTGCCCATCTTCCTCCACTTTATGTGGGACGGCGCCACAGCATGGCTTGACAAGCAGTGCGTCGGTGTGCGCTCGGGATCGAACCGGCAAACCCTGGGCTGCCACAGCGGAGCGCGCACACCTAACCGCTTGCGCCACTGGGCCGGCCCCTTAGTGTGTTATTTATTAAGAACAAAAACATTCTCTTATGTGACCACAGTATAGATATAAAAATTACAACATTTAACATTGACACAATAATATTATCTAATTCAAATTCCATATTAAATTTTGTCAATTGTCCTAAAAACATTATTTAGAGCTATTTTTTTTCCCTGGTCCAGGATCAAATCTAGGGTCCTCAGCCTTTCTGTTTCCTGACCTTGACATTTTTGAAGAGTACAGGCCAGTTATTTTGTAAAATGGCCCTCAATTTGGGTTTGTCTGACATTTCCTCATAATTAGATTCAGTTTGTGCATTTTTGGCAGGATTACCGCTGAAGTGATGTGTCCTCAATGCTTCTTATCAAGAGGTACATAAAGTCAGTTTGTCCCAATATCAGTAACATAGGTTTGATGACTTGGTTAAAGTGGTGTTAATGAGGTTCCTCCATTATTTTCCCTTTGTAATTATTAAGTTATTTATGGAGATATACTTTGCCATGTAAATATCCTGCTCCCCATCAAACTTTCACCCACTTGTTTTAGCATCCATGAATGAGTTTCTTAATCCATCATTCCTTTTATACTCATTAGTTGTCATCCTACTGAAAGGAAAAGCTTTCACTTTTTGTACATTTATGTAATGATTCCTTTACTTATTTACCTCAATGTGGACTCATGGATTCTTATTTTATTCAGTGGTTAAAACTCTTTACTAATAGTATTTATTTTGAGGAAAGCAGGAGTTCTTAATTTTTCTTTGTACCATAGACCCCTTTAGCAGTGTGGAGAAGCCTACAGCCTTCTTCTCAGAATAATATTTTAAAATGCATAAAATAATTACAGAGGATATGACATAGGTTTACAAAGGAAACCTATTATACTGTAATAGTTATCAAAATATTAAAAATTTATGATACAGTAATAAATGTTTCTTTATTAACACATTAAATAACAAGATCTAGTTGTAATGAGTGTGAACTATATCAACATGTCTGCAACAAGTACAATGTGATATAAAATTATCTGTGATTTCTATCAATGACAGTTACAAGTAAGATATTGCTAATACTGCTGTGGTTTTGTTACCAACATTCATACTAAAAGGAAATGCTAAATTTCATTACAAATTAGTGAACATAAAGATGTAATTTTCCCCCCGGACCACATTCACGGATCCAGTGAATTCCATCCTGGATGCCAGGTTAGGAATCCCTGATATAGTCTCTTTATGCCCCTTATCTCTCTAAGGCCATACCTTAACATCACATTATTTTTCAAGCCCAAAATTTCAATCCCCAACGTAAAACTTCTCTCATCAATGTATAAAAAACTAAATAAGACTTGCGGGCTGGCCCAGTGGTGCAGCTGTTAAGGGCGCGCGCTCCGCTTCGGCGGCCCAGGGTTCTCGGGGTTTGGATCCCGGGCGCACACTGACTCACGGCTTGTCAAGCCATGCTGTGGTGGCATCTCATATAAAGTAGAGGAAGATGGGCACAGATGTTAGCCCAGGGCCGATCTTCCTCGGCAAAAAGGGGAGGATTGGCATTGGATGTTAGCTCAGGGCTGATCTTCCTCACACACTCACAGAAAAAAACAAAACAAAAAAACTAAATAAGACTGGAAAGGACAGAGATTTGAGTAGAAGAAATTGCTTTACGAGTCCAGGGTCCTGCAGCACTAAGGCAAAGGAGTAGCCCCCTAAAGAATGCCCTGAAGCTGGTTGTGAGTCCACCAAGACCCAAGGTAGAGAAGCTGAAACCCAAACAAGAGGAGTGACTTATCAGGATCCCACAAAGAATAGAGTCAGAGACAGTGGCCAGAAAAGCCATCTTTAGAAGGCTTGGTGATGAAAAGACTTAACAAGCATATATTCAAACCCTGACTTCTAAAATGACCGAAGTAATGGAAGCCTTATGAATTCCAGCCTGGATGCCAGACCAACAATAAAGATCTGTTTATGCTGTATGACACAGAGGTTGCCAATAAAGGGAAAAACAAGGTCGGAATTCCATTATGATAAAGCTGATGACTTCTGTCAATCTTTCTATGTTTTAGTCTGCAATGTGATTTCCCCTTAAAAAATCAGATAGTGCCACTGTTCTCCCAGTTCAGTGATAATAAACCACAGCATCTTGACTCTAATGTCTATGGGGCACTGTTGTTGCAGGTTATGAATATCAATACGGTCACATACGAGAGTTCTGAAAATTATCCCTAGATTTAATAAGAGGTAATACATTTTCACATGTATTTTTTCATTTTACTTAAGAAAGACAATGTTCTTGTGGTTCTCACAATTTAACTAGAAATTAGAAATAAAATAGAATTGGGGGCCGGCCCCGAGGCTTAGCGGTTAAGTGCGTGTGCTCCGCTGCTGGCGGCTGGGGTTCGGATCCCGGGCGCACACCGCTTCTCCGGCCATGCTGAGGCCGCGTCCCACATACAGCAACTAGAAGGATGTGCAGCTGTGACGTACAACTATCTACTGGGGCTTTGGGGGGAAAAAATAAAATAAATAAAATCTTACAAAAAAAAAAGAATTGAGCTGAAAACCTAGTTACATTATCTTATAGCGTCCAACTCCATGAGAGGCGTCAGTTTGCAGACCAGGATATAACAGTAAGGCTGAAGTTGCAGTGAACTCTGGAAATGGAATCAGGAGCCCAGCAGAAACATTTAGAGTAGCTGAATGAAGCTAAAGCTTTTAAAAATCACCTCAGAAGGGTAAATTTGAATAATAAAGTTCAAATGCAATGCTTTCTAAACTGGTCAAAAAAATTTAGATTTAAGTTACATGTTTAATCTCTTGACTAAGTGATTTTCTTTTGGGGTGGGTGGGTAAGAATTTTGGGTCTGGGGGCCGGACCCGTGGCATAGCGGTTAAGTGTGCGCGCTCCGCTGCTGGCAGCCCGGGGTTCGGATCCCGGGCCTGCACCACCACCGCGTCCCACATAAAGTGGAGGAAGATCGGCATGGACGTTAGCTCAGGGCCGGTCTTCCTCAGCAAAAAGAAGAGGATTGGCACGGATGATAGCTCAGGGCTGATCTTCCTCACAAAAAAAAAAAAAAAAAGAATTTTGGCTTCTGTCTAACCTAAATCAAAAGATTCTCCCCTCCTCCTACTTTAGGAAGTTTGAATTCCAGGGCAAACCAGATTTTACTTTTCTACCGCTCGTTTTCTTTAAAACTCTTCACCAAATCTACGTATGTAGGCAAGTACTTAAATGTAAGACTATTTCATCCTTCCTGAAATAAAAGCTATGTTTGGGAACACTCATGCAAAGTTAAACAGTACATGATTCCTAGAGCTTTCCCATCTTTTTTTAGTATTTAAAATTTGAAGACCTGGACATCCTTACACTTATATTTCTCTTTCCTGCCATTCCTGCAATCTTATTTTTCAATAGTGGACTGTGTCATTCATGTTCCCATTAAACAACTGCCCACTCCTGCTCCTTTCTGTTTAGATGTTTCTTAGCTAATCATTGCTCCCTCTCTTGATCTACATGTTCAGAATCTGAGCACTGCACATGAACAAGGGGGAAAAAATTTTGGAAACCTCAAATTCATATATAACTTAAGGGATTTAAAAAATGAAATAATCTAGAAATAACAATGAATTTTTACTGATTTGAGACTGTGGTAGAGAGTTTTATCTCTGCTACTAAATTGCTTCTTAAAAATAGCTCTGTCTTGTCCAACTTTATATCCCACACAAGACCTAACACAGTGCTCTGCACATAGGAAGCATTCATTTACTGAATAAATGTTCAGAATGTGTTAGCATGCAACACTCTCAGTCTACTTAACAAAAAACTGTCTTGTAACAAATCTGTACTGGTTCTTCAGACCATGGCTATGCTTAGAAAACATCAGCCCAATAAATAATTTAGAAATACTTGCAATAGAGGAAAATCATGATAAAATTCTCATTAGAAACAAAACAAAACAAAAACTTAACAAACCAGATCCCTATTTACAATGCTTGGAATGAGGCTTTCAAAACATTTGAATCTGAAATAATGAATCTCTAGATATACATAAAATTATACAAATCTCCTGTTTCCTTTAATTCCCAGTTACAGCTTTAAAGTTTGTGGTACACAAAAAGTTTACAGAGGCAGTACTTCAAGATTTTCTATGACATCTCTCGCAAGCCTCTCACGGACGAGGTAACTTGAATCATAGCTGAAGCCCAGAGAAGAATTGACTTTGGAGATTGAGGGGATTCAACATAATAATAACCAATCATATTAACAAAAAGGGAAAGTTATCTCTAAAATAAAACGGTAGGGTTTTTCTTTTTTTAATTGAGGAAACAAATTCCATCAAAATGTTTTCAAAATCCAAAGAATGATCTCGAATGGGGAAAGGAATAAAGGAATTACAAAATCTAAGAGAAAACATTACACATCCTGTTAAAAGAACGACTTTACAGTGAACAAATAACCCGCTTCACCTCTAAAAGCCTCTGTGCTTGCTCAGATCTCGACTTGGCCCTTCTTCTAACCCAGTAATCGCTACACGGTTGATTTGGGGTCAGTTGTTTCTATGGCTTTTAATTGGGTTGGTGTGGTTTGTTTTGGCCTGAAGGATTGAGGGTCCCCAGGAGAAAGAGTTAGGGACTGGCTTTGCAAGGTTGCTTAAATTGGAGGAAGTCGAGGGTTAATCTTTCCAGGGTCAGTTAACAGTGTTTGATTTTGGGAACAGCTCCAGGAGCCTTTAGAGTTCAGTCTGTCAGAGCTCAAGACCTTAACTTCCCCATCTGTAAAATGGAGCAAGCGATGGCTTCTCGGAGGGAGGAAGAATACGGGACTGTAACCCGCGGCTCCGGCAACGTGAAAGCACCCTTCCAGTTAGGGCAATGAAGAGGCGGCACTGAGAGGAGCGAGAACAGGGCTGTTTGCAGGAAGTGCTTTAGGGTTGGGAGGGGAGATAGAGGGCGGAGGCGGGAATGTGAAAGCCGAGCTCTAGCTGCGGAGTTTGTACCGAAGCTCAGGGGAGGCGGGGCGAAGCTGGGGTGAAGGGGTTAGTCAGTGGATGGGCAAGACGGGCCACCTCCCCCAAAAAGAGAGGGCTGGGTGCGGAGGAGGCTCTGAGGTGGCGGCTGAAGAACGTGGGGGTGGGGGAAAGCGAAAGCTCTCAGGAAAGGGGCGGGAAGAGCGCCCACCGCACGCATGCGCCCGCCCAGCTCCTCCAGCTCGCAGGCCCGAGCTTCTGACCGCGCGCCCAGCGCCGACGGTGCGGACGTTAGAGGGGGAGGGGCCACGGGGCCCCTCCCCGCCCCACCGGGACCGCGAGTCCTGCTGCGAGTCCCTCGAGGTGGCGGGTTGCCACTTGTTTCTTCAGTGGAGATTTAGGAAGCAGGGGAAAGAAACACGTTTCTCTCCCTTGCTCTTTTCGTTCCCCTCCCTCACGAAGAACGGGGCGGGAGGTCCTGGGCGTGTCAGGGAGAGTCCGCTCCGGGTTTTCCCGCCCACTTTAACTCTGTGAGCGCTTCGACCGCGCGGCGCTTCACTCCACCAGGCGCGCCCGAGCCTTGCGCCGGAACTCGTTCCGCCTCCCCCACACATCCTTATCCAGGAATGGAAAGTGGGAGTTCGGACTTCTTTCCCTGAGCTCCTCAGGCGGGGCCGCCGCTCCCTATATTTTCGAAGTTACAACTCCGACAGCCCCTGGCAGCTAGAATGCCTCTCTAATAGGGTCGCTCTGAGGGACTACTTGATGTCTCCGTGCGCTCGGTGGTGCGGCCGCGCTCGGAGCTCTTCCTGGAAACTCCCGCCTCGGGGAGCCAGGAGAGCCCGGCCGGGGGAGGGGAGCGGAGGGGACGCACACGCCCCCCTGTCCCGGGGGAGGGCCCTGCGCCCCCGCCCTCTTTCCCGCGGGGAGGGGAGGGAAGGCGCGAGAGGGGGAGGGGAGAGAGCGGGGCGCGGAAACGGGGGGGGGGGCGGCTTCCCGCCCCACCCCCCGCCTGGAGAACAACGGGTTCCCGCTGCTGCCCCCTGCCGCCCACAGCGCCCCGCACCCCGCGCCCCTACCCGGCCCCGAGAGGGGCGTCGGGGGCGCAGCCGCTGGGGCCGTGGGAACCGGAGCCGAGACTTTTAGAACTGACCGGTTTCCTGTCAGAAAACTTCTAGTTAAGTTTAGAGAAGCCCGTTGGGCCCACTTGGTCCCAGCCGGAGTTGGCCACATTTCACTCCAGCCCGGTGACCTCCCTTCTACTTTAAAACAACGAGGAATAATCTTGGGGGAAGCAGTCGGTTGATAAAACCAAGAGCAACACCACGTTGCAGCGCTCTGACTCAAAGGAAATTAAACAAAATACTGATTGTGGGGAATTTTTAAAGGGCTACCAACAGAAGGAACTCGGGTTTTTCGAGTTAGAGCTTTTTTCCCCGCCGTATATACACCAAGATTTAAGTCATGAGTTTATTACAGCAGTACGTCTGCTTGTGAGCTTATATAAGTTTGTGGTTTAAAAAACCTTCGTGAACTTTTTAAAAGAGAGGCATTTGTTTCTGAATCCAACAGGAAAAAAAAACAACTCAAAAGCTCCTGAAAAAGTTCAATTAGAATAGCAGCCACATTTCAACATTTCCCAGATTTTGCAATATTAAACTGTGAGGGTAGTGCCAAATTTTAAGGCAAGAATTCTTACTGCCAAATTACAAATTTCTCAAAATGAGGGGTGTTCAACCAAATTGCTGCCAGACCCCATAAACAGGCACTAACAGCACTGCTATAATTACACCTTATTATCTCTCTCGCAGCCTTATTTGATTCACTGCCGGATAAAATCCTCGTCCCGGGTGTCACTAGCTGGCCTTTTTCTGGGGCTGAACAATCACAACACCTCCCATGCCTCAGTTCATCCAATGCCTCTTTAGCTGTATAACCCATCGCCCTCTATTCCATTCTTCACTGTCCTTCTCTTCCTAAAATGCAACCCAATCAGATAGGTTATTTTCACCCCACCTTCCCTAGGGACTAAGAAATGAAGAAGATGAAAACAAATTTATCAGAATTACTCACAAGAAGAATTTCTTCTTTGAAGAAAAGGATTTAGGCCAAGAAACCAAATTTGTTGTTTAATTCGAACCCCCTACAGGGATTTAGCATAGTGAGTTGAATGCAGTTAAACCAGCTTAATCACTGTCTTTGTTCTGGGCTCTTTGCATTTATTTAATGTTGTATTTTAACAGGATTTAACACAACCTAAACTAATTTCTTCTGTTAGTGTAGAGTCTAAGCTGTAGACCATACGACGTAACCAAACATAAGTTTCCGTGGAACTTTTGACATTTTGTAGAATTCTGTACTAAACTGTTACTAAATGATCAAGACTAAAAAAGTGGGGTGTTTTTTGGGGGGGGAGGGAGGAAGTCATGTTTTCATTTTTTAAATCCAGAGATTTTACAAGCACAAAAGATTGGCTGTTGTAGACCACTTAATTCTTTGGTAAGATCTGTAGCTCCACAGCTGTCACTAGGAGCCACATTTACTCATTTTTGTCTGAAAGTTTGTTTTTGTTCAATAGGAGGAAAAGGAAGAGATCAGCTGGATCTCATCCCCGATAGATTTTAGTTCTTCTGACCTTTACTCTCTTAAATAACAATTCTACCCCACTTCTCACCAGGCCCAGGTTGAGGGGCATTCATTCACAAATGACTCTTGAGCCTCCTTCTGAATGTCTGCTTCCTTATAAATCCAAAACCTCAATGCTAAGGCTCAGTGAATTAAGGCTTGTAAAATAAAGATGCAGGCAGAAAACCTAAGTACCCGGGAGAAATAATCTCTTTTTTGTTCTACCTTTAAATTCTCTTCCAACATTCAGGAATAATAATATCTGTCCTGTATTGTGTGTAAGCCAGGCACTGTTCTAAGCTCTTTATATGAATTAATTCCTCACAACTGGCCTAAGAGGTGGGTACAATTGTTGCCACTATTTTACAGATGAGGAAATTGAAACGGTAAAGTTAAGTAATGGCACAAGATCACCCAGGCTGGAACCTACAGACCTAGGGTTTGAACCCAGGCTGTTTCCATGATGCTTCTCGTCATCCAAGCTGGTTATCAGCTTAAGTGTCCATAGAAGAGTCACCATTAGTTCACCACTTTTTGCATTCAGGGTGTTCCCTATATGATCAAGTCTTGGGCCATGTTTCTTCCTCTGGAATTCCAGTAAAGTGAAATTTGTTGAGATCTGCTTAGGAAAAACGTTCCCACATTAGATTACTGTCTTGGAAGCCAGGCTCAGACTGTCAGCATATGCATTGTAAATGCTAACCAGGACAGACAGGTCCAACCTCACCAGATTCAGAACATGCCTACCTCACATTATAAAGAAGCAAGATAGTTAGAAAGCAATTTAGATTCTCTGATGTTGAACTAGGTAGAAACCAGGAGGTGAAGTGAGAAGAGATAAAGTGATGGAAGCCAAGAGAAAATGAATGTAACATACGTGCACATGGAGAAATCAGTAATGCACTGCAAAGAATGAGGATCAAGGTCGTGCAGAAGTGTGTGAGCATGTTATGACAGAACTAGAAAAGAAACATAAACATGAAAACGAAGCACGTGGCAAGGGGAGGTGGTAGGGAGTCAGGTTGTATTTTTCCCACATGTGGAGCTTCAGGTAAATTAAGTACAATTTAAGGCTGGATTGATAGAAATATAACATCTAGAACAAGTAAAGAAAAAGCCCCACTTTATTCTGTGTTAGACCACACCCAAGTAACGTGTTCGCTTTTAGAGGGATATAATAAAGAACAACCAACCAAGATGGTGAGGAGGCTTGAAACCCTGGCTTATGAGGAAGAGTTGAAGAATTCATGAGTGTTCAAAGAGCCATGTTGAAATACCTAAAGGGCTATTGTGTACAAAAGGAATTATACTTGTCCTGGGGCGCTCCAAGACTCTAGACCTGATGGTTAGGAGCTTCAGAGACAGACATTTTAGCTCAGGATATGGAAGAAGTCATGTAATTATGACTTGAAATATGAAATAGACTATCTTAGAATGTAGCAAGCTCCACATCCATCACTAGAAGCATTCAAAATGCATATGGTGGCTGGACTGTATAATGTTTAAGGTGCCTTTCATCCTTGCACTGCCATTCTCTTGGACCCTGTAAAAAGGGGGAAAACTATATAACCTATCTCATTAGGTTGTTGAAAAGCGCTTAGCACATAGTGATAAGTGATAGCACTCACTAAGAGTCAGCTGATAATAACATCCCTGAAGTTATAAGAGTCAGTATTTCTACATTTATCACTCGGCAATTATTTAAGTCTTGTGTGTACAGATCACTTTTTTGGCATTGTCAATATTATCCTGAATGGTAGCTTGAGTAGCACTTAGAGCCTTTAGGATATCCTGGTGCAAATAAAACTTATTTACTAGCATCCAAGGAGCAGTGTTGTGAATTCTACACCACCAGGATCTTAAAGTTGAATTGTAGCACCACACTGCAATTCCAGAGGCAAACATGGTAAGATAATGTCAGGTGACTGTAGGAAGGGTGGAGAAAATAAAAATAAAATCTGCAGACCGAGAGAACTCAAGCAGTACAGCTTCGAGTTGTCTGTTAAAAAGCAAGAGCAGATGAGGTCAGCCTTACATTTCATGTACAAGATTCAGAAGAGATGGCTCATCTTGAGCAAAAGGTGTCATTAAGCCCATGCAACCAACTGGGTAAAGCTGAGTACAGAGCAAAGACAAGCCAACCAGTGAGCTGGTGACCTGCTCACCCTGGGAAACTAGTTCTATAAAGACTTTGCTATATATCAGAGAATAAGGTGACCTCAGTCGCATCTTCAAACAAATAGAAAGCATACATGACTTTTAAAAGGGACAATGAAGTTGTCTTAGCAATTAGACTTACTTAAATTCTTGCTTGCTTCCTCCAACCCAAAAGGGAAAATGGGTGTGGAGTAGGACAAACCTGGGCCTAGAATCCTAGCTCTGCCTCTGCTAGCTGAGTGACCAGAGCAAATGACTTTACTTCACTAAGCCTCAGTTTTCTCATCTGTGGAATGGAAATAATAATGGCACCCATCTCATAGATTGTTGTGAGGACTATATGATATATATATTACATGTAAAAAATACTTAGGACAGTGCCTGACACATAGTGCCTAATATAGTATCAGAATAAAATTTTATTAGGGAATGGGGGAAGAAAGTATGGCCATATTAGTGTTTGCGGTATAGATTCTGCCCTGTAGAAATAGTGACATTATACAAAGGGAACGGAGAGCCATGACCACAACACAACCTCCCTTCTTAGGGGGTCGCTAAAGGGCCTAAAGCTTAGAACTTCCATAACTTATAGGAGAAAGCCTGCTGAAATGGAATGGCAAGTGTCCTTGCTCCAAATGCAAGGTAAATGATTTCCCTTCTCTCTTCCTTGGTTCTGGTTTTCTCTTCATGCTTTAATCATTTTGACACCAAGCTGTACAAAAGTAATTTAAAATTAACATGTCTGACACTTGGTAGCTAGCAGAACCTGATTCTGAACCCTGACCCCTCTCCAGGGCAGCCAAGTCTTCTTTGATTGGCTACTGGTCCTGCAGCAGCTGATGAAGGGCCCAGGAAAACACATCCAACAATTAATTTGCTAATTTAGTTTTCTGTTTAATTTGAAACCAGAAAATCCTCAATCACCCAGGAGCTTGGCTTTCTGGCTTGAGCATTGGCTTCTGAAACTTCTTGTTCAGTAGTGAGCAAAGAAACAGAAAAGAAAGGGAGAAAGCTTACCTACTTAGGTATATACTATACCCCCTGGGCCCTTCCCTCCTCAAAATGGTTTTCTATAGGATCACAGTTCACAAGTCCTTTTACCAGGAAAATTGGGAGCAGTACATTCATACTCAATGTAGGTAAACTGCTTTCTGAGTTATGGGAAATTTCTAGACCAATATGTGTTCAGGATTTAGAAAGCTGCCTTAGGGTTACAGACCGACTCAGATGGGTTTCTAGCATTAGAAGTAAGCATTGCTCTAATGTGAAGCAGCTTTCAGGTTCCCTGGGAACTTTTCTGCTGATTTCAAAAGGAAGAGGCAAAGGGAATTTGTATGAGAGATTGAAAAGATTTGTATTAGAGATACACACAGGTGTCTTCCCACAGGTCCCTCTAATAGCTTTCTCTTGCTGGAGAGGATCTCAGAATTAAAAGGAGAAGGGGGTAGGCTTAATCCTCAAGTGTGCGCCCTTTCTGCCATTCAGAGAGGATTTTGCTCAGTTGATGGTTTAATTTTGCTCCCTATTTTCCCACCTTAGGCAGGTTAAATTCTTCTGCCTGACTTCCAAGGCCTTCTATAATCTGGTCCAACCCTGCCTCTCAATCCCTCTTTCTAATTCTGCATCAAAGTGTATATTCTAATTTGGCCAGACTCAGAGTTCTGAGAACATGCCGCTATGTTCCTGCCTCTGAACCTTTGTTCATTTCCCTGCTGATTATCCCCTGCATGCTCCTCTCTCCTTTATGCAAATCCTGTCTGAACCTGAAGGCCCACCAAGATCTTATTTCCTCCATCCAATTTTCCCTACCACTGACTTCTCCCCTTCTGCCTTCACGTTGGTAACATTTATATAATGTACCACATGTTGACCACTGTGATGAAACCATGTTCAGTTATTTCTTATCTCAGTTATTTCTTATTTAACTTTCCAGATAATTGTAAAGTTCCTAAGATAGGGTCCATATCATATACTTCATTGGTATCCCTCACAGGAGTTCCCCAACCTGGCCATGCATGATAATCATCAGGTGCTTGTTTAAAAACACAAATTATCAGGTTGTACCCTCCCTGAGATTCTTTCTTGTTAGGTCTAAGATGGGACTCAGGAATCTGTATTTTTTGTAAGTGCTCCAGGTGTAGCCAGTTGGAGTTGGAGAATCACTGCTCATAGCATGCAGCCTAAGAGTCACTCAACTTGAGTATGACTATTTCGGCATAATCTACGATATATGTACTTATTTATATCACATGGTGACCTAATCAGTGGGCACTTCCACTGCCAAATCTACACCTCAGAACACCAATTGGGAGGGAGATAACTTTGCTTACCTACTGTGACTTCAGTTTGGTGTGTTTGAAATCCAAATCTCCTCTCCACCTTATGATCTCTTTGTAATTACAATTACAGAGATCAAGTTGATAGAATTGATGGAATTGTAGCTGGTTAGAAACACAGATTCATTTCCCATCCTCTTCCGTCAGTTGCGATCCATAGTATTTGTTTTTGGAGTGTTAATTAGGGGCAAGGGGACTTTGGCATGTGAAAAAAGCTGGTCAGATTCTGCCCCAGCTATAACTGTAAAATTGGTAAAATGAGTCTTCCTGCCCAGTCCTCATTCCATATCCTAAATCCAACGCAAGTGTTAAATGATGAAGGATTAAGTTGTTATCCCCTCCTGGGGTACTTGTGTTTCAGAGGGAATCCTCTGGAAGTGAGAGGAGAGGGTTATCTTAATGACTCCCAACCTTACTTGACAGGCAGGCTGGGAGAGCCCAAGACTTGGGAGAGCATTCTCTTAGAAGATGACCCCCTGGGTAGCCCTCTGCTTCTTCCGGTACTCGACCGTCCTCAATAAAGTAAACACTGACCATAAATGTTTCCAGTCATTGTTCTCAGAGCTGAGAGAATGAGACTTTTTCAGTTTAAATGTGGACATGTTGGTCTGCTGTGGCTGGTATTAAAAGAAGCATCTGGGTCACAGAGTCCCATCACTGTTTTGTTGAAATGCCATATTCTTGATTTTCCATATTCTTACACTATTAAATTCAAAGAGAAAATTCATGAAGTGTTCTTTTATTCGTTCCACAAATATTGATGAAGTGCGTATTATGTTCCAAATACTGTCCTATTTCTAGAGATACAACAATGAACAGATAAAATTCATGGAGATTACGTTATAGTGGGGGACAAGGGTGGTGAAAGGGCAAGATATAAACAAAATAAATAATTGTATAATATGTTAAGTGATAAATGCTGTGGAGAAAAAATAAGCAGAGAATGGAAATGAGGAGTGTTGGGGGAAGGTTCAAATGTTAAACCGAATGGGCGGGGAAGCTCTCACTGAGAAGGTGTCCCTGGAGTAAGACCTGAAGGAGATGAGGAAGTAAGCCATGTAGCTATCTGGGGAAAGAGAATTCCTGATAACTGGTTTAATACCCCTTGGATCATAGATTAAGAGTTAGGACTTGCAAATTCTAACTCAACTCTAGTGCCTTTGCTAAATGCATAATAATTTCCCCTTTGAAAGCTACCCAGTCCTCAAAACTATAAAGTCTTCTAAGGCTGTGTTGAAAATTTCATTTCGAAAAGTAACTTTTTGGGCCGGCCTGGTGGTGCAGTATTAAGTGGGCGTGCTCCGCTGCGGCAGCCCGGGGTTCACAGGTTCGGATCCCGGGTGCGCACCGACGCACCGCTTGCTAAGCCATGCTGTGGCGGTGTCCCATGTAAAGTAGAGGAAGATGGGCACGGATGTTAGCCCAGGGCCAATCTTCCTCAAGAAAAAACGGGAAGATTCGCATCGGATGTTAGCTTGGGGCTGGTCCTCCTCACATACACACACACACAAAAAAAAGAAAAGTAAATTTTATTTTTTTTCCTGAAAGCCAGATGGTACTATCATAGTTATTTGGAGGTATGGAAGTCTACCCAAAAAACAAACAAATAAATAAAGGTTCTTGCAATTTTCAGCTGATTCTCATTTATGTTAATTAATTACTTTAACTAATAACATATTCACAGAAATAATTAGATGTTGGATTGTTAATGAATTATTTATTTTTAAAAAGTGAAATATACATTGCAGCATCATTCACCATAGCCAAGAAGTGGAAGCAACCTAAGTGTCCCTCAACTGACGATTGGATCAAGAAAATGTGGTATTTATATACAATGGAATACTACTCAGCCATAAAAAAAGACAAAATCGTCCCATTCACAACAACATGGATGGGCCTGGAGGGTATTATGTTAAGTGAAGTAAGCCAGAAGGAGAAAGACAAACACTGTATGATCTCACTCATATGTGGATTATAAACCAACACATGGACAGAGAAAACTGTATTGTGGTTACGAGGGGCAATGGGGGTGGGAGGTGGGCACAAGGGGTGAAGGGAGTCCTATATATGGTGATGGAAAAAAAAAACGTACAACCCAAAATTTCACAATGTTAAAAACTATTAAAACGTCAATAAAAAAAAGTGAAATATAGTTTCTTTCATTTGGTTCTCAGAACAAATTGTGAAATATGCAAGACTGGAGGTATCCTTAGTTTACACATGAGAATGCTAAGGCTCAGAGAGATTAAGTGCCTTGCCTTAGGTCACACAGCTAATAAGTGGTTGAGCCAGTGTTAAAACTCAGGTCTTTTGACTCTAAATCCCATGTTTCTTCCTTCTATCATAGCTACCATTTCAGTTCCCAAACTAGGAAAACAGCTACACCACAGTATTTACTTACAGAATTTAGGCAACCTCTAGATGCCCTGTGAAACCACATCTGTCACATAAAAAAGAGAAATATCAACAGTATATTGGAAAAGCTAGTTGTGAAGTTAAACTTAAAACCAAAAGGACAGACAGCTGGCACAGTTCCTAAGGCCTGTGCTAAAGGCTAAAATTCTAAATCACAGCAGAAATATTATACCTTTCTACCACTGGGCTCTGGTACAAGGAATGCTTTCCACCTTGGGCAGAGTAGATGCTGAGATGCAGCACAATATTCCATTAAGTACTAAAATTTATCAATAGCCTAGTTCAGGCAAAAGGAGATATAGATAAAGAAGTGGTTATATTTCTGGAACTTGGTTCTTTTTCCACATTTCCAAAACCACTCCACTCAGGGCCTTTGTCACTTATTCTTCACATTGCTGTAAAAGTCTACTATCTGGTTCTCCCACCTGTGTTTCTCTCCTTTCCCTGACCTCTTTCCCAAACCTTTATTGTACATTCTCCAGATTAACCTTCCTGAAGTACGTCACTCTTTTGCATAAAAACCTTTAACGACTTAAAAATGTAGTTCATTTCAAGAAAATATGATTCAATCTACCATTCAAGACCTTATTGAATACAACTTACTAAAACTGACATAAGATGAAATGGAAAATCTGAATTGCCCTGTATCTATTAAATAAATTGAATCTGTTACCAAAAATCTTTCGTAAAGAAAGCTCTAGGGCCAGCTGATTTCACTGGTAAATTCTATCAAACATTTAAGGTAGAAGTAACACCAACCTTACGCAAATTCTTTCAGAAAATAGAGGAGGGAACATTTCCAACTCATTAGACCTTATGTAGCCAATCTGATCTTTGACACTCCTGCCCCAACCATCAAAAACTATGCGTGTTTCCTAATTATCCCACATACAATGGCCTGCATGCCTTTGCTGACACTTTTTCCCTTTTTTGGAATGCCCGCCCACCGCCTTTGCCTACACAAGTGCTTTGGGTGGATGAGAGCAAGAATTCTTAGATGATCCAAAACTTAAGTCCTTTTCTTTTGTCACCTGCCTCTAAAGACAAGTACAGCCTTGAGAAATGAACACAAAAAAGTAGAACAAATCAGTATTAGTACTATACATAGACATTAAGTCCAGCATAATGTACACAGAAGAAGAGTCAAGGGCTTTTCTGATTCAACAGAGAGATGTTTCCACTCAGCAGTGAAATGCAATACAGAACTGAGCAGAATGAAGAGAATATGAGATTAAAAAAAAAAAAAAGAACAGCAGCAGAATACCAATAAGAGCCTTGTATGTCACTCAACCTTTCAACAAATATTTTTGACAGCCTACTATGAGCCAAGCATTGTGCCAGGCATTGAGTATACACACAGTGATCTCTGCCTTCATGGAACTTACAGTCTACTGGAAGAGACAGAAGATAAATGAGAGACAGAATTGTAAATTGTGATTAACTTTTCTGAACGAAAAGAACAAACACTGAGGGCCGGCCCCGTGGCTTAGTGGTTAAGTGCGTGCGCTCTGCTGCTGGCGGCCCGGGTTCGGATCCCGGGCGCGCACTGACACACCGCTTCTCCGGCCACGCTGAGGCCGCGTCCCACATACAGCAACTAGAAGAATGTGCAGCTATGACATACAACTATCTACTGGGGATTTGGGGGGAAAAAATAAATAAATAAAATCTTTAAAAAAAAAAAAAAAGAACAAACACTGAAAGAAAGAATAATGATGAACCTATTTTAAGATTGATGGTCAGGAAAGGCCACTCTGAGGAAATAAGTTTCTTGCAGGATGAGAAGGCACCAGCCACTGTGGTGAGGGTCATTCCAGGCAGAGAGGAGAGTGTGTGCTAGTTCAGAAACTGGAAAGTTGTCAAGTTCTGTTAGCAGCTATACAGAAGGTCAATGTGGCTGGTGGATTGGACAGGTAGCTGAGGCCAGACCATGCAGGGTCTTCTTGGATTTGGAAGGAGTTTGGATTTTATTCTAAATACAGTGGGAAGCCATTAGAGGATGATAGTTAATGATGAGAGAATTGAAAAGACTCCAGATCCATAATATTTCAAAAGGTATTATTGGCTCTCAGATTTAACTGACATTTATTGAGTATCTCTGTGCCAGGTACTCTTCTAAGAATTTTCACATTCCATTCAATTCTCACTATAGACCTATGAGAGAGGTATTGCTGTCATCATGATCACTTTCTTACTGATGAAGAAATTGATGCTCAGAGAGGTTCAGTGACTTGCCTAAGATTACAC
This sequence comes from Ceratotherium simum simum, assembly GCF_057802395.1. Taxonomy (NCBI): domain Eukaryota; kingdom Metazoa; phylum Chordata; class Mammalia; order Perissodactyla; family Rhinocerotidae; genus Ceratotherium; species Ceratotherium simum. Next base: position 30,509,025 of record NC_141921.1, read on the forward strand.
AACCCAGAAGCCATGGACTTGAGATTTAGTCTCACCTCTGATTCAATGCATCTGTTCATTCCACTAGATTATCTAAAAGTTGGTCAGGCTCAAACATCTACAATATCCTTAACTCCTCTCTATTTCTCATATACCCCCATCATCATGTCCATCAGCAAATTCTGGCACCTCCAAAATCTAATCACTTGTCACCACCTCCACTGCTGCCACCTGACCTAAGCCACTATTGTTTCTTGCCTAGATTCCTGCGATTGCCTCCTAACTGTTCTCCCTTCTTCTGCCCTTACAGTCCTATCTACATAGCAGCCAGAATAAACCTTTTGAAACATAAATCATATCAATGACACAAGTGGCTTCCCATCTCACTCAGAATAAAAACCTGTAATGACTTACAAGGCCTTACAAAGTCTGCCCCCTGCACTCCCACTTCCCTGACCTATCTCCTACATCTTTCTCTTAGCTCACTCTATTCAGCTACACTGGTCTCCTTCAACAAGGAAACTCCTGTCTCAGGGCCTTTGCATTTGCTGTATCCTTTGCCTGGAATGCTCCTCCTCCTCATGTTTGTATGGCTTGCTCCCTCCCTTCTTTTATGTCTCAGCTCAGGGAATCCTGTCTGACTACCCTTTATAAACTAAAAAAACTCAGCCCAGACCATAATCCCCATCTCCTTTCACCCTGCTCTCTAACTCTTCATAACCCTTCTTACCATTTGGTACACTGTATGTTTACTTATTTGTTTATTGTTTGTGCTCCCCCCTTTAGAATGTAAGTTCCACGAGGACAGGAACTATATTTTATTTTCTGTTCTTAGAACATGGTTTTCAGCTCCTAGAACACATAGTAGGTGGTCAGTGAGTAGCGGCAGGTGACTAAAGAACAGAGCCTATTTGTTCAATGACTGAATGAACAAAAAGACAAAGTCATTCTTCTGAGAATGGGAAAGCACTTCGTAAATTAGGAAGTGGTGTAGAGGTTTATTTCTTCCAGTTGGTTCTTTGGTTTCTAAGGCTTAAGAACCACTTCTGAAAGCCTTAACTATATTGAGTAGACCCAAATGATGTTGGTTTTTGCAGTGCTGACTCTTGGTAGGCCACCAACTACATACTGGGTATCACCAGGGATACCAGTCTTGCCCTCCTTGCCTTCTCCGGTTCACTGGCAAAGCCAGCAAGGACCCCTTCTCTTTTTTGAGGCACCTTGGCATGCCTTTGGCTTTTTAGATTTATCTGGGCAATGGGAGTGATGGTTGGTGCCTTCTCTGTAGCTGGGATTCTATACAGGCAAAGTCATTCAATTAAATCAAGCAGTATTGAATTCTTAATTGACACAAATGAGACAGACAGACAGCTGGAGGAGTGGGGGAGGGACAGGGAGCAGGTGCTCTTGCATAATGGAGAAAGAGGGCAGAATATAAATTCAAACTGATGTTGGAGAAGCTCCCTTGTGAGTCTAGATTTTGTACCACAAGAAAGGTGAGTTTTGCCCTCGCTTGCTTTACATACAGCAGAAGAGAACCAGTGGTGTCTTTGCCAAGGATAAGGCAACAGGTTTCAAATGCTTGTGCCATGTAGACTGCTCTGATGGCCAAGTCTGCCTCTTTTCAGGTACTGCCATTTGTGAGAATCGCTCTTGGTAAAACCCAGGTTTTTTCAAGATAACCTTATCAGATAATGTTTGAATAAAAGAAACCACTTTTTAAATTCCATTTCTCAAACAAAGGGATTCTTAACACATGAGTTAGGAAGGTGAAGGAAAGGAAGTTTCCAGATCTTCAAATGCCAGATCTAGGGGGCATTCCTGCAGAGAAGGCATGTCCCTTGACAACTCCGGAATTTCCTCTGAGAATGTTGTGGGCATTTTTCCTTTCAGCCTCCTCTTGATCAGAGCTTTGACTCCCCAGCTCAGATAATTCTTCTCTGTATCCATGGGAATTGCTCCCATAATTAGCAGTGTCTCCTGCCTAGAACACAGACAAGTAAATGTTCAAACCTGGCAGCTGATCCTGGGAAGGAGAGCTGATTAAATCTTTCCTGTTGAGAGGTACCTCTTTGATTTGAATGTGACACCTACATCCTCCACCTCAGGTTTGTCTGAGGGAAGCTGTTTCACCCATACCTTCATAACCAGAGATCCTAATATTTAAAGACACATTTAATCTCAAAAGGAGCCCACTGGTTTCCCAAGTCAAGTGACTTAGGAAAAAGTGTAGGTTTTTTCCTCTCTCTCCTGGCCCCTTCTCCACTAAACACCACCCTGTATTTGGTATGATGGAAGCTCCTACTGCACAGGTATCATCAAATGCTGGGGGCCTTGAGAAATAAAAGGAGTTCAGACACCACTAAGTATATATAAGTATTAACCACAAATGGAAGTGTAAAAGAGCGGGCAAACTATTTCTTTAGAAATTTTAGGAAGACCGGCTGGAACCATCAAGCCCCAAAGCGCATACTCTTGGTGATATTCTGTTCCAGGAAAGCTTTCTAATGGGAGGAGGTATATTCTTATCTGGATGTAGCTAGGATTATGTACTACCATTCAAACATGTTCAGGAGAGACAATATCCATTTTCTTCTGACATCAAGGCAGCCTTTTAAGTTTATCCAGATTTATTTTGGTTAGTGCAATAAAAAAGCCAGGTTGGAGAATTTTATCTAACAAAAATAAAGCCATTGTATGCTTAAAGTTTCCCACTGAAAGCCTGCTTTTAAAGCAGTTTGCTGCTCCACAGCTCTAGTCACCTCGCAGTACTTGCATTCAGGCAGGTTGGCAGTGAACAAAGCAAATTTGCTTCATACGCAACAGCCCTAAACCTACACACTCAGGACAAAAGTTTTCCTTAGCAATGTTTTCTACATGGCTCTGGTTAAGGGCCATTCACTTACCTCCAACCTCTTTCTCCTGGGAGACAAAGGCACCTTTGGGCTGCAGTGACATGGGAGAGTTAGAATCAGATTTGTTATCAACATTGCAGCCTTCAATTTCAGTAAGAGGCTAAATCTGTCTGTTCCAACTACAGGAAGGCAGTCTTTATAACCCCTGGAGCACTTGGCCAATTATGCACCTGCAAATATACCATACAGGACATTTCAGGTTCCTAAGCACTTTGAAAACTGATACTTAAACAGTCTCGAGGGATCCTATCACCCACCTCGAATAATAGCTGCTTTGGAATCTGTTGTTGGCACCAGAAAAAGAAAGAGTCCTCTGAAGTCATTCTAAAGCCATTTTTATTATGCATTTTCAAACAAAGAACCTCACCCAAAGAACTTCTGTTACAAAATCAGGGTAGAAAGTCAAACTCATCTCATCTAAGAGTCAATTACCCTGGCAATTTTGTGAAGGGATGGGAAATGAGTGCTGGCGGGGAGGATTGTGGGGAGGGGGTGGGATTGGCTTTTAAAATCCCCCGGGTGAGAAGGGTGTTCCCACTGACTCTAAACTCTAACAATTACAACAGAAGGGCCTCTGTGACTTTCTGGCTATAAACTTTTTATGATTATTAACTGGGGAAATCTAGAATATGTGGAATTTTAACAATCGACTTTCAACCTCCATTTGCTTCTTTCTGAGAAATTTGTTTTTGCACGGAGTGTAATGAGCTAAGGCTCAGCATTTATGTTGGCCACGCTGATATTCCTTGCCGAAAAGCCACCTCCCTACGTCTCTTACTTCCGTTAAGAGGCAGATGCCCTACATGCTGTTCATCTCAGGAAAGAAATACATGTGGGAAACGAAGCAATTTTCTTCTCAATGCAAGTCAAGTCATGACCACCTGTAGTGGGATTATCCTGCCATCTGCTGTTCAGATGAGAAACAACAGCAGAGAAACGAGATAGACGAGGTAAGAAGTCCCCCAGTTGTTGAAGGGTTTTGGTACAGTTAAATCTTCCTTTTTTTAAGGGTATCACTCTCTATTTTTATTATTCTGAGGTAGAGTAGAGGTGACTAATAGCACGAGTGCTGATGGGCGGTCCAAGAAATGCGGGTATAGTCCTTTTTAATAAACAATTGGCAACATCGTATCCAGAGTTGTAGGATATTCTTCATCTTGACCTAGTCGTTCCACTAATGGAAACCTGTTCTAATGGATAAATCCAAAATTCAGAAAAAGCCAGGTGTGCAAAGATGTTCATCACAATGGTCATTTTATATTGAAAAGAAAATTTTAAAGAAGCAACCCAGATGTCCATCGATTAGCAAATAGTTAAAACCATCCACTTGGTAGAATATTCTGAAGCTATTAAAAATAATTATATTAAAAATTTGTGGGGCTGGCCTGGTGGTGTAGCAGATAAGTTCACACGCTCAGCTTCTGTGGTCCGGGGTTCACAGGTTCGGATCCCGGGCGTAGACCGATGCACCGCTTGTCAAGCCATGCTGTGGCGGCGTCGCATATAAAAGTAGATGAAGATGGGCGCAGATGTTAGCTCAGGGCCAATCTTCCTCAGCAAAAAAAGGAGGATTGGCAACAAATGTTAGCTCAGGGCTAATCTTCCTCGCAAGAAAAAAAAAATTGTGACTACATGGCGAAGTGTTTATATTATAATGCAACATGAAAATAAAACAGATTAAAAGAGCAGATTAAAGCCTAAGCATAGACAATAAATATTTTGGAAAAAAGAAAAGCCACACCAGAATATTACCAGTAGTTCTTTGTGAGGCCATGAAGGACTAAACGACATTTTTTCCTACTTTTTAGTCTTTTGCAAATTGTCTTTAACAAGCATATATTCACTGTATAATGGAGGAATTTCCCTAAAAGATGCCTGAGTTCTAATTCTGTACTATACTAAAAAACATCAAAGAAACAAATTCTGCATGACCATGGGCAACTCACGTCAGCTCTCTGGGGTTCAAGCCTTTCATCTGCCAATTGTTTCCCGCTCCTCCCAGGGTTGTTCAAGGATCAACCCAACAATGGATGTGAAAGTACTTTGAAGGGTATCATATTCCATATGATTTATTATTATTATTATTATTTTTTTTTTTTTTTTAAAGATTTTATTTATTTTTTGCCCCCAAAGCCCCAGTAGATAGTTGTATGTCACAGCCGCACACCCTTCCAGTTGTTGCATGTGGGACTCGGCCCCAGGATGGACAGAGAAGTGGTGCCTCGATGCGCACCCGGGATCCGAACCCGGGCCGCCAGCATCGCAGCGCGCGCACTTAACCACCAAGCCACAGGGCCGGCCCTGATTTATTATTAATAATTTATTTTGTCTACAGGTTCGCCCCAATCTTATCCATATCCCTAGTTTATTATCTGGGATCAATATTAAACATTAAAATATTAGAATTTTTATTTCCCTTCACTCTTGGCAAACAGTAATTTATAATCTGGTAAAAAGCACCCCTCTCCACTCAGTAATTTAAGTCCTATGGGTGCCTCCCTTGAGCTCTTGCTTTAGCCACTCTAATTGTCTCCCGTCTGATCTCCCTCTCTGGCCTCTCTTTTTCCACGGCATTGCTTACGCTACTGCCAGCCAGAAGGATCATTCTAAAACGCAAGACTGGTCAAGCCATTCCCCAGCTCAGAATCCTTCAATGACTCCCACTGCCTTATGGGATTAAGTTCGAACTCCCAGTCCTGGCTTCCAAGGCCTCTGTGTTGACCTTTCGAGTCTCTTGTTGTATCAGGCTATTTCACACCTCTTTGATTTTGCTTGTGCTGTTCCCTCTGCCCGGAATGCCCTTTCTGGCTGTCTGTCTGACAAACCCCTCTCCATCTTTTGGGACTCAGTTTAGTCATCAGTTCCTCTTAAAGCCTTCCCTGACATCCTGCCCCTGGACAGAGCTGGCCATACCCTCCCTCGTACCACTGGCTCCCCTCCTGTACCATACTTTAATAACCACTTATCCCACAGTCAGGTAATTTTCTATTTCCTCATCTGACTCCCCCACTGAATTAAAAACTCCTTAACTGTTTACGAATCTCATATTAAGGCGTATATCCTAGCACCTCATACTGTGCCTAATTTATAGTAGAAGTTTGGTAAATGCTTGTTGAATGAAGACAAGAATTCATCTAACATTTTCTCTTCCAGAAGGCTTTCATTATATTGTTCCATTTGATCCTGGTAAGTGGCAAAGGAAGGACTTTGAGCCCAGCTTTTCTAAAAGGAGGAAAAAACCCCAAACCCTGTAACAGCGACCATTCTTGTTCATCCCAGATCCTCGCAGATCTCCTACCAGTTCCTCCTGCCCCTCCCTCGGCTACTGTGTGCTTTTGCTTCCAATAACCAGGACCTGAGGCTCTTCTGAGGTGGACGGTCCTCAGGCTACCAGGATGGCTTTGATCCTTCCCTCTTCACTAGTCTCCAGCAAATGACTAATTGGATGTGGGAGTTTGAAAGCCCAGTTTACTTGTCTTTAGTAGAACTTACACTCCTGAGTTCCCTGAGGGGTTAAGCTATCCTCTCTGGGACTGCCTGAAGTCTCGTTTTTGCTTGGCTTCTTCCCCTTCCCTACCCTGCTTCCCCTATGCCCTTACTGGCTTCTTGGAGCACTTCCTTAATAAATCTCTTACCCAAGGATCTTTGTCTCTGTCTGCTTCTGAGGTTCCCCAGGCATCCAACTAAGCATGTCCTTAGTTCCTACTATATGTTGGAACCTGTTAGGTGCTTTTACAGAAGTTAGTTTATTTATGCCTCACAAACTCTCTATGAATAAAGTATATATATAAAATTTTTTACACCCACATAAACAGGCTCAGAGAGGCTGGGTAATTTATCCAAGGTCACACAGCAATTGGAAGAGTCAGAAGTTTGAACCTAGTCATTTTTACTCCCAAAGTGTGTCCTTTCCACTACATCTTGATGCCTCTTGTAACTCTAAATTCAATGTTTTTCTCTTTGTGAAGACTGCATGATAGGCTGACTAAGGTAAAATCATTTGGTGAGAACTCTTATTTTTGGTGTTTATCTACATATATGGTTGACTCATTTGCCAGTTTATACAACTTTTAGTAATGTCAGATTGAGTGGCAAAAGCAGGGAAGAGACAAAAAGACCTTTATCAAAGTAGGCTCTCTCTTTTATTCTCCTGCTACAAGATTTCCCTAGATTAACCATAAATCACTCTAATGACTATGTGAACTTTGGCAAGTTTCATAACCTCTCTGGGCCTCAATTATTTATCTTTAAAATGGGGAAATAATAAGAATACCTACCTTATAGGATAGGTTAATGAAAAACACTTAGAATAGTGCCCGACACAAAGTGTACCCTCAATAAATGTTGGCTACTACTACTACTACTATTATTATTATTACTACTATTACTGCTACTTATTAAAAAAATTATTCTCCAAAAGGCTGTTTGTCAGTCCTTTTGTTCATATGTACATTATAGTCCTCAACCCCAGAGACTCAGGATGGACAAAACACTAACAAGGAGTCACTCACATAGCCCTGATGTGACATACTAAGATGGAGCTGCTTGCTCAGATATCAATATTTTTATTTCCAAGTGGGTAGATAAAAAATATTATTGAACTGCTGTCACAGTCCACAAGAGTAGGATACCTATTCCCTCTTGTGGAGACTCCTAGAATTACCATTAGCACTTAATTAAATCATAGACTTTATAGGACCAAATTTGCAAGAGTTCTTAAGAGACCACATTTAGTTCAGAGGTTACTAAGCTGGAGTCCCAAACCCCTACATGTCAGAGAAGGTGCTAATGAATACTTTCAAAAAGTCTAGCTAAAATCTTTCAATGATCTATGACAGAGAAAAAAATATTTTCATGCATATTGACTCTTTTAATCCTCATAACAGTCCTTTGAGGTAGGTACCACATTATCATTCCCATTTTACAGATGGAGAAGTCGATTCATAGAGACATTGAATAACTTGCCCAAGGAGCAAATAGCAGAGATGGGTTTGAACCCCGCCAGTCTGGCCCCAGGGCTTACCCTGCTGTATTGCAGTAATACTAGGTCTATTTCCCCAGCGCCTTTTATATGCCAGACCCCAAGCTAATTCTCACAACTGAGCTGCATTTTGCAGACTAAAAAGCTCAGACTCAAAGGGCACAAGGAAGCTTTTGGGGATGAAGGATACGTTTATCATCTATTTGTGAAGATGATTTCACACAAAACATTAGATTATAACATTAGAATGGCAAAACTTAGAAAGCTGGGTGATACTAAGTGTTAGCCCAAACGGGGGAATATATGGACTTTAGTGGGAATGTAGATTAGTACAGCCATTCTGGAGAGCATTTTGCCAGTAGATAGTCAAATTAATTTCGGCTATAATCTATGTCCCAGTAATTCTGCTCCTGGGTCTATATTAAAAAAGAAGAATCCCATTGTAGTGAAACTGCACAAAATCATGGAAGGAGAAATACAAAAATATACAAGAATGGAGGAGTTAAATTACCTGATAATAAGACTTACTATAAATACTACAAAGCTATGGTAATCAAAACAGTGTGGTAGTGTAGAGACGTATAGATCAATAGAGTAGAGGGTTCAGGAACAGAGCCACACATATATGGTCAATTGATTTTCAACAAAAGTGCCAAAAAAAGATAAAATTTTCAAAAAATAGTGCAGAAACAACTAGATACTCATAAGGAAAAAACAAATATCAACCCTTGTCTCATACCACAGAAAAAAATTAATTTGAAATGGATCATAACCTAATCATAAAAGCTAAAACTTTTGCAAGAAAATCTTTGAGACCTTAGGGTAGAAAAAGCTTTCTCAGAACTAAAAAAGAAAATTGACCATAAAAGAAAAACTTGATGAATTGGACTTAATCAATGTTAAAATCTTCTGCCCTTCTAAAGACACCATTAAAAAAAATGAAAAGGCAAGCTGCACACTAGGGAAAAATATTTGTAATATATATTTCTGACAAGGGACCTGTATCCAGAATATGTAAAGAATTCACCAACTTAATAATAAGAAAACCTAATGAGAAATAGGCAAAAGATTTGTACAGATTCTTTTCCAAAGAAGATATTTGAACAACGAATAAGCACATGAAGAGATGCTTCACGTCATTAGGCATCAGGGAAATGCAAATTAAACCACAATGAGATATCTGTACGCATTCACCAGAACAGCTATAATGTAAACAGACTGATAATACCAAGTGTTGGTGAGGATGTTGAGCTACAGAACCCTGCTATGCTGCTGGTGGGACTGTAAGGTGGTACATACAACCATTTTGGAAAACAGTTTGATAGCTTGTTATAAAATTGAACATACACTTAACTTATGACACAGCAATTCCACTCCTACATATTTACTCAAGATAAATAAAAACATATGTCTACAAAAAGTTTTGTATATGAATATTTATAGCAGTTCTATTCATAATAGCCCCAAATTGGCAATAACCCAAATGTCCATCAGCAGGTAAATGGATAAATGAATTGTGGTATAATAATACAATGGAATAGTACTCAGCAACAAAAAGAGTGAACTACTGATATATGCAGTAATATAGAGGAGTCTTGAAAACATTATGCTGATGAAAGAAGCTAGACAAAAAAGAGTACATACTGTATTATTCCCTTTACATGAAAATCTAGAACAGGCAAAACCATAGTAACAGAAAGCATATCAGTGATTTTCTGGCGGTGGAGAGATTGACAGCAAAGGGGCATGAGAGAATTTAGGGGGCTAATGTAAATGTTATATATCTTGATTGGGGTTTTTGTATAAGTGTGTATATTTGTCAAAACTCATCCAACTGTATACTTTAAATGGGTGAATTTTGTTGTATGAAAATTATAACAGTACATTTTATTTTAAAAAGTAAAAAAGAGAATAAGAAGGAGGCAAAAGGATTAGGAGGAGGCAGGGAAAGAGGAACAGGAAGGAGAGGGAGAAGCAGCATCACTCAGGCTCAGAAAGGGAAAGTGATTTACCTAAGGTCACACAGCTGATGAACTGTGGAGTTGAGATCCCAATTTAGGTCTAATGGTCTTCAAATCTCAGTCTCTTCCCACTGTTCCCATCAGCAAATGTGGTTTGATTATAGACACAGGGTTGGTGAAGGAAAAAATAACACAAAAGGGGCTTTAGTTGTTTTGAAACCAACAGAACCATTGGTTGGGTCTTAATCCCTCGTTTTATGGATGGGAAACCTGAAGTCCAGAGAGGGAAGTGATTTGCCCAAGGTCACACAGCTGCTAAATAACAGAACTGGGACAATAACTGCTTCAGTGTTCTGATGATTTCTCCATGGGACACCTTTTCTCCCACCTCACTCCTTCATTTTTCTCTGTCTTAAAGAGTTAAGAAAAGTAGCTCATAGAGTTAAGAAAAGAGTAAAGAAAGAGTAAGAAAAAAGAAGGAAAAGCAATAGTCAAATGAGTGTTGCAAACAACAAAAATAAAAGGAGACAAGAGCAAGCAATTAGACTCAAATGGTCAAGAAAGGCTTTCTGGAGGAGGTGGGACTTGATGGAAACATAGAAGGGCAGTCAGAGTGAGGTTTGTGAACAAGAAAGTTTAGTTACAAGAGAGCAGGTGGACTTCATGGGAATATAGTTTGGGTGGTGCCCCCACCATCCCATTCAGAGTGTTTTCCTCTGGAAACCTGTCAACCCCAAAATGTTATCATTGGAGCGTTAATTTTTTAGGTTAAAATCACATGTCTCCAGGAGTCCTAGGTCAGGGTAACTATCCAAGACACTGAACGCAGAGTTCAGTCAATGACTTCCATCATTTGATAACCAGTCTCAACATAGTGGGCGTATAGGGTGTGAAGAGGTCTGGAGTGAGGGGTACTACCCTGGCTGGACCCTCTATGTGGGCTTCTCAGGTCCACAAAGACAGGTCCTGGGAGGCGTGGAGGCTGTGGATCACCAAAAATGAGAATCGACTCTTCATTTATCTCTTAGGGTAGTATTTGCTGCTATAACAAACAAACTCACAAAACAAGTTTATTTCTTGCTAATGTAAAGTCCAAACCAAGTGTCCCTGATTGACAAGTGACCTTCTTCTAAGCAGTGATTCATTAACCCAGGCTCCTTCCATCTCATGGCTCTGCTGTCTTCACTACCTGACTCCCAAAGTGGCCAAGCTTGTCAAACTATAGGAAAGAGAAAAGGCAAAGGGAGATCTGCTTGGGAGAATTTCGTAGACAGATCATGTCTATTCACATCCCATTGGCTAGAGCTCTGTCACATGGCCACACCTAACAGCAAGGGAACACGGTAAATGTAGTCTAGCTGCGTGCCCAGGAAGAAGAGGAAACAGACTTGGAGGGGACACGGGCAGAAGGGACCTTGCCCACAACACTTAATAAATAAAATAATTACCACTGATTGAACATCTGCTTTGTGCCAAAATGGTGCTGGGCACTCTACTTAATTAACTTAGTCCTCTGAAACACCTCTGCAAAGTAGGTATATGGTATGGAAGATGACAGAGAAAAAAACTGAGGTTCAGAAAGGTTGGATAACTTGCCTAAAGTCATACAGCTAGTGTGAGTGGTGGAACCAAGGTTTCAAACCTGGATCTGTCTGATTGGAGTCCAATCTAGTTGTGAGGATGGGGTTCCTTTTTACCTGTGGTCTTTATTTATATCTGATCTCCTTTCTATAAACCACTAAAGAGCAACAAATTATTCATTTATGCATCCTCCCAGTGCCTCCCAGTATATGATTTGCACAGAATCGGTGATCAATAACACCTTTAAAACAATCCTCATTTAAAAACTTAAAGCTGGTGGCACAGCAGTTAAGTGAGTGTGCTCTGCCTCGGCGGCCCGGGGTTTGCAGGTTTGGATCCTGGGTGCATACGGCCATGCTGTGGCGGCATCCCATGTAAAGTGGAGGAAGATGGGCACAGATGTTAGCTCAGGGCCAATCTTCCTCAGCAAAAAGAGGAGGATTGGCATCGGACGTTAGCTCAGGACTGATCTTCCTCACGAAAAGAAAACAAAAACAAAAACTTAAAGCTAAACAAACAAACAAAACTAAAGCTCAGAGCTGTTCATGGGCTTGCTCAAAATCACATTGTAAAAACAAAATTTGAGGGCCGGCCCTGTGGCTTAGCAGTTAAGTGCGCACGCTCCGCTACTGGCAGCCCGGGTTCAGATCCCAGGCTCGCACTGACGCACCGCTTCTCCGGCCATGCTGAGGCCGCGTCCCACATACAGCAACTAGAAGGATGTGCGGCTATGACATACAACTATCTACTGGGGCTTTGGGGGGGGGGATACATAAAAATTAAAAAAATATATATTAAAACAACAACAGCAACAACAAAAAACAAAATTTGAACACAGGTCTTCTAATACCAAGTGCAACCAGCTTTACCACTTTCTAACAGGATGACTTCAGGTAGGTAATTTAACCTCGTAAATAATTTAATCTCAAACTCATAGGTAAAATGAGTATAATCAAAACCTTTATTCCATAGGTAGGAAAATGTAATCTCGGGGCCTCCAGGATCAGTCCAACTGACTCCACCTTATCAACAGAGTAATTAAGAGTGATTTTTCAGGAACTGAGACCCCTCGTCCAGTTCAGGCCAGTTGACACCACCAACTCATCAACTGGGCCTGCGCAAATGGTTAAGTGACCTTTTGATGTCAAGGAGCTAAAAACTCCACCCTCAGATCATGGTAACTCCTCCGTTTTGTGAACATGCTTCCTATGAAGAGGCATAAAGCTTGACTACACTTGTGCAGATCATCAATTACCTCACTTCTTTTCACCTCCAATCTCCACACTTCAGACCGTCCTGCCCTTTACCCCATAAATTGTGCCCCAAGCCCTGGATCGGGGAGACAGATCTGAGGGTGCACGCCCCCGTCTCCCTGCAGATTGATCTCACAGAATAAAGCTGATTTCTTTTCCCAAAAGCTGATGCCGTAATTAATTGGCTTTTTTATGTGCGTCGGGTAGGAGAACCCCACTTTGTGCAGTAACAAAAGTAAAAGCAATAACACTTATAAAGCTTTTAGTACAGTGGTTGGCATCAGATAAGTACTCAATAAACATGAGCTATTGATTAAGGGATTTAAGTTCGTTGATACTCCATTTGATTTAAGTTCTCTGATAGTCCATTTTTTTCATGAATAAATGGAAATAATAATATCTCCTTTGCTGGGGTTTTTGATAATTAAATGAGCTAAAGCATTTAAAACACCTAGTAAAGTGCTGAACGTGTGGTAAATGGGAGGAAGGAACAGAGATTGCCTTTTAACAAACACCAAACCAAAGTCATAATTTTTCCCTCCAAAAAATTAGATGCTGGGTGGGTGCCCAGGAAATGTTTGTTGACTGACACATGAACAGATGCCAACATCACTGCAATGTATAGAGTAATAAATTTCATCTTTCTAAAACATGTTGCTTTCTAGGCAATCAAAACACTTTCCTTTCCCTACTTAGGCTTTCTAGCTTCTCGGGTTGGGGAAGCCTAGCTTCTCGGGTTGGGGATCAGTAAATCATTTTCTTTTTGCCATACTGTCACTGCAAAGACCCTGGGGATTAGTTAAGACTCTCCTTTGAGATCCTGAAGGCAGAAAGGTGGCTCTATAGGGCTATGGTCAAGGGTACACCCAGCTACTTCTGAATCTCCCCACTTCTTCAGTTCTTAGGACACGTGCTCGGGGCAGGAATGGGCTTGAAAACACACACTTGTGAACATATATTTTTTTAATGTATGAGTTTTTGGCTTTTTTTCCCTGAATTCATGGCTTCATTTAAAAAAGTTTTTCAAGTGTTTAAAAAGCACAAAGAAGAATCATTGTTAATACTTGTGGTCTATCATTTTGGGTCTTCTATACATATAACATTTAAAAAATAAATTGATCTTATACTGTACTTACCCTTGCTTTTTAAAAGACATTATATCATGAATATTTTTCCATTTTCTTAATAATTTTCCCAAACAAGATTTTACTCATGTCTATATAGTTTGTCATCATATAGCTGTACTATAGTGCATTTGTTAGCTCATTGGTGTATAAGTTTGACCAATTTCTCACCAATAAAATAACACTGTGGGGTACACTTGTACATAATTTTTTATATTCATTCCTAATTCTCTCTAACATAAATTCAGTGGTATGCTGGAGCCTATTGGTACTGGCTCCTGAGAGCCAATTGTGGCCAGCTCTTCCCAACTACACATTCATGGTGGTAGCTTGAAACTGGCCATTGTGGCAGCATTTACATCACAAAATCAGTAAAGGCTACAAATCAGGCCGCTCTTCCTGCCCCTGCCAGTTGTTAAACATTTTCCAGCATACTACTGTATAAGTTCCTCAAAATAGTATTTCAGAAGCAAAGAGTATGTGCATTTTATACACACTTTAAACATTTTGTTATTGCCACATTGCCCTCCAGAAAGGTCAGGAACTTTTACTAGCAAATTATGAGAATGAGGCCTGGTAGAGTTGGTATTTTAGTCAGCTTCCAATGGAGGAGCCAGGATAGAACTTGCAGATTTTTTTTTTTTTTTTTGGTGAGGAAGAATGGCCCTGAGCTAACATCTGTTGCCAATCTTCCTCTTTTTGCTGAGGAAGATTAGCCCTGAGCTAACATCTGTGCCCATCTTCCTCTGTTTTGTATATGGGATGCTGCCACAGCATGGCTTGATGAGTGGTGTGTAGGTCTGTGCCTGGGATCTGAACCTGTGAACTCCGGGCCGCCAAAGCAGAGCCTGTGACTTTAACCACTACACCACCGGGCTGGCCCCAGAACTTGCAGATTTTTAAGAGCAGAAATCAATGAAACAGACAACAGAAAAAAGAAAAACAACAAAAAATAGATTAAGCCAAAAACTATTTCTTTGAGAGTGTCAATAGAATTGATAAATCTCTAGTCAGGTTGATGAGAAAAAAAAGAAAAGATACAAATTAGTACTATCTAGAACAAGAGAGGGAACATTACTATAGATACCACAGACATTAAAAGAATAATAAGGGAATATTATGAACAATTTTATGCCAGTAAATTAGATGCCAACAACTTAGGTGAAATGGACAAATTCCTCAAACAACAAAAACTACTGGGGCCAGCCCCGTGGCATAGTGGTTAAGTCCAGCACATTCCACTTTGGCGGCCCGGGGTTCTCGGATTTGGATCCTGGGCGTGGACCTATATTATACCACTTGTCAAGCCATGCTGTGGCAGCAACCCACATACAAAATAGAGGAAGACTGGCACAGATGTTAGCTCAGGGCTAATCTTCCTCAAGCAGAAAAGAAAAATAAAAGAGGAAGATTGGCAACAGATGTTAGCTCAGAGCGAATCTTCCTCATCAAAAAAAAATAATAATAATAAAGACGAAAACTACCAAAGTTTATTCAAGAAGAAATAGATTGCCTGAATAGCTGTATATCTCAGGAACGCAACGTTGGTTTAACATCTGAAATCAATCTATGTACTTCATCACATTAACATACTAAAACAACAACAAAAAACATGTGATCCTCTCAATAGGTACAGAAAAAGTGTTTGACAAAATGCAACATCCACGCATGATAAAAACTCTCAGCAAACTAGGAAGAGAAGGGAACTTCTTTAGCCTGAGAAAGGACATGTAGGGAAAACCCACAGATAGTATCAGACGTAATGGTGAAAGATTGAATGCTTTCCCAAGATTGAGAACACAACAAAGATGTTTTTAAATTTAATATTGTACCAGAGATTCTAACTAATGCAATAAGCAAGAAAAATAAAAGGCATACAGATCAGAAAGGAATAGGTACAACTATCTTTATTTGCAGAGGACAAGATTATCTATATAGAAAATTCTAAGGAATCTACAGAAATAGCTACTAGAATTAATGTTAAGCAAAATAGCAGAATACATGGTCAATATACAAAAATCAATTGTATTCCTATATACTAGCAACACACAGTTGGAAACTGAAATTTAAGAAACAATGCCATTGACAATATTATTAAAAAATTAAAAAATATCAAATTCTTAAGGATAAAGTCAACAAAAGCTATGCAAGACCCGAACACTGAAGTCTACAAAATGTTGCTGAGAGAAATGAAAGAAAACCTCAATAGATGAAAATATGCTGTGTTCATGAATTGGAAGACTCAGTATTGTTAAAATGTTAATTCTCCTAAAATTAAGCTATAGATCCAATGCAATCCCAATAAAAACCTTCCAGATCTTTAAAATTCCCAGACTAACCATCACCTGGGTTTAAAATTATGGAGGCAGTAAAACAATAAAGATTAGGAGCAGGGAGTTCCCGGTTAGACAGACCTGAATTTAATCCCAACTCTGTCTCTTACTAGGTGTGTGCCCTTAAGTAAGTTATTTAACTTCTCACTGTTTAGATTTCCTCATCTTTTGGGTGGAGATTATCATTTGCCTCACGGAGGTCACTCTGCTGATTTAGCACATTGTTTGGTAGCAAGGGCTCAGTGATTGTTAGTATAATTTTCATTAAAATTATGAATTTCCCTTAATAGAAAATCTTTGGGACCATTACATAGGTAAAAAAAACTTTTTGGATAGGGAAAAAAAATGAAACAAAATTAAAATTTGAGAAATAAATTGTATTTCATCAAAATTAAAAACTTCTGGGCTGGCCCCGTGGCTTGGCGGTTAGGTGCTCGAGCTCCGCTGCTGGCGGCCCGGGTTCGGATCCCAGGCGCACACGACGCGCCGCTTCTCCGGCCATGCTGAGGCCGCGTCCCACACACAGCAACTAGAAGGATGTGCAGCTGTGACACACAACTATCTACTGGGGCTTTGGGGAAAAAAAAAATAAATAAAAATTATAAAAAAAAAAAACAAACAACAAACTTCTGCTCTTCAAATGAAATGGCAAGTCATAGATTGGGAAAAAATATAATAGTCTTCCCTTATCTGCAGTTTCAGTTTCATTGGTTTCAGGTATCCACTGTCAACCCCAATCCGAAAATGTTAAATGGAAAATTCCAGAAATAAACAATTCATAAGTTTTAAATTGTGCGCTGTTCTGAATGGTGTGATGAAATCTTGTGCCCTCCAGCTCTGTCCTGCCCCGGTAATCCCTTTGTCCAGCGTATCCACGTTGCATACGTATCCACGTTGTATACACTACCCGCCCTTAGTCCATTAGCCCATTAGTCACTTAGTAGCCATCTTGGTTATCAGATCTGTCTCGGTGTTGCAGTGCTTGTGTTCAAGTAACCCTTATTTTATTTAATAACGGCCTCAAAGCGCAAGAGTAGTGATGCTGGCAATTCAGATGTGCCAAAGAGAAGTTATTGTTAATCTCTTACTGTGCCTAATTTATAGATTAAACTTCATCATAGGTATGTGTAGATAGGAAAAAATGTAGTATGTATAAGGTTCGGTACTATTCGTGGTTTCAGGCATCCACTGGGGGTCTTGGAATGTATCTTCTGTGGATAAGGGGGGACTATTGTATTCACAATGCATATATCTGACGAAAATCTTGTATCCAAAATAAAGAAAGAATTCTTTACAATCTATAAGGTAAATAATCCAATTTTTAAAATGGGGCAAAAGGGTTGAACAGACAAAAGGAATATAGGAATAGCCAATAAGCACATGAAAAGATGTTCAGTATCATTAGTCATTAGAGAAATGCAAATTAAAACCAAAAGGGAAACCACTTCACACCCACTAGAATGACTAAAGTTAAAAAGGCTAATAATACCAAAGATTGGCAATGGAATGAAGCAGCTGAAACTTTCACACTTGCTAGTCAAAGTGTAAAATATACTTTGGAAAACAGTTTAGTAATTTTTTATATAGTTAAACATACACCTACCCTGTGATGCAGCAATGTCCTTCTGTATATTTACCCAAGAGAAATAAAAACACATGTCCACGCAAAGATCCTACATGAATATTCATATTAGCCAAAAACTGAAAAAAAAAAAAGTTCATCGTATTCACTCGATGGAATATTATTCGGGAACAAAAGGGAATGAACTACTGATACATTCGATGATGTGGATGAATCTTCACAGACATTATGGAAGTCAAAAGAAGTCAGATACAAAAGAGTAAACACTGTATGATTCCATTTATACAAGTTCTAGAAGAGGGAACACTAATTTATGGTGATAAAAATCACAGTAGTGGCTGCCTCTAACCTTGGGGGAGACTGAGAAGGGACATGAGAAAATTCTCTGGGTAATGAAAATGTTCTATATCTTGAGAGTGGTATGGATTTCACAGGTGTACGCATTTGTCAAAGCTCATCCAATTGTACACTTAAAATCTATGCATTTTATTGTATGTGAATGAAACCTCAACATAGATGATGTAAATATATATGTGGAATTCCCTCATCGTCTGTCAGCCTGTGTTGGAATTTAGGAAGGGAAACCTCCTCCCTGAGTCAGCTCAGAAGAGGGCTAATCACAGTCAATGACCTGCCACCACCCGGCAGTTCATTGGCACCCCCAGAAGGTGTGCCCCAGCTCAAATCAGCCTCCTTCATTGTGACCTCAGGGCCTTTCTTATGGAATGCTGATCCTGCTGGTCTTGGCCAACCAGAGGGAACCTGGGCAAGCCACAGACCTGGGAGGGCCCCTCTACTGAGATACGTAGTGGCCAACCTTGCAGTCAGACATTTGGGTTCCAATCTCAGCAGTAGGCTTCTTTTGGAAGAGTGTGAGCTTGGCTAACTCACTTAATCTCTCTGAAGCTCAGTGCTCCAGAAAGGCAAGGAGCATTTGTCTTTGTGTCTTCAGCGCCTACAACGTACATGTCTACTGAATGAACTACTGTGCAGTGCTGGGACAGGAAGGCTGTTTTACTTTTTTTTACTTGTGAAGTAAAAGTGTTAGTTATCTGCTACCCTGAAGACAATGGTTCTTAACATTTTAGGGGATCACACACCCCTTTGTGAATCTGATGAAAACTGTGTATCCTCTCCTCCCAGAAAAACACACATATCTACACCACATTACATATCATTTCCACATTTCTGGGAAGCCCATGGACCCTGAGTTAAGATCCCCTGGTTCTGGAGGGTGTCACTCAGCTCTGAAGGTTCTATCAAGCATTCTTGCAACTTGGCTACCATTTGTTCTGTAACTTATCTTTGCCAGAGCCTTTACTCTCACAACCCTCTGAGGATGGTTTGCAGATGAGGAAAATGAGGCTCAGAGAGGCCAAATGACTTGTCCAAGTTCACACAGTCATGGCTGGTGTTGAGATTTGACTTCAGGCTTGTGCCTTCTGATTCCAATCCTCCACTCATTACTCCAGGTGAGAATTTAGTCCCCTTCAGATGCTCTCTGAAGCCCAGGCAAAGGGTCCAGTAACTATAAACCTCTGTAGTGACAGCAGGAATGACTTTGCCCACATCCAGTCCTGGTAAGAAGATTCTGCAATGGATGAGTGACCCCAGGCCCATCCCAGGTACAAGCCTGAAGCCCAGCTCTAACATGTCATCTGTGCCTCGATTTCTCAATTCAGCCCACAGCCTGGGGGGTGGGTGTGGAGCAGAAGAAGGGAAGAGAAACAGAGGAAACTACTTATAAAAAGAAGTTTCAGATTGAGTCATAAACATGAGTTATAACTCAGAGAGAGGCTCTGGGGTAGGAACGGAAAAGAGAGAGAAGGTCCTTATGAGAGGGTCCCCTCTTGTCCCCATGGGGTGAAGATGCTCAGATGAGTTGACCTCTCTCCAGGCTCTGGATATGGTCTCATCCATTTAAAACAGGAGGAGAGAGAGAGAGACAGAAAGAGAGAGAGAGAATGGATGAAAGAGAGAGAGAGAGAGAGCGAGAAAGAGGGAACTGAGAGGTTGGAGTCTGTGCCTTGGGAAGAGGGAGTAGGTAGTAGTCATCACGTGTTAAGCTTCTTATGTGTCAGGCCCTGTGCTATTTGCTTCTGATGCATTACCTTGTTTCCCCTTTCACCAAAGAGCAGGCACTACTATTAACCCCCATTTTAAAGATGGGGAAATCGAGGCAAAGAGGTTAAATGACTTGCCCAAAGTCACATAGACAAGTGGTCAAAACTGGATTCTAACTCAGGACTGCTTATACTTCAAGAAAAAAGTTGAACAACAAAACCAGGACAACCTAACCCCAGAGTCTGCACATAACCACAACTCTAGACTGCTTCCTATGTCCTGGTTGCTGTTTGCTTGTAACTGAGAAGCTCTGTAGATGCTTCACCCACCCTCTCCTTTAATGCTCAAAGTAGTAGCCCTGTTCGACAGTTGAGGAAAACTCGGAGCAGTGAAATGACCTGCTCAAGGTCACACAGCAGGTCAATGTTGGGGCTGGGGTGTGATTGCAGGTCCACCTGACTCCACATCCAGTGCTGTTCCCACTTCCCCCTCACTGCTGCCTTCACAAATGAGGTGGGCAGGAGTCGAGCAGGAGAGAATAGGTGGGAGCCCACTGCATGGCCCTGGGGAGCAGGAGGATGGACCATGAGGCCCTCTCCTCACCTCACAGGGTTTTTCTCTCTTGACAGCATAGCTTTAGCACCAACAGTTTGCCCCACCTTCACTGGCGGTGGGGTGCACATTTCAATTTCCCTCCTGCTACTGTTGAGTCATATCTCCCTTGAGTCTCTTAGACTTAGTGAGAACCCCCCCAAAAATGGAAGCTACTCAGAAGACCTCAGTTCAAAGTGGAGGAACTTTCTAACTGTGTGGGGGACTGCCTTGTGATGTGGTGGAATCGCTGTCACTGGTGGTATTTGAGCAGAAACCAGATAACCATCCATGGGAGATTCCTGTAGTGGGCGGAGATTGGGTCTGGGCCTTTAGAGCCCTTCTGACTGTGAGATTTTATGAGTCACTGTGGGATGAAATTTAGCCCACACATCAGGGTGGTAGAGTGTGAGCTTTGGGGCCAGATCAACCTGGGTTCAAAATCTGGTTCAGCCACTTCCTTGCTCAGGGACTGTGGGCAAGTTTCCTCTCTTAGCCTGAGGTTCCTTGTAACAAGGTGGACATTATAATACCTACCTCATGAGATTGCTTTGAGTGTTAGGATGATACCGGTATATATTGTGCTCAGTGTAAAGCAAGAACTCAAAAAATCGTGCCTACTATTATAGCCATTAAATGAATGGCCAAATCTCAGATTGGTGGGTTCTTTGGTGGCCTTTTATCATAGGATTGGGTGAGAGAATTACATCCATGTGTTAACCAAAGTACCAAATGTTTGAATACTTAACACATGTAGGAAACCAGCCTTTTCTCTGATAGTGCCTGTCTCAGAAATAATCATGGAAAACACGATGCATAAGTGGGTAAAATGCAAGAAATACTTAGGGAATTTGATGTCTGTGCCAACAATTGAGAATATGAACCTCTGACTCAGAGAGGACATATAAGATCATCTAAACAGTCCCCGACTGGGAACAGGAATCTCCTCTAAGATCTTGACAAGTCTCATTAGTTATCTGCATGTGCAGCCCAGGCGATGGGGAACTCACTACCTTCTAAGTCTGTCCATAGGAAACTCCCCAAATTTCTCAGCCTGTTCTCTAGTTTGCCAACTGGGAAATGTAACTTTCTAACAACTACATTTTCTCATTGAGACCAGACCTCAGTGTTATAGGAACCTTTATGACCACATGGCTGGCAGAGGTGAAGAGTGCTAACCAGACAGGTCTGTGGAACATTTCACAAGCAGACCTCGGGCATTCTCGGAAGCAGAGAGGTGGTTAAGAGTGAGTTTCAGAATCACACGGACCTCAATTTGAGTTCTCCTCTGCCACTTAGCTATGGCCTTGGGCAAATCACTTAACCTTCAAGCCTCAATTTTCTCGTGTGTAAAATGGAATTAATGCTATCTACTTCACATGAGGATCAAATGAAATAAAGCATGGGAAACCCTTGGTGACCAGCACCTCCACATAGTGAGTATTTGTTTAACAGACTGGAGCCAATATTTCACGGGAAGGGGCATCCTACAGGGTGGGAGCTCAAGGATTGTTATTTGAGCCTTAAAGGGAAGAGGGACTAGCGAACTTAGGGATGTATGGATTGACAATTTGTTTCCGCAAGCCAGCTTATTTCTATTAGTGGGCTTTGCCCAGGGAGTTGGCACTCAGAGAGGGAAGTTCCTGGCTGAGATGCTGGCGGCCAGGAGCTATGTTTCTGGAGTCCATTGAGTTCTTGGGGGCTGTCCTGTCCTTGTGAAAATTAGAACAGGCTTAACTGTACAAGCAGCACTTCTGACCTTCCTAAACATAGTCATATTCACTTGCTCATTTGATCTTCAGGTGATGCAGTGATATGGGCATGACTTATGATCCCATTTAGCAAGTGGGGAAACTGAGGCTCAGAGAGGTGAAGTATTTAGGTTTTGGGGTTTAGCTGCTGAGAAAGCACCCATGGACTCCCACTCCACCCATCACCATTTCCTGGTTCTTGAATCTTCCCTCTGGTGCCTGGAACAAGATACTAACTGCTCTGTGCCTCAGAGCACCAGCTTCCCTTCCTCCTGCCCAGATGCCTTTCCAGCCTCCTCCAACTCTGTGAGTGTAGTTTCTTTCTTTCTTTTTTTTTTTGTGAGGAAGATCAGCCCTGAGCTAACATCCATGCTAATCCTCCTCTTTTTGCTGAGGAAGACCGGCTCTGAGCTAACATCTATTGCCAATCCTCCTCTTTTCCCCCACAGCCCCAGTAGATAGTTGTATGTCATAGTTGTACATCCTTCTAGTTGCTGTATGTGGGACGCGGCCTCAGCACGGCCGGAGAAGCAGTGCGTCAGTGCGCGCCCGGGATCCGAACCCGGGCCGCCAGCAGCGGAGCGCGTGCACTTAACCGCGTGCACCACTGGGCTGGCCCTGTGAGTGTAGTTTCTATGTTTCCCCTAGCACCATCAAGTCCCCTGTTGCTGCATTCTCTCTCACTCGCCCATTCAACAAACACTAGTTGAGGACCAAAATATTGTGTGCTGGGGTCTAGTGCTAAGTGCTTGGGGTACAGAAATGAACAAAACGTAGCCCACATCCTTGAGTTCACACACTGGTGGGGAGAAAACGCATCATCAGCTGTTTCCAAAACAGTGTGATGTACAAAGAGATGGAGCATTAGGGTGTCTAGGGATCCCAAAGGAGGATTGCCAAAATTTGTCTGGAGTGTCCTAGTTGGCTTCCTGGAGGTGACAGTTGAGTTTTCCTAAGGATGAGTAAAGTTAGCCAGGATGCGTAGCAGCAGAATCCAGTGGAGGCAGGAGCATGGCAAATTCAGGTTTGTGAGCAGTTTGGGGACAAGCTATGAGAGCTGATGCTGGGGTTCAGCGGGGCCAGACCACACAGGACACTGAGCGTCAGGCTAGGATGCCTGGGCTCTATCTTGTGGACAATGAGGAGCCACATTCAGGCAGATGCTAGGTCAGATTTGTGATTCTACACGGAGGATGTTGGGGACACAAAAGACTGGAGGGAATTACTAGGCTGTGGCAAACAACAAAAATATGAGGACAGGGAGGATGGAGAGGAGGGGATAGATCCTCAAAATATTTAGGAGACAGAATTGATGGGGCCAGTATGCAGATTGGATGCAAGAAGTGGGGGGAGTCAGGGATGATGCTCAGGATTCCAGCTGGGATGATGGGGTCCAGGGTGGACAAGCTGGGGTGGTGGGTGGGACAGGAAATGTTGGTTTCACTGCACAGACAGGGGAACCAAGTCTTAAAGAAGTGGAACACACTCAAATCAGGGACTCAGCACTGGATGTGTCAGTGGGGTTCAGGAGGGCTCCGCAGCCCTTGGGGCTCCAACACAGCCTTCCTTTCTCCTGTGGGGAGGCTGCTAGCTCAGAACCCGCATGCCTAGGCCAGTCCTGAAGCTGAGCTGCTAGTGTTAGAATCTCCTTCCAGTATAACAGAACTTATTCACCTGTTAGGCCCTGGCTTTCTTCTCTGTAAAGTGGGGAGGTTGAGAAATAACAGAAGCAAAAGGCTCTGGTTCATAAGCCTTTGAATCTTGCCAGACTGGCAGGTCCCCACACACGGGCTAGCATCTTGTAGTTTCCTTTGCCAGCTCATCCTTCTCTGTGCCGTCTTTAAATGCTAGTATGTGCCAGGGCTCAATCACAGTCCCCCTTTTCTTCTCAGCTCTCAGTCCCTCCAACAGCACTTCTCAAACGTGAATGTGCACACAAATCTTACATGCCGATCTTGTTAAAATGTAGGTTCTGACTGAGCAGGTCTGGGGATGGGCCTGAGATTCTGCCTCTCTCATAAGCTCCCAGATGATGCTGCTGCTCCACGGGCGACACTTTGAAAAGCCCAACCTCTTGGCTCTACAAACTTTCTCCAAACTAATGATTCCAAAATTCATACTTCCAATCCAGACCTCCCTCCAGAACTCCAACTTCTAATTACAACTCTTAGCTGAGATCTCTATTTGGATATTTAAAGGGCATCTCCCACAGAGTTCTCAAACATGCTCCTCCCCAACTTTTCCCTCAGTACTCAACAGCTCAAGTCAAAAATCTGGAAGACATCTGCGAATCTCCTTTTTCTCTACATCCAAACTGCCAGCAAGTGCTGTCTACCTCCAAAGCATATCCTGACCCTGTCCACTCCCTCCCCATCTCCACTCCCACCACCCTAGTCCAGGCCACCTCATCTCTTGTCTGAGCTACTACAGTAGCCACTGACCTGGTCACCCTGCTTCCTGCTGGCCCTCTCCCCACAGCAATTCTCTACACATTAGTTAGAGCCATCTTTTAAAAATGTAAATGAAATCACGCCATTCTCCTGCTTAATTAAATTCTTTTAGGAGCTTACATCTCACTTAGATCCTTACCCTGGCCTACAAAGCCCAGCATGACTGGCCCCTGCCCTCCTTTCCAACTTCGTCTTGTGCCAACCCCTGGCCCTGACATCACAGCCACATTGGCTTCTCTCTGGACCCTGAGCAGGGCCAGCCTGTTTCCCCCCTGGGGCTTTTGTCCGACTCTGCCCTATGCCTCCCGGTCTTGATCTTTGTCCTGACTCTGTCCTCTGCCTCACGGTCTTTGCTGGCCCCTTCTCATCACTCAGATCTCAGCTTCTGGGTCACCTCCCTCCAGAGGCCTTCCCTGATCACCACATCTCTCATCCCAATTTAACTCTGCATATGTCTTATCAGTGGCTGACCTTGGTTTGTTAATTGTCCATTTCCCCACTAGGAGGTAAGACCCATGAAAACAATGACCTTGTTTTCTGCTTATTTCACCAGTGTCTGGAGCAGGGCCAGAATAAGTACTCAGAAAAATTTATTGTGTGAGGAAATGTCATTCCCTCTCTGAGCTTCAGTTTCCCCATATATAAAACACAGATAATAATATAATAGCATCTACCTCCCAGAGTTGTTAAGATTAAATGAGATACACGTGTAAGGCCCAGGCCCAGTGCCTGGCACTTGGTCACCAGTATGGCTAATAATACCATGACTATTATCAATACCATAATGGAATCCCCTGACAGGAACGTGTGGGCAGGGCCAGCAGGACTCCCACATGCTCCCCAAATGACTGGAGCTCCAAGCAGCTGGGCTAACTGGCCCTAGTCTATTACTTGTCACTGCCACAGCCTTCAACACCCGAAAGCAGAGAGAGGGCAAATTCAGGGATGGAAAGTGGAGGCGAGCGTGCTTCAACTCAACTGTAAGTTTATTAGAAAGGCCATGGACAGATGAACCCTGAGTTACCAGCTGAGGAAGAAATGAAAAAAAGCCCCTGCCCGTCTTGGCCTGCCCCACAGGCCTCCTGTGAGCTCTGTCCTGTGGCAGACTCCAATGGAAGTCAGCCAAAAAGTGCTTTCCGGATCCTCCTCCGGGAGCAGCCCAGCCTGACTGCAGGGGACCCGCTGGTGGGGCCAATGTGGATGCTGGTGCCTGGAGCTGGGAGCCACGGGGTCTTTGTCCTTCCTCCAACAGGAAGTGGTTCCGGGCCTCCCAGCAGAACAGAACGGAAAAGGAGCTGACTGGGGATAGAACAAGTTCGCTAAACAGCCAAGGGCTCTGGAAGGTGATGCTGGACTGCCTCGGAGGTGAGTGCAGATGGCTACAGATGGCCATCGTGGGGGTCCCCAGCATAGGACCAAAGCTGCTCTAAGGAGTCTCAGCCACAGAGAGCCCTAGTGTGACTCACTGCCCCTCCTGGGGCTGCACTGGCTATTTCTGCTCCCAGAAAGGCAAATGGATCTTGTAAAAATCCATGGTGGTTGACGCCATTTTTCCTTAAAAAAAGATAAGAGTTTGTACAGTGAATCGATTTCAACCAGCAGAGCCAGAGCCGAGAAGAGTCCGTCCTGGGGAAGGAAAAGGCACTTCTCACACCCTCACTGGGGTGATCCGGGCTGGCTGCTTCCTGGGCACCTCAGGGCTCCGCTCCCTCTGGCCCTGTGACTCAGGCCTGCTCCCTCTGGGAAGTATGCTGCCTGTATTGAGCTAGCACCGCCCTGCGGCCTGCACACCCTGGCCCCTCACAGGGTGGTGGAGGGCAGCTTCCTCACCCGCCGCTGGGCCAGGATAGACGACTCAATGGGCTTCAGCTGAGGGGTGGGCTTGGAGCTGTTGAGCGCAGAGTATGTAGCTGCCATGGCTCCCTGGGAGAGAAGGTGGGAGGTCAGTTCACAGCGGTGGGAGGACATGTGTTCTAAGGCCAGGCCAGCCCCTCCCAGTGTTCCACAGCCCACCCAGGCCTTGTTAATCCAGCCTTGGTGGTCCTTCAAGGTCATTAGTCCTGCCCCCTCCATCAGACTGGAGGCTTCAGAGGACCCATGAGTGCACTGTTGACACCCTGCATGTTAGACTGGGGCTCCCTAAGGACAAACAGACATGGCATCTCCTGGCTCTGCCACCCAGGGCCCTTGCCCATGGATCCTTGGCCTGGGGACCTGGATGCCCAGCAGCCTGGGGTCGCGTACCTTCACAAGCTGCAGGTCCTGGTGGGATAGCTGGCTCTGGGGAAGCTTGTCTTTCTGGGTGATCCATGGGTGCTGCAGGACCTGCTTAGCTGTGAGGCGCTGGTGGGGGTCCACGTGCAGCATCTTGGACACCAGGTCCTGGGGGCAGAGCAGGTAAGGGGGTTGGTGGGAGGGGCCTGCAGGGGAGCAGACAGCTCTGTCCCACTGATGGGGAGTGGGAAAGGCAACCATCTCCTGCCATCTCCCTTGCAGTAGCCCCTGCTACCCATTCTCCACACCACTCCAGGGCCTCCCCGAGCACACGCCCTTCTTTGGGACTTCATTCTGGAGTGCCCTTTCCTTTCTCTTTCACTTTCCAGAAGCCATGTAGGAAGGTGGGAAAAACCTAAGGTTGTGGTTGGGCAGATTCAGGTTCAATACTTGACTATTCTGCTCATCAACTGAGAATCCTAGGTAAGTTACTTCAACTCTCTGAGCCTCAGTGTCTCCTCTGAGAAACAGGGACAACAGCAATACCTGCCTCCTAAGGCTGACATGAGGTGGTACTGTTCATTAAGGGCTCAACCCAGTGTCTGGCACAGAGGTTCTCATAACTAGAACAAATGTTCTCTCCTCTGAGAAGGCCTGTCTGCTTGGTGTGGTCAGTAGCTCTGCTCCATGCCTCCACTGCCCATACCCCTGGACAGGAGGATCCACCTCTCTCTGCTGCCTGGCATCTCTGTTCCTTGTGTGCAAGCCTGTACCTCCCCCCATACTAAGTTCCCACAAGGCAAGAGCTGTGATTATGCAGCCCTCTGTCCCCCACAGGACCCAGAACACAGGAAGAGCCAGTGAATGATTGCCAAGTTGTCCAAACAAGGTGGGGGGGGCGGGGGACAGTCTGCCTGCGAATATTCCACTTGGAGAAACATAGCAACATTCCACTTGGAGAAACAAGGCTGCAGGTCACCTCTTCGTGAACTGCTGAAAAGCCCTGGAATGGGACCCTGCCTCCCCACCCTCAAATGAGCCAAGTCCAGGCCTCACAGACTCACTTTGGCTGTCTCTGAAACTGTGTTCCAATTTCCCCCGCTGAGGGTGAACTTTCCACTGCCGATCCGGGTTAGGATTTCCTCTGGTGTGTCACTGGGTCCGTTGGCAAATGGAGTGTATCTGGAGAAAAGTCCACCCAGTCTGGGTATATAGCCTCCGGCCTCCATCCTGGGGCTAGGGGTGGGGTGGGGGGCCGTGTCGCCCCCTTCAGACTGGGTGCTCCCAAGGGCAGCATCTTCCTCCTCAAGGTAGAGTTCCCAAAGGCAGTGCCATGTCCCTATCTTCAGACTTTTCTGAGGCAGGGCTGAGTCTCTCCCATCAGACAAGCACCTCCACAGCCTGTACGCTAGGGCTGGAGGCATGGGCGGGGCGTTGGGCGGGGTGCAGGCTAGTGGGGCACTCACCCCGCCAGCATGGTGTACAGCAGAATGCCCAGGCTCCAGATGTCACAGCCTTCATCGTAGCCCTGGCGCTTCAGCACCTGGCAGGAAGGAAGGCAGGAGAGGGTGGTCAGTCTGAGGGGCAGTGGTAAGTGGCCCCATATGCTTGCCTGCTACTCCCCAAAGGGTAGGACAAAGGTCCCGGCCATGGGCTGGATCCTCCTTGGTGGCCTCCCAAGGCCACACAGACTGGAGTCCTGGACAGCGTGGGGACTCTGGAAGGGGACAGGCCTCCTGTGCCGGGCCCCCTCACTCTCACAGCTGATGAGCCTTGGCCACTCACCTCGGGTGCCACGAAGTTGGCAGTGTAGCAAGGTGTCATGAGGAGCCCGTTCTCAGCCCGCAGCTGCTTGGCGAAGCCGAAGTCGCAGATGCGCAGGCACTCGGGGTTCCCAGACTCGTCCACATACAGGATGTTGCTGGGCTTGAGGTCCCTATGCACAACCTGGGGGCAGAGGGCTCAGATCAGCTCTCAGGGTGGGCAGACTGCTAGTGGCCCAGGTCAACCGCCAGGGATAGAAGAGTTAGGAAGACAGGCCCAGAGAGAGGGACAGAAGGACCCAGAATCTGGAAGGAGGGGAAGGGGCTGAAATGGGGCCCTTAGTGCTGCTGGTACTGCCAACTTGAAATCTCTATATCAATGTCTACGAGGCAGCTGTAACTTCACCTGTCCACACTGAACTCCTTATTTCTCCCCTCAAATCTGCTCATTGCACGATCTTACCTAGTAGCAACTCCATCCTCCCCATTGCTTCGATCATTCTCAATTCTTCTTTTTTTCTCATATTCCTCAATCAATCCATAAGCAAACTCTGCTGGATCTACCATTATTTTTTTTTTTAATTTATATTTATTTATTTTTCCCCCAAAGCCCCAGTAGATAGTTGTATGTCATAGCTGCACATCCTTCTAGTTGCTGTATGTGGGACGCGGCCTCAGCATGGCCGGAGAAGCGGTGCGTCGGTGCACGCCCGGGATCCGAACCCGGGCCGCCGGCAGCAGAGCGCGCGCACTTAACCGCTAAGCCACAGCGCCGGCCCTGGCTCTACCATTAAAATACATCCAGAGCCCAACCACTTCTCAGCCCCTCTACTGGCAGCACTCTGATCCCAGCCACCACCATCCCTCCCCTGGATTTCAGCAACCACCTCCTAACTGGTCTCCCTGCTTCTACCCTAGCCTCCTACAGTCTGCTCTAACCAGAGCAGCTGGAAAAATCCTGTTAAATATAAGTCAGATCATGTCATCCCAGCTCGAAACCTTCTAAGCCTTCCCCTCTCAAGAGGAAAAGTCCTTACAATGGCCTCCGTGGCCCCACCTGCTCTCTCCCCTGCCCCTCACCCACATCTCTCACACTCTCTAGTCCTCTAGCCCTCTCCTTGCTCAGTTAGCTTCAGCCAAACCAGCCTCTTTGCTCTTCCTTCAACATGCCAAGCACACTCCTGCCTCAGGGCCTTGTACTTGCTGTTCCCTCTTTCTGGAATACTCTTCCCTCAAGCATCT